>NW_005355708.1:1374165-1396132 GCF_000412655.1 Myotis brandtii | reverse complement strand
GCTGTTCAAGTAACAATGTACGCCTGGTCAGTCCGGATAGCGGACTTCATGTTGCCAACCTCCTATCCTCCTCCATCCCAAGGCTGGGTGGGCTGGTGCTGCTTTCAAGGCTGCACTAAAAATGCCAGCCTCCCTCGCGATGCAAAACCCCAGGATTCCCACCGCAGGTGCCCGGGACCTGCTTGTCACTCACAAGACAGGCTCCCAGGCCAGCCTCTCCCCCGGGCTACTTGCGGTGGCCTTGGCGCCTTTAGAGACACAGAAGGGGCCAGCCATCCTCCTCTCCGCTATCTCTCGGGGGAGTGGCTGGAGGACAGCAATAGTTTCTTTGGCGCAGAACATCTCTGACAAAGCTTCCGAGGCTCCGCTCCCCCGTGCTGTCACGCCTGCCACCCTGACTCCAGATCTTTCTGCAGAAGGAAAATGGTTCCCACGCCCCGTCCCCCCTACGGCGGTTTCCCCGAATCTCTGCTGAGAGTGATGGTGGAGTTTGGCGGGGAGAAGGTGAAGCCTGGAAAAGCTGCAGCCGGGAGCTGGAGGGTTAAGCTGGCCTGGCTTCGGAGGAGGAAGAACAGGCACCCCCCGCCCCCATCCCAGATGGAGCAGCCTGAGTCCCTCCCTTCAGCCAGCCGGCTTGTTCGGTTATCTGGGAGTGTGCAATGGGGCTAACGCATCCTGCCGGGCCTTCCGGATGCAGCCTCGCTCCCAAGCAAACCTTATGCAGGAGTCTGATTCCCCGGGGCTGCCTCCTCCCAGGCTGATAAAGGGTTTCATCATGGATGATTCAGGAGGTTGAGATGCAAGCTCCGGTGATAGCTAAAGAGGCCTCCAGCCCCCAGCTGACCTCACTTGCTAGCTGTTGACAGGTTCAGTCAGGCCGGCCAAGCAGCATCCCGACCAAGCCAAGACAAATGATCTGCAGCTCTGCACCCCTCGGCCTCCAAGTCCTTCCTCTGGATCGCCGCCCACCCCCAGGGCGCCCCGCGGAGCACCTCCAGGCTGCCCCTGCTGCCACGGGCACATGAGCAGACGGAGAGAGATCAGACCGATTCTGGTCTCCAGCCCGCATCGCTGGCTCTCTCCTAGAGCTTAGCAGGGGTCCTCTCGGACCCTCTGTACTCCTTCCCAGACTCTCCCCTTCCTGCTCGAACCATTTGGGACCTAAGTAGGTGGTTCTGAGTCTTGCATCACTTTGAAAAGCATGTGGTAGGCCAGACTCTTGTGTACAGTGTTGACTTTAGGCAACACACACACACACACACACACACACACACACACACACAGAGAACAATGATGCCATGATGTCTAGATAACGGGATCTGGGGCCAGACTGGTGCTTGGGGCAGCGTGGGGACCACTCTGCAGAGTGCATGGCTTCCCAGCCACTTTGCTGTGCATCTGAAACTGGTGCGGAATGGTTTTGAATGTAAACTGTGGTTGAAAATTTAAAAAAAAAAGAAAAAAAGAAACAATGCCAAAGAGAAATAAAATATACACTTAACTGCTTTAAATTTTTTTTAAATAAATAAAAGCATGCGGTAGGCCCAATCCTCTTGTGTACAAGAGGAGATTTTAAACTAGGCAAGACACACACACACACACACACACACACACACACACACACACACACCAGCAGCAGCCTGCTTGCTTCCAGCCAGGGCTCTGATGGGAAATAGAGAAGGGGGTTCCTTATCATTCACACAGCCAGCAGCACTGGGGTCCCCCAGCTCCTGGGGACAGTCTACTCAACTCCTGAGATCCAGAGCAGAGTATGGGGCGGGAGAGGTCAGAGAGAGAGCCAGGCAGCTCTGAAGGCTCCGTGTGAGTACCAGATGGAGGGGCCAGGACACAGTGTTTTCTCCGCGACTTCTAGAGTTAAGCATCACTTTGGAAACGTTGGAAGGGACGGGAAGTGCTGGGGGGGAGGCGGGGGGGAGGAGTCAGGCCCTCCCTTCACCCTTACAGCCAATTCTCAGGGGCCAGAGCTCAAACTGATGTTTGGGCCATGTCCATACTGGGCTCAAGGCAGAGGCTGAAAAGGATCCAATCCCTGTTTGGCAATTCAGTCCATGGGGTAGACCCTGGGGCCTCAGTAATAATACACCAGCCCCCCTGACCGCTGCGTGATGCTGTGCAATTCTCTAAATGCTTTCTGTATACATATGCCGATCCTCTGCCACATCTGTGAATGGGGTATCAGGACCCGGACACTCGGCTTAGTAAGGACACACACCTGGGCCTCCGACCCCAGATCCTTTGCTCCTCCCTTGCAGAAGGAATTTCATTGCACTTGGAAGTGAAGAATGCTGTACTGAAACATGGAGAGCTGAAGATGTACAGACACAAAAATGAGATTAACAAAGGCCAGGCACAAAAGAGTGGAGGATGTTTTTTCCTTTACAAACTTTTAAGAAATGGCTTTACCTCAGCATGTAGTAAAATTTACTATTTATGACTTTATGTAGTTAGTCCATGATGATTGTAGAGAAAAAAAATTTTAAATACTGATAAGAAAAGTTTTACAAATAATGATAAATTTTTAAACACTGATATATACATACATGTATTTTGAAAGCTGTTCTATTTCTTTTTGCATATGTGTTACACATAAAGGCTACATTAATTATATTAATTATATAATTCACTTCACTCTTGAACTTCTCTTTTACTTAGAAACTGAGAAAAATGCTGGAACTATCCTTCCATGTCAGTAAGTGGGGCTGTTTTTGATAATGATTGCCTAGGGCGCCATTGCATTGATATTACTGGACACTGATACTGTTCCCGTTTTTTATAGTTGTAAGTTACGCTGTAATGAAGCTTCTTATGCACGGATCTCTGTGCAGCTCCCTTATTATTTCCTTAAGATAAATTCTGGAAAGTGGTATAACTTGGTCAAAACACATCTTTCATGCATTCGATAGATTTCCCAAAGGGTGACCCTTTCCTGGGCAGTCAGAAGACTCCTCAATGATGAAGGCACTAGCCACAGAATACAGCTGGAGGGTCAGAGGGCAAGCCATCTTTGGGGAGTCCTTGGATGACATTAGTGAAGATTGGACTTGGATTTCTAGGGCTGCAAGAGGTGCTACAATGTTTGGGTAGAGATTGATTTGGCCAGAAGTAGCAAAAGCAGAAGGAAGGACCAGTTGGAAGAGAGAGACCCCAGAAGGATATAGACCCCCCTGCCCCCCGTCGAGGTGAGTGACATGGATTTCTGAAATGGGCTGAATCAATCGGCAGAAAGAAGAAGGAGGTGAAAGAGGAGAAGGAGAAAAATAAGATGAGTGAGTCACAGCTTATGTGGGGATCATTAAAGATGGCACAGTGCTTTCCAGTTTGAGCAAATGGGAGCATGGAGATGCTAGCCATGCCGGAAAAATGGAGGGGAACTTTAAGAGAAGGTCAAGTTTGTTTTCAAGAGTTTGTACGTATCTATGCAGAACAGGGAGGGTCCTGCGGTTTCCATACGGGTCTGAGAATCAACCCCAGAGCTGGGAGTGAAGGCCATCAAGGTGGATGACATTGCAAGGGATGAAGAGCAGCATAAAAAAGGTCCAAGGACAGCTCCTCGCACAATAGTGGGAGGAGCCAAAAGAGCCAAAAAGGATGATCAAGAAGAGCCAATGGAGAAAAAGAAAGAGAACACAGAGCATTCCATGTGATGGTGGTGGTAGGGACAAGATGCTATAAGTGACACAGAGAGGCCAGTGAGTAAAACCACACAGAAGAAGCGATTGCAGTTGACCACACTGGTGAGTTCCTTGTTAAATGAGAGGAGGCACCATCCAACCTGCCATGAGTCTGGGAGGAATTTGATCTGAGCCTTTAATGAGGACAAAGATGGGAGTGGAACAAAGAAGAATTCACTAGGCCTAGGACAGTGGTAAGAAGGGCATTCACAGGCAGGGTCCAACCAGGAATGCTCCACTCAGCTGACCTGGCTGGAATTTTTTAAGCCTGATTTGGGGGACGAGGGTTGGGAGACAGATTTGGTGAATCCCCTAAATAAATGCACAGCACACATAGAAAGCCCAAAATGAAAGATGTACAACTCATGCTCTGTTTAAGGCTATAATATAGTGGTAACCCAATCGCTTCTTTTTACAAATAGCACAATTCCAATCCAGAATAAGAAAGATAACATCATGTTCCATGTTGTGGGGAGGTTGCAAAATTTCCTTCCTCTTAATTCAACACACACAAAAAGAAAAGTTTGGGGGCTGAAATAAATGCTACCGTCCCTCCTAACTCATAAAGACTAAGTTATAGAAGAATTCTTCCACAGAAGAATTCTTCGGTTGTAATCTCCACGCCCTGGCTCTCTCTGGAGGCAATTTTCTTGGTTATATTCCCCCCACCCAGTCTCAGAGGCTGGGGCAGCCCTTTAGCTGAATCTTTCTGCCCCGCTTTGCCTCCTCCAGGACTCAATGGAGAGCACATACCAGGCAGAACAAAACAGTGGCAATTGATGACAAATGGACTGAGCTTGTCCCCACATCTCCCTCCCCACACCTCGTTACCATGGAGACACCAGCCAGCAGACGCCAAGAGATCAAGAAATATCCATGAAGGACAAGCTGATGGACACAGGTGCTGGGGGGATCGATATGAGCCAAGGTCCATAGACCTGTTCAGGGTTGGAGGGGGAAAGTGGTGGGATGGGAAACTGGGGACTAAGGTACAAAAAGGTGGGCTTTGTCCTTGAGACTAGAAGCCTCTTTTCTCTCCACTGGGATCTCTGTCATTCTGGTCCACATTGACACCACACACCAAAGCTGTTTTCTTTTCAATGTCCATTTCTTACTCTCGCTTCTCCTTCACCGACAGATCTGGATAACCTCTAGAATGGGCAGCTGGATATGTACTCAAGAAGCCATGAAATGAGGTAGAGTGTTTGGAAGACTTGTCACTGGAACCTCCTTCAACCGATTTGGAAAGTAGACAAGAAAGCCCAAATATCAAAAGGTTCTCCCCCACTCTCTCCAGGTGGGACAAGCAGTGAACATGGCCTCGAGACAGAAAGGCATCTCTTTACAAAGGTAGAGACGCCACAGGTCAAGAGTGAAAAGAAGAGACCCAACAACTTAAGTTGTGGTTTAGTCTCACTATTTGTTTTCTGTGTAACAGGAAGTCAATAGTCGAATATTAATTGGAGTTGCAACCACAGCTCAACAGGACCAGTGGGCATAATTTCCCCCAAACAACTGTCATCAAACATAAACATGGGAGGAAGGGAGGAAAGAAACTTCTAAGTTAGTCCTTCTTTTTTAAAAAAAAAATGCAAATTACATGTTCCTGCTTAGGTGCTTTGAAACTCAGTCATTTGAGTTACCGATTTGGAAAGTAGACAAGAAAGCCCAAATATCAAAAGGTTCTCCCCCACTCTCTCCAGGTGGGACAAGCAGTGAACATGGCCTTGAGACAGAAAGGCATCTCTTTACAAAGGTAGAGACGCCACAGGTCAAGAGTGAAAAGAAGAGACCCAACTTAAGTTGTGGTTTAGTCTCACTATTTGTTTTCTGTGTGACAGGAAGTCAGTAGTCGAATATTAATTGGAGTTGCAACCACAGCTCAATAGGACCAGTGGGCATAATTTCCCCCAAAACAACTGTCATCAAACATAAACATGGGAGGAAGGGAAGAAAGAAACTTCTAAGTTAGTCCTTCTTTTTTTAAAAAAAAATGCAAATTACGTGTTCCTACTTAGGTGCTTTGAAACTCAGTCATTTGAGTTGTTCAAGTTCTGGGTACTCATCATAATTCTTATAAAATCTGCTCTCCACACTGACCTCACAACAGCTGGAGGGTAGATACAGCCTGTTGCTCTAAGCTTTCAGGTCATTGCTTTGTCATTGTAGTAGTCCTAAAGGTCAAGACCAGAATTTTAAACTCGATTGCCCCAAAATCTAGCAGTTCATTGCTTTGTAGAAGGCACTCAAAACATGCTGGTTGATTACATACTAAAAATGTTAAAGCTTTACTGTGGTAGCAATTATAGCTGAATCCCCATCAACTCTTCTTTCCTCCGCTGTGTAGCAGTCACAGGATTTAAATGGAGATTGACCCCACCCAGCTGCAAGGTTGGCCCAATCATAGGTTAGATTCCATCCTCGTGCCATAGTGATTGGTTCAGATAAATGAAGTCTATGCCAATCAACACATGGCATTTTCCCATTGGAGTCCTGAGGGAAAGTGTGCTAAAACTCCTGGGAAAGTTCTTGACTTCGTCAGAGAGAGCCCCCAAAGCCAACCCTCTCACTCTTAGACAGCATTTTTGGAAGATGACAGTCCTAGAGCTTTGGACATTTGGCCACCCTGAAGGAAAGTGGCTGCTGAATGGATGCGGAGAGCACAGAACTTCGAGATGCCACAGCATGGTGTCTATCATAGGTTAGATTCCATCCTCGTGCCATAGTGATTGGTTCAGATAAATGAAGTCTATGCCAATCAACACATGGCATTTTCCCATTGGAGTCCTGAGTGTGCTAAAACTCCTGGGAAAGTTCTTAACTTCATCAGAGAGAGCCCCCAAAGCCAACCTTCTCACTCTTAGACAGCATTTTTGGAAGGTGACAGTCCTAGAGCTTTGGACATTTGGCCACCCTGAAGGAAAGTGGCTGCTGAATGGATGCGGAGAGCACAGAACTTCGAGATGCCACAGAACATGGTGTCTCTTCATCCTCACTGAGCTGTAATCATTTCTACAGCCTTGAAGCAAAGAGATACACTCCCTTTCCTCATTTCTGGATCTCATACTGTCACCTACATACACCACATCTGAATTTGAGCTTTTGTTTGCTGCTGCTTTTTTTGTAGGGAATCAGTCTTGTGTGGGGCCAGGCTAGGGAATGGTCACCATTCTGCTGGCTACCTCTCCTTGTCTCCTCATCTCTGTCCCATGGACCAAAACAATCCTCCAGAAAGATAGATAGATGATAGATAGATAGGAAATGATATGTAATTTATATATAAACGGGAATTTCACTGACCCACTGATTTATCAGCCACAACCAATACAGTACTACTGCTATAGCCCATGTCTATAAGTTTGCTTTCCAAATTTTGGGGTGGGGGCATCCTCAACACTTCACTTCTCTCTTCCAATAGCTAGTTAACTGGTTCTGTTGATTCCACCTCCTAAATAGTTATCATGTCTGTCATCATCTGGCCATCCCCACTGTTCATCACCCTCTCTAGGCCTTCATCATCTAATGCTTGGGTTGTGGCAATAGCCTTCTGAGAGGTCTACCTCCAAAACCATCCTCCTCCTATCCATTTGCTCTTAACCTTTTAGCTGAAAAATATAAATAGCCATTTCATTCCTCAGCTTACATTTTTTAATGGTCCCTTTGGCATCGAGATAAAAAATCCAAAATCCATTTATGATGTGGTCCTTACTTCTGAAGTAGTTTTCTATACAATTGTCTCCCCAGTGACTCTTTTGAGAGTTGGCCAGACCCCGCCTCTCCCCATTTGTAGGGGTTCAGAGCAGACCGCCATGTTAGAACATGAGCCTGTCCCATGGCCAGACGGCTCTGTCCTTAATGGGCCTTGGACCATTGTTGGGTCAATGCGTTTCCACCCCAGGAATTCTGTGCAATGTTAGACTCAGGAATGGTTCTGCCCTATGTTGTGCACCTGCCATGAGGCAGAACGACGGAGCCAGCGGACAGAGAGAAGTGGGAAGTGGTGCTAGAGAGGGGCCCGATCACCCTTGAATCTCTGTCCTAATTGCTCCGGGTCCCAGCCCTATCCTTAACCTTACAGGTACACCGCTGTTCCATGAGCTACCCCCTATTCTTGCTCTCAAGTTCTTTTTTACGTATGCTAATTAGAGTTGGGTTTCCATATGTGCCAACGAGAGTCCTAACTATGGATCCCCCTACATCTCCGCTCCCTGAGGCCAGCTCTATGGCTTAGTCATCTCTGCCATCCTCAGGGCCTATTCATGGATAGCAGATGATAGAAGACAGAGAGATGGATAAGAAACCTATATCCGTATATGAGTTCCTGGGAGTTTCACTGACCCCAGAATGTGAGCATACATTTAAGATCCCTGTTTTTCTGCCTCCAGTCCTTCTGCCAGGATGGAAACCAATCCGCCCAGGCACCTGTGTAGAGGTGAATGGCCATAACCCGAGCCAGACGGAATCAGAACAGACAGCCTTCACCGCCAGCGAAGTGGGACTGCGGGGACGGGGGAAGGGGGGGAGGCACTTGACTTTCCAAGGGGGTCCCAGGTGTGGGCCCCGACGCACCCCTCCCCCACTCCGCCTCTGCCCCCTCCTCCTCCAGCCGCAGAAGGTAATTTTGAGCGAGGAGCAGGCCGTGAAGGGACCCAGGGGAGGGTAAGAAAGAGTTAAGGCCCAGCTGCCAGCCCTGAGTGTGGAGTTATGCGCAGTGTTCCCACTGGAGACCGAGTCAGCTGTCATCGGGGAACAAAGGCTCCCGGAGCCGCTCGCGGTGGGTCACACCCGGGACGCCCTGAGAGCTCCCGATTAGGGTTTCTAAATCAGCCCGATGGAGGCCCCAGAATAAAGCGGAGGAACAATGCCCCTGCCACATTCACACAGCCCAGGCCCTGGCTGCCCGCCTCGCCACCGCCCCTCCCACGGGGCCTCAGAGGCCACTTCACCTCCAAGGAAAGTGAAGTCACATGAGAGCACCCAGTGGGCTGGGCCTGTGTGGCGGGGGTGAGGGGGGCATGGGGACCAGTAGGGGAACCTGTTGGGCAGGGCCCCAGTTGCTAACAGAGTGAGGGGCTGGAGGCCTCCCTCAGGTGTGTGTTTGGGGGAATGCAGGGGGGCCCGGAAGGCCCAACAGAGGTTCCATAAGGGACTTGGCGGCTCAGGTGTTGCCGTTTCTGCTTCATTCCATCCAAGTGCAGGTGATAAAAGTTTGGGGCAAGTGGGCTAGCAGTGGTCGGCAAACTGCGGCTCGCGAGCCCCATGCGGCTCTTTGGCCCCTTGAGTGTGGCCACGACGTTTCAATCGCACTGTGCGTGCGCGCCTGCACGTGGTATTTTGTGGAAGAGCCACACTCAAGGGGTCGCAGTTTGCCGACCACTGACTGGATTCCACCTTGATCACTTGGCCCACGCCTGGAGCCCTCTCAGACAGCAGGTGGGCTGTGGCCAGGGGTCCCGTGTGTCAGAAAGACCAGGGGGCCCAGAAGATTCCTTATTCCTGGCAGAGCCTATGGCAAGTTGGGCACTGGGTTCCCAAAGGGGCTTCGGTTCAGTTCTGATTGCCCCAGGGGGGAGGGTAGACAGGCAGTCATTGCAGTCACCAGCAAGGTTGAAACTTCCTTGTTCAGTGTCCGTGTGTAAACAAATACCATATGGTTACCACTTTGTTCAGATAGTTTAAAATTCGGGGCTCCTCGAGGGTGGGTTGAAGGCCTCCCATTCTAAGGGCTCTTGGTTTTCATTCAAACTTGAACCCTTTTTCCTTTTTTTTTTTTCTACCAAGAGCCAAAGCCATTGCCCGGGGCTGTCTTTCGGCTCTAGGCGTCACGGGGCCCCTACCAGGGACACTTCGGGGCGTTGAGCTCTGAGGGAGAAGCCCTAGCTCAGGCGGGGGTCCTGGCTCTTCCCTCCTCTGCCTGTGTCTGGGGCAGCCTGGTCCTGCGTGGGTTGGTTCAATGAGAGGTGGCAGCATGGATGGCGCCCACCTGGGAGGGCAGAACAATCCCGATGCCCGCCGGCTGCACCTGCAGGGGCTCTTTAAGGAAGCCCAGGGCACTCCGCAGGTGAGCAGGCCGGAGGCTTCAGAGCTCTCGGGTTTTCCCAAAGTATGTGCCTCGGATGGGCCAGAGTCCAGACCCAGCGAGACCCACCCGGAGTCCACACTTAGCCAAGCCCCTCTTTAACCACACCAGCCAGCGACGGGACTCTCACGTGCTCAGCGCTGCTTGCAACGGATGTGGTGACATTTACTTCTCACAGCCCTGTTCTACGGAGGAGGGAGATGAGCTCCCACTCTCCCAAGGCCACACAGGAATTGCACCGAGGAAAACACTGGCAGAGTCAAGGTTTCCACCCAGGTCTGTCTGCCCCCCCACTCACCCCAAAGCTCTGGATCACTAAGTCCCCTGTACCCCTTCCTCCACTGAATTCCCAATCTGCACTGGAGTCTTCGGGGTGCCTCACTTACCCTTTCTTCTGTTCTCTCGTGCTCAGGGGGGTGGAGCAAGATGGGCCTGTCCGCCCAGAGGACGGCCCTCACTCTGGTGGAGCAAAGCACATGGGCACCAGGAGCTAGTCCAATCAGGTCCAAGGGTATTTCTGCTGCCCTCATGCTGAGCACCCGGGGCCAATGGCCTACCCTCTCTGAGCCCTGGTCTCTTCCTGTGTGAACATCTAGAGACAGCACTGTCTCAGGCCAGGATACTGCGGGGACGAGAGGGAGAAACCTGAGCAGGAAGGCCTGACCCATTGTTCATAGCTGGGGAGGCCAGTTCCGTATCTACTCCCCGCAGAGGAGAAAGGCAGCCGCTCACCTGTCCTCCAGCCACTGCTCCGGGGAAACACTCCCGGGACAGCTCTGTTTGCAACTTTCCATTCACTTTATTATCTCTTAACCTTTCTGAATCCTGGCAAGAATGACTGATAAGAAATACTGCCTAAAGATGAGGAGAGAAAGAAAGAGAAAGAGAGATGGGAAGAGAAAGAGAAAGGAAAGGGAAGGGAAGGAATGGAAAGGAAAGGAAAGAATTATGATGTGGCCATATAATGGAGTCACTTTGACTTGAAAATAAATAAGGAAAGTGAAAAAAAAAAGATGGGGCCCTGGACCCTGGGGCCACATTATTGTGTTGCTTTAATAATCTGGAGTGTAAGCCTGTCCTTGATTTGAGCAGAAATGCCTCCAAGCTTTGTCACCACAGTGTATGACTCTGAGAAAGGGCGGGGACACTAAATGAGGGGGGTATGTGTGAAATGCAGGAGGTTCATCTAACATGAATGGCCTATGGGGTTGCAAGATGCCACTGATGGCAATTGGCCTCACACCTTCCTGCAAAGCCCTTTTAAGCTGCTTCATTGTGGGACATCAAGCACAGGTTGTGGGGCTGGGCACCGGGGGCCTCGCCCGCTGGAGAGAAGAAGCCACCACGCTCTGAAGATGTTGGTCTCTTCAGCTTCTGTTTAGGTCTCCCCCGCCCCCCCCCATCCTCGGTTCAGGGGATGACCACTATGGCTGGTGGGTGGAATGAATGAGTAAAGAATAAATAAAAGAATGACATGTTCACCCCAAATCTAGACTTGCTCTCCCCCCAACTCACTCTTGCCCGGTGACATCCAAGTGCTATCCATTCCCTTTTCCCACATTTCATTCATTTTAAAACGTCAGCTCGGCCATGGAAACTAATGAAACTTTCAGATGGACGTTGGCAGACGCCAAGGAAAGACATCAGACATTACTGATGAGCCTTAATGACGGGCAGGAGGGCGGAGGTGTGACTTGACTGACCAGACACTGGGGCTGGGACAGGACCAGGGGAGTGAGGCTGGGTCCAGGCTGCAGAGAAGAATGAGGAACAGATCCGAGTGGGCTGGGTAATGCAGACCCACCAGCGATCACTGTGTGGCGTGTTTGGAGGACGTGGAGTGGAAGAACTCACTCACTCACGAGGCAGGACAGTGTGTGAGGTCAAGTCACACAACTCGGAGTCTGAGCTCCAACGTGGCCCCTTCCTGAATGGGACAGCTCAGTTCCCTCGCCTCTAAAATGTGGAAACAAGTGCCTACGTTTCCGCAAGGCTGTGGTGTGAATGGGATGAAATGAGACATGCGGATGAAGCCTGGCACAAGGAGACATGCAACGAAGGGGGAAACTCTGGGGTGGACAGAAGTGAGGACTAAGAAACGAGTTGGGGGCCCAGCCGGCGTGGCTCAGTGGTTGAGCATCGCCCTATGAACCAGGAGGTCACGGTTTGATTCCCAGTCAAGGGCACATGCCTGGGTTGCGGGCTCGATCCCCACTGTGAGACGTGCAGGAGACAGCCAGTCAATGATTCTCTCCCATCATTGATGTTTCCATCTCTCTCTCCCTCTCCCTTCCTCTTTGAACTCAATAAAAATATATTTAAAAAAGAAAAGAAAAGGAAAATAAACAGGTTGAGGAAGCAGTGGGCCCGAGGTCAAGGCCGGTGAGAGGGGATAAGATCTGTGGCAGCGACTGTTAGAATCTGGGCTGCAGAGTTCATCTCGGGTGATTAATGATGACGTTAAAGCCAATAAAGGGAAGAGGAGAACCATCTATTAACTCCAGGGAAGTAGGAAACGGGCAGGTTCCCAGGAAGGGCCGGGCGAAGCCTGGATTTCCTCCAGGCGCTGGCTGAGCCGAGGGGAGAGGCGCTCTGAGGGCCACATGACCCCGGGGCCAGGACAGTCCAGGTACAAATTGTGCAACACCCTCTATCCGTCCTGATGTTACAGTCTTCCTTGTCTGTGCTTGTTCTGATTCCCGATCTTACCCTTATTCCCAGAACCCAGTGATTTCACACTGTCCCCCCCTCCCTGATATAAAACCTGCTCACCAAACATTTGACCGGTCGCCCAAGCCAAAACCTAGGTGACAGGAGACAATTCAATATATAAACCCACCCCACCGTTATTTACATTCAAAAGCTCATTAAACAAGAACATTGATCTAGCAAACATTTTTGGAACTCAGGTCTGTTCCAAGCATCGCTGGGCAGTGAGGGTATGGGGTGCAGAGAACGGCTGCTTCCGGCTTTAACAGTGCAGGTGCCCATCGTGGGAACCAGGGCGTGCGGGCTGGTCGGCCCCCCAGAGGCCGGACATTTGATCACCTGGAGTTGCCTGTTCCTCCCGAGGGTGAGAAAAGCCTTGTCCACAGCCCCCTCTGGGGGACCCCCCGGGGAGCAGGACAGCTGCTCTTTCTGCTCTGCCCACTGTGCAGGGGAAGCCACAGCACAGAACACACCTGAGGCCAGAGGGATGGAGGGGAAGCCAGCGACCCCAGGCCTAGTCCTGCTGCTCTCACTGGCTTATTCTGTGACCGTGGGCAGGTCCCCTTCACTCTCTCTACCTCAATTTCTCTCTGTAAAAGCCAAGAGATTCTCCCAGCGCCACCATTCTAGGAATTAAATGGGATGCAACCCATATTAACACAGAGGACCACTTTGCTTTTTCACAAAATATATATTAATGTAATGAATGTCAATCAATAGAATAAATTGTTGTATTATTAATACATTGTATATTAATGTGATCTAATAAATTATATATTCCTACAGTAATGATTAATTATATACAATAAAATTATATATATAGGCTGGAGGAGTTGAGTAGGGGTGAGAAAGTAGAGTTGAGGCTGGATCAGCATGGGGCCAACCAAGTTATGGAGCAGCAGAAACTATGGGAACACACAGCAAAGCAACTTGGAAAAGGGACCGTGAAGCACAAGTATCAGCAAAGCAGGATGAGAGCCAGGTTGGCTCCTGAGAGATGGGAGAGGGAGAGGGCCCGGCCTACAGCCCTTCCAGGCTCAGTCCTCAGTTCCCCGGAGACCCAGCAGGACGGCACAGCCTGTGCAAACCAGGTCAAGGGCAACTAAGACCCCGCAGGGCACTGGTGGCACAAGTCCCTCCTAAACACAAATTCAGAAGCACAAACGGTGTCCATTTCAATCACCACCCTGTGCGTACTCAGCACTTCCATTCCACCCGTGCATTTTCTCATGCGCCTGCTCTGGCCTATTGGCACAAGTCCCTCCTAAACACAAATTCAGAAGCACAAATGGTGTCCATTTCAATCACACCCTGTGCGTACTCAGCACTTCCATACCACCCATGCATTTTCTCATGCGCCTGCTCTGGCCTATTGTAAATATATTTTTATTAACTTTGGAGAGGAAAGGAGAGGGAGAAATAGAAACATCAATGATGAGAATCATTGATCCACTGCCTCCTGCACACCCCCTACTGGGGATCGAGCCTGCCCTCCAGCAACCTGGACACGTACCCTGACTAGGAATCCAACCTTGACCTCCTGGTTCATAGGTTGATGCTCAACCACTGAGCCACACCAGTCAATGCTCTGACCTATTGTAGATGATAACCTCTGGAAGTGAGGGACAATTTCTTTTCCTATCAGTACAGCACCTAGCACAATGACATGTTTGCAGCTTGGGAGGTTTATTTTAAGCATCAGACTTCAAAAATTAGATAGTGGGGTAGGAGGCTGGTGAAAAAGGGATTAAGAAGTACTTAATATTAGTTACAAAATAGTCACAGGGATGTGCAGTACAGCATAGGGTATCCTATATAATACAAGCCTAGGAGGCATCACGCCCTCACGCAACGTTGTCACAAGATGGCTGCCACAAGATGGCCACCACAAGATGGCCATGCACACAGTGGAGGCGGGTCCTGGCGGAGGAGGCGGGGGCTGGCAGGGGAGGGCAGTTGTGGGCAATCAGGCTGGCAGGGGAGTGGTTAGGAGCCAGTGGTCCTGGATTATGAGAGGGATCCCAGACTGGAGAGGGTGCAGGCTGGGTTGAGGGACATCCCCCCCACCCCCGCATGAATTTCGTGCACTGGGCCTCTAGTACAGTTAATAATATTGTAATAACTATGTGTGGTGCTGGGTGGGAGGGTACTTGAAATGTCAGGGGATCACTGTGTAAAGTATATGGTTGTCTAACCACCATGCTGTACACCTGAAACTAATACAAAATAGTGTCGCATGCCAACTGTAATTGAAAAAAAAATGAAATTTAAAAAATAAGCATACATTTTAAGATAAAATTTAGATAGGATTGAAAAAAAAAAATGTTCTCACCTCCAAAGTTTTGACTCTTTAAACTCTATGCATGTCCTAGTCAGAATAGCCCAGACTGGAGACATGCCAAATGTCCATCCGCAGCAGAACGGAAAAACAAATTGTGGTATTTCCACACAATGGAATATCTCACCACAGTGAGAATAAACACTCTACGACTTTATGCAACCATCGGGCTGAATGTCGCGTAAAAGAAGCCCGACACAAAACCACACGCGTGTGTGTTTTCATTTACACAAGGCTCAGAAGTAAGCGAAACCGAGGGAAGGCAGACACAGTCCAACCAGGCGCTTCCCTCGGCCGGGAGGGAGGAGGAGTGGGAGGAAGCGTGGAGGGGCGGAGCTTCCAGGTTCTGTCTCTCCATCAGGTGCAGGTTACGCAAAGGCGGGTACAGTTCGTGAAACTGATCAAGCTGCTCACCTTTGCGATTTGGGCGCTTTTCTGTAGGTATAATACCACCCTTCCACAGAAAAGCAAAGAGCTATGTGTATAACTATGGAAAACATAAAATAATAGGTAGAAACGAATCTAGATTTTGCAAAGCAACTTTGAGGTTGGTGACATCTGGACTGTGTGCTGTTATTCTGAAACGTCGACACAAAGCATGTTATAGAGACTATTTTGTCAGGACACTGGCTTTAGAAAACGGCCGGCTTTTTCAGTCCAGGTGGTGAGCTCGGCCCCAGGAGGCTGTTCTCGACGCAGTCCCCTGGGTGAGAAGGAGTTCATTCTCTCACGACCTGGGCTGTAAGGCACGGGACCTCCACAAATGGCGTGCGGATTTCCTCAGAACTAGAAACAGAGCTGAAGATGCATTCTTCCCGTTTACACGGATGTCTTTTTCAGGATAAAATGACTCACTGATAAACTTTAGAAGAATGATTCCAATTTCAGTGCTTCCCTTTGATATCTAAGAACCTGTTTGAGATTGTTTTCTTCCGAATATGTTTCCTGGACTATCTTCTCCCTAACTTTTCCCCCTGATGGTCATAAATGGAGGGATAAACCTCCAGAGCGATAACCCATTCATGCGAGAGACCCTCTCAGGAAAAGTTATGTCGTAAAGGCAGAGCCCTTAGGAGGCTGAGAAGGAATAAATGTATTATTTATGCATAGATGCAGATAAGCAGATAACAAGCTCATAGAAGCTTGTGTAAGCCTATTTAGAGAGCGGCGCTCCATTCTTTAATGGCAACGAGAAACCTTCTTTCAGAAATGAACACTTTATCTTTAAAAGGAAAAGTTTCTCAGGATTTCCATTATCCTATCACGTTTGAAAATCTACACTTTAAGGAAGAGGAACCATTACATTTGAACATTAACTTTTTTCTATTAAAACCAATCCTCCTTTAAAAAGAAAAAAAAAGATAGGCTCTTAGAGTTAATTAGTTGACTCAAAGGTGATTTTTTTCCATTTTAAATGTTAATCCCTCTAACGCTGCCTAACCCAGAAATCACTGGCAGCTCAGCGCCTTCTCGGGAGGGCAGGGGACACACAGCAGCTCTGGGGGCGGCGTGGCGCGCTTGGGTTTAGCTTCTCTACCCGAGTGTGCAGCAGGGTCACTTGGGAGCTTGTTAAAATGCAGGTTCCCAGGGCCCCCCTCCCAGAGATTCTGAAAAGACAGGTCTCAGCTTGGAAACCCAGGGTTGCATTTTTATTTAAGGCCCCCGGGTGACTGCTGGGGGTCCCCTTGGCAGAGACGATGGGGTGCTTGCTCTATGCAACCCCTCGGATTCTGCACTGAGCCATCGAGGTAGACCAGGTGCCAGAGGTAGACCAACCACTTCCTCCCGGTCCTGACTCACTCCAGTTCCCATGTCCAGGGTACACACTGATCCCAATTTGGGGGTGGATTGTATTCCAAAGGGTATTTTGTCAAGCTTAGCTGGAACTAAGCACCCATGTGGTTTTTTTGTTCTTGCCTTTTGAATGGTGCTTTGGGTCCGTAGGCCCCCTTATTGAACCTATAAGGGAGCAATGTTGCAGCAATAACTATTGTATGCAGGGCTCTGGGAACAGAAGGGTATAAAGGTGAAAAGTCATTGTCACTTTCCCCAGACAGGAATGCTCTTAAGCAAAAGCAAAAGCAAAAAAAAAAATTGGTGGTGGTGGCGGGGGAGAGTTTATTTGACAACCACGCCCTTCCCTTTCTGCATTTTTCTCTCTCCTGGGGTCCTTTCTCTGACGTGGTTAAGGCTGTCTTAGGCTTCATTCAACTTTTCCCAGGTCTACTCCCAGTCATCAAGTTCCCATAACTCAGGGCAGCTAATATCAGCTAAGATGTAAGAGCATGACAATCTGATCGGAATAGTTCATGCTAGTGTGTGAATGGCTGGTATCATGGAGCAATATTTAAGTAGCACTTACAGGTAGAAAGTGTCTCTGGGCCAGTCACACTCTATTTCTCTGGTTTCGCCTGGAAGAAGGAGCCTTCCAGACCCTCGACTGTGTACCTGAAAGATGCCCTACTTATCATCTTAAAGTTGGCCATCCCTGCCCTTAAAGTTAGCCTTGCCCCAATCCCACGGACATACTCCCCACGCACAGCTAATTCATTTGAATTTTTGAGAGCACAGCTAACATGGTATGACTCCAACCCAACTTGGTCCAGCGACTGTTAGGTCTTCACTGAAAACCTGTGAAAATTTAACCTGGCTTGTCTCTCAAAACACTAAAATGTCTCTCTTTTTATTGTATTTTTCCTCTTTGCCATAGTCCTAAGTACACTGGAGGCTGTCCCCTTTCCAAAAAGCAACAGCAATTATATTAGAAAAGAGCAAAGACACGGCCAGCTCCCCAAGCAAAAGTCATCATTGGCCTGACTGCCACGTCTCTGGTCCTACAGACAGACTGGCCTACGAATGGCTCAATGGAGTGTCCCGTCCTCTCCAAATCTGGGCATCAGCCTCTCCATCCTCTTTGTGCTGGGACCCCTCTCCCCCCTATTCCCTCAGCATCTTATCCTTTTAAAATGTCAAGCTCCAATGCATGCTGCTGCTCTAACCACACCAGGGACAGACGAATGGAAAGCCATGTTGGAGCAAACGTAGACCTAGCATCCAAGGCAGACCCGAAAGAAGGACACGAGGCTTGTGGGTCCAGCTGCACTGGTTCCCTCCATTACTCAGCAGCTCCTGAGTGCTGCCTCCCCAGCCGCCACTGGTGGGGGGACCAGTGGGCTGACACAGGTGAACAAGAGACAGACCCTGCATTGTGATCACTTAAGGTAAAAGTGTTAAGTGCAATGAAAGAGGTACACCAGGCTATGAGAGGGCAGAGAAAGGAAAAATCTTGCCCTTGAGGAGAGTTGGAGGCACAGGACCTGAGCCGGTTCTTAAAGGTCTGAGGTTTATTGACACGCAAAGTGACACGGGGAAAAGTGATTTGGTGGAAGTGACAGGCAGAAGGGCGAAGGGCACAGGAGAGAGCCAAGGACCTAGAGCCTCCAGGTGAGAGTCTGGCGCAGGTAAAGGGCTGGGCGGTGGGAGGGATAGATAGGATGACAGGTGAGCTGCCAAAACTCACCACGTGAGCAAAGGGAAAAGGCAAAGGCGGGTCCTCAGGAATGTGCCCCATTTTCCTGGCTCCTTGGGGACTCCAGGCATTCGAACAAGAGACATGTCGCCTGCCAGCCAGCAGATGTGGCCCATGAATAAACATCCCCGAGGGGCAGGGCGGGGGGGGTGTTAAATATGAGGAGAGTGGTGGGCTGCCCCTCCGTGGCCCCCTCCCCTGCTCCCAGGGCCGCAGACACGCTGGCCCAAAGGGGCGGACTCAGCCGCCCTGGCCCCGAGGCACCAGGTCGGCCGCACAGCACATTAATCCGGGTGGATTTGGCCATCTTGTGACATAGCCAATCAGTTCGAGGGAGGGGACGGCAGGAACGCCTCTCCTTTCACGCCACAAAAGGATTTTCGTCCCTTGAGAGCACAATGAAAAAAAAAAAAAGCCAATCAAGGCGGGATCAGCTGTGGGCTGGTCGCTGCGGATCGGTCTCTCCCAGAGGGGGGTGGGGGGGACACGTTGGTCCGTGTGGGAAACCCACAGCCTCAGCTTCTCACACATTGTTCGCCTCCTCTTCAACGGCACCCCCTCCCCACCGGCCCGGACCCTCCCCTCTCCCCTCCCCAAAGCCGTTAATGCCACAAAAGATACTTTCCCCATTGTGCCCGGGACAGCTGAGAGGTCCCTGCTAGTGAGCCCTGCGTCCTCTCCTGGGAGAAGGGGGCTGGACCATCGGCAGGGAGAGCGGGATGCTTATCATACAAAGGAATTAAACCCACTTGGGCTCGCCAAGCTAATGTAGGACGGTGGGGGGTTAAATGTGGTTACATTTTCATTAGGTGCTAATAGCAAAAGGGCAGCCCCGGGCAGCAGCGAAAAGACATTGTTATGCAGAAATTCCCTCCCCCCCCCCACCCCTGCAAGGAAGGGCAGAGCAGGTGTGGGGGAGGTAGGGGGAGCAGCCGGGTTAAAGCCGGGTCCAGGGGGAAGGAGTGGGAGGCATGCTCTGGCTGTACTATTGGCCTGGAAGATCTGTCAATGGAAAAGTCACGTTTTCTCTGAAGGAAACAAGTTGGACTTGTCAGGGAGGGGAAGGGCCGGTGGGGGGCTGGGGACAGAGCTAGTCCACTTGGGACCAAGGCCACCTGCGAGGGGGTCCTGCCCATCACCTGTTCTAGTCTGAGGCTCTGCCCAGGTCCGTGGGAGATTCTGGTGCCTCCCAGCCCTGGTCCTGCCGCTCTCACTGGTCTGCTGCTCAGAACATCTGGGTGACTCTCTGGACCTTCATTTCTTTTTCATGCAAATGGAGATAAAGCTACTAGGTGATTCTTAGAGTCCCCAGGGAAGGTGCCCCCCCCCCCGCCCCCATCACCACCTACACTCCAAAGAAACAAGCAAGGTGAATGGGAGAAGGCAGGCTTTGCTGCCCTGGGCTAAGGCCACGCGTTGCCCTCGTGTCCAGGGTTCCAGCCTCCTCGACAGGGAGCCACCTCCTCTGGCCTCCTGGCCTTTGTTTCCTTCAAAGCCCCGTCCAGAGCTCAGCCCTGATGCACTAACTGCGTGGCCTCAGTCCCTTCAGACATCACAGTCTGCGGCCCCTGGCGCCTCGGGCAAGGATCGCTCAACAGGTGAGCTCTGGGGTTCGGTTCTGCTTTGTGTTGCTCTCTGGGCTTTGATCAGCACGTGGCTATGAGGACGTCACTGTGGACAGAGACTGTGCAGGAGGACTGTGTGGGGGTCTGGAGACGGTGCATGGGAGACAAGGCCACGAACCCACGAGGGGAGGGCAGGCCCGCCCCAGCCGCCGGGTTATTCATCAAGTCAGGAGATGGCGGTTCTCCGTCATTTCTCATCGCACTCGGGGTTCCCAGAAACCCTGAATTCGGTTGAACGCAGGATTCTGTTATTAGTAACGAAGTGGAGGGTGAGAACGGCCACAGAAAAGATACTGGCGATGTGTTCTCCGGAGTAAATGGCAAGACAATGGAAGTATCTATCCCCAGCGTGAATTCACCAGAGGCTGCATCTGTATTTACGTAGACATTCTGCAGCGAAGGGGGAGTTGGGGGTGGGTGGGTGTCAGGATGGGAACTGCGTGCTTTCACACCGATGACGTCACTGCCACGGCTCCCTCTCTCTCTCCAGGACAGACCCTCTGCGCGCTGCAGTCCTCAATCCTCAGGCCTCAGAGGAACGGCTGCCTCTGAGGAGGTTTCAACTCCAAAGACAGAAGTGCCGGGTCAGGCGGACTGTGTCCAAGAGCCGCCTAATAAAATGCTTCCAAAGAGAGAAACGGCTTGCCCAGCGGGGCATCGGGAAGGGTCTAGGACAGTGGCTCTCAACCTTCCTAATGCCGCGACCCTTTAATACAGTTCCTCATGTTGTGGTGACCCCCAACCATAAAATTATTTTCGTTGCTACTTCATAACTGTAATTTTGCTATTGTTATGAATCGTCATGTAAATATCTGATATGCAGGATGTATTTTCATTGTTACAAATTGGACATAATTAAAGCAGAGCGATCATCACAAAAACAATGTGTAATTATATATGTGTTTTCCGATGGTCTTAGGCGACCCCTGTGAAAGGGTCGTTCGGCCCCCAAAGGGGTCGCGACCCACAGATTGAGAACCGCTGGTCTAGAAGAATGACTTGTTTGCTGGAGCCCAGCCTGGTTTCAGAGTCTCTGCATTCAATACCGAGTCATGGAAAAAAAGAAATCCAGGTGGGATGGAGGTGTGGACAGGGCGGAAGAGGCAGCTAGTCCTTAACCTGATGGGGATGGGTGGCCTGGCGCTAGCCTTAGGAAATCGCTTTAGAAGAAATGCACTTTAGGAAAAAATGTACTCTTCTAGGATGGCCCTGGGAAGAGAGGACAGATTACACTCCCATCCAGGGAGCGCTCAGAAAAAGTCTTCATTGCAAATGCGTACTGTAGCCAGGGCTCTGCTATCTAACATCTTTAATAAGCTCCCTCTTATCTTTGTCAACCATCACCTGTGATTTTTGATCTCTCAGTAGGAATGTCAAGCTCCCAACCAAAGAATTTGGAGGATATTGGATGGGGCATGGAGGGGAGGGGAGGGGGACAGAGGAGTAGGGAGGAGGGGCAAACGAGGAGGTTGCTAACTTCCACCTGCACAGGTTTCCTTCCTTTGAAAGCCAACGCCTGGCCCCGCGGGTTAATAACATTCGAGTTCAAAATCTCCCCAGGTGCAAGGACAGGTCGCTGGGAGGAAACGGCTTCCTGAAGCCAGCCGAGCTCAGAAATTACAACCGGTTTCAGCCATTAGGAGAAGTAAAACATTAAAAAGCAGGAGGCAAAGTCCATTTGCATGCTAATCGCCCCTGCTGCGGGCTGGGAAGCTGCGTTTCACAACAAAGCAGATAACTCTCCCACTCGGGCGACGTTAACCCCTGGGTTCTCACCGCCACTCCGCCACTCGGGGCCCCAGTCTCAGGGCTGGAACTCTTCTGGCCCCCGTGGGGGAAGACACGGGTTAACTCTGCGGACCCACCCGCCGTCCGTGGCCTAATTCTCTCCGGCTTGGGTAGGAGCCGAAAGAGAAAGGGACTTGAAAGTTCTGAATGTCTTGAGGGGGTAGAGAGAGGAGGGTGGAGAGATACAGGAGGGGGGGGGGGGGGGGA
>NW_005355708.1:1369916-1371871 GCF_000412655.1 Myotis brandtii | reverse complement strand
GGGGGGGGGGGGGGGGGGTGAAAAGGAACAATTTTTTTCTTCTTCTAGAAAACACGTTGGAATGGGCTGGGCACAGGCGCTACCATCAAATGAGACTTGAATTTGAATGTGGCCGTACCACTTCCTAGCCCTGGGATGCTGAACAAGGGACCCCGATTCTTGGAGCCTCGTTTGCTCCCAGCACAGGGTAGAGTGAGGATTACAGGAGGCAAGGACAGTAGCACCTCTCTGTACCTGGAACTGTCACGGTTACTGGGACCGTGTTGGAGCAGGTGGCATCTGCAGTGTCTCAGGGGGGATTTTACAAAGAACTTTTGGGTGCAACGCCTTAAAAATGCACCCTGGTTTTATTGGAGATGCCAAGCAGCCCTTGGCCTCATGCAGAAAGTTAATCTTGGAATCAGGGCAGGTAGGTATAAAGGCTCCTTTTATTTCCCCCAACGTGGAGGCAACCTAGGATTTGGATCCCATCAAAGGAGGCCGTGCTCAAGACTATCCCATGGGCTTGAGGCAGCCCACAGAAATCAGGAGAAAATTCCAAACTCCGACCGGAAGACTGGCTAGAATAGAACTTGGATTTGGGAGCGAGGTAGGCCTTGGTTCCGAGATCCTCTTGCTTTGAAACTACCTGGCTGTGTTACTTTGAACGAATTTCTTCTTCCTCTTTTTTTTTTTTAAATCCTCAACCGAGGATATTTTTCCATTTATTTTTAGAGAGAGTGAAGTCGAGAGAAATAGCGATGTGAGAGAAACACATCGATTGGTTGCTTCCTGCAGGAGCCCCAACCAGGGCCTGGGCCAGGGAGGAGCCTGCCACCGAGATACGTGCCCTTGACCGAAATTGAACCCGGGACCCTTCAGTCTGCAAGCCGATGCTCTATCCACTGAGCCAAACCGGCCAGGGCACTTTGAACACATTTCTTCACCTCCCGGTGCCCCAGGGTCCCTTGAGAAAACATGGATGATCAAATGTCATGCATTTGGGGCAAGGGTTCCATGAGTAAGCACTCAACACATGTCAATTACTGAGGCCCTATCTTTGTTTCTCTTTTCCAAATCTCTCTCCCCTCGCCTTCCCCATGACGTAGGGAGCAAGCCGTGCCCGAAGTATGTCAGGCTGAGCATCCGGGCCAACTCATTGAAATCAGGTCAAGATGAGGGAAGAGAAGTTTCTGTTTGTACACCAGGGTCCTCCTCCCTCGCCCGGTTCTGAGGATGGGAAAGAGGCTGCCGGAAGGAAACCCAAGTTCACCAAGGCCTGGCCAAATATTAATCCGGCCGCTCACGGATGGGCAGTGATGCGCGCTGGCCGACAGCAGGCGTTCCCTTCACGTCCCAGCTACCTGTGGGTCGGGACCAGCCCAGCAGCCCAGCCTGGCCCCGTGGGCACTCCACATGACCGCCACCCATCCTCGGTTCAGAATCTATTCCCAGATCGCTTTCCAGGGCAGGATAAGGGAGGGGGCAGGGAGACAGCAGTGGACTAGACCTAAGTGAAGGAGAGGAGAGAGAGCTCTCACTCCGAAAACAACCCTTTTCTCTAACAAGGTGCACCCCCACATCGGTGGTTTTTAACCCTGACCGCACATTAGAATCACAGAGGAAACTTTAACAAATTATCCTGGGTGCTACCCCCAGTGATTACGATTCAGCTTTGCTGGGGTGAGCCTGGTACATGGGTATTTTAAAATAGCGCTCATGCCAAGCAGACACACAGAGGGCCAACAGCTATATGAGAAGGTGCTCAACCCCACTAGCTATAATGGAAAAACACATTAAAACCACAAGGAGATACTGAGATACCACTTCAACCTGTTAAAATGGCTATTATCAATAAGACAATAGACAAATGATTCTCAGAGGGAAGACAGGGGCCGGAAGAGATTAACCAAAGAATTTGTATGCATATATGCATAATCCATGGACACAGACAATAGTGGGGTGAAGGCCTGGGG
>NW_005355708.1:1338996-1369817 GCF_000412655.1 Myotis brandtii | reverse complement strand
ATAAAATAAATAAAATAAAATAAAATAAAATAAAATAGCTCTTCAGTGATTCTAAGGAGTAGCCTGGCTAGGGAGCCACTTACCTATTTGGAATATCCACCAACAGAATCCCCACTCCCTTTTTTCTTTAAAGGGGATGTTTAGGACTTTTTAAAAATGAGGAGGTCTAGGACATGCCCCCCCCCAATTTCTGATTTAATTGGCTTGAAGTGGAGGTGCAGGCATCCCCACAAACTTATAATTCCACACGTACAAGATTATTCACTAAAGCACCGTCTGTAATAGTGAAGATTGGAGACAACCCAAATGTTTACTAGGGAAGATTCATCAAATAAACTCTGGTCCAACCTCAACCTTGAATACTAGGCATTTGCAAGAAGGAATGAGAAAGTTTGATTGCACTAATACTGAAAGATCTCTAGGATATACACAACATACACACACACACACACACACACACACACACACAGCAATGGGCAGAACAGTATTCATAGGGTCCTACTGTTTGCCTAAGAAGAAAAAGAGGAAATCATATATTTTCATATTGCTTGTTCTTGCATAAAGCAACTCTAAAAGAGTACACAGGGGAACAAAGTGAGGACCAGAGGTTGCAGGGGTGACAGTGTTTGGGGACGTGGGTGGGACAGGGGCCTTGTAGAGTGTCTTGATTTCTGAGCCAGGTGAAGTCCCTCAGCTGATTGTAGTGAGTAGCCCATTGATCCAGGGCAGGAGTCAGCAAACCACCACATGTGCACCAAGTCAGCCTGCCCCTGTATTTTTCCTTAAAAACAAACCTTTTCTTTTAGAACAACTTTAGATTTTTCAAACTTATTGAGACTGTAGTTCAGAAGCTTCCTGTATACCCCAAACCCCGTCTCCCCTACTATGAACATCTTGCATTAGGGTAGGGTACATTGCAATTAATGAACAAATATTGGTAAGTTATTATTAACAAAAGGCCACACTTCAGATTTCCTCTGTTGTCCGCTGATGGTCCTTTTTCTGCTCCAGAATCCCATCCGGGATCTCACATTATACGTCGCCATCATGTCTCCTTAGCCGTCTCCTGGCTCTGATAGTTTCTCAGACTTATTTTCTCATTTCAGATGCGTTTGAAGGACACTTGGTCAGGCATTTTGTTGAAGGTCCCAAGTGGGGACTTGCCTGATTTTTTTTTTCATGATTAGACTGGGATCATGTGTTTTGGGGAGTGCACTGTAAAGTGCTATTCTCACCCCATCGTTTTAAGGGGACGTACTAGCACGTCCCCTTAATTTGATATTAATCTGTGTCACCCTGGCTGAGGTAGGGCTCGCCAGGTTTCTCCACTGTATTCTTTCTCTCCTCCTCCCCCCACCCCCACCCCGCTCTCCAGAGCGTCCTCTTCGGAAGAAAGTTACAGTGCACAGCCCGCACTGAAGGGTGGAGTAGCTACATGGATTATTTGGAATTCTTCTGCACAAGGGATGTGTCTGTCCTTCGTTTACTTATTCCGTCATTTCTTCGTTCCTTATGAAGTCCTGGGTATTTTAAACGTTGGGCTATACGTAATATTACTTCATTTTCCTGCTCAACCAGCTTTGACCATTGGGAGCTCTTTCCATTGGTTCCTGCATGCCTTTAACAGACCCCCATCCCTGTGTGAGGTTTTGCTTTCTTGGCTTTTTGGTGTTGTTTTGCTTTCTGAGCATTTTCTTAACTTTCTGGCTCATTTTTTTTTTTTTGTATTTCCTGCCACAGTGGAATCAGCCCGTTCTCCAAGGAGCCCTGATTCTTTTTCTTTTCTTTTGTTTCTGGAGAATATCTTGGTATTAGAAACCAAGGTTTGGGTACTAGGGGTGTTCATTGCTCCTAGGGTATCATGGCTTCTAGCTTCTCTCAGATGGTAGAGCAAGGAGAAATCTGCATCGCCGGGGCTGGCCAGCAGACCCTGAGCGACGGATGAATGGATTACTCTGACACAACGTTTGCTGTAAAAGAGAGGGCTAAGGGACTGCCTGGCTAAAGGAACCAGGCAGCCTCGACTGCCTGCCTTGTTAGGCTTTTATTGTAACAGCAGTTTGAGATAAAGTTTATCTTTTAGATACAATCAGTAGGGTAAGTAATATTGGGAGGACACATGTGTCTGCAATGTCCTTTAAGCAAGGACACCCAAAGATTAAGTATAAGGATTCCAGTAAACACCTGGGGGTCTGCAAGTGCACAGACTTTTTTGGAAAAGTCAAGGAATAAATTAGGGGCACCACCTTTAGCACTCCCCTAAGTCAGAATTCCGATAAACAGGGCAGGGGGCCTTCTGCACACTTCCCTTTTCTCAGAATGTCCTCCTTACAAACTTTCCAACCAAGTCTTATGTGCTCCCCAACACTGTATGCATACTCAGCTGGGTACATATATGTACCTATTAATATTCCTATATGTAATCATCTGGGTCTATGTTAAGCATGAGTTCACACTGATGTCTCCAACCCTAACCCATCTCCTCATGGATCCTTCTAGCTTCCCCTCCTTGCTTATCTGCAATCCCCAACTACAACGTTGCAAATCCTCCACCCATCAGCTGGCTGGTTCAATTCCAGCAGACACGTATAATGGTTTCAGAATTGCTAACTCACATGCCTTTTGTCTCACAAACTCCACTCATTCCCAGAGTTCCCTAGGCCACTACTTTGTTCTCAAACTCCATTCACCGATGCTCTTACATTTGCAATACATTGGGATTCTTTGTTGCATTCCGCATTCTATCCTGGAATTCCCCAAACTCTTCAATGACTTTTAAAAAACGTGTATGAAGTTTACTCTTTGTGCTGTGAAGTTACATGGGTCCTGAGAACTGCTTCATGTCTTGTCCTCATCACCACAGTATCTGACAGAACAAGGAATCTTGATCCATGTCCTACCTGTCAGCCACACTCAGCGTAGGCACCAGCAAGTGGCCCAATACCCTGTATAGCTCCCTGCTTTCATTCCGTTGGAATGGCATGTACGGATGCCAACTCCCGGGGTCCCACAGGTGAGGTGGCTTCCGTTCCCAGGATCAGAGCTGACCCAGCCTACCTCCCGGGTTTGGGGCGTCTGCAAACTCTGCTGCTGCCCCAGCTGAGCTGGCCTGCTTCCTTCCACTTGGAAAATGCCTTGCTTGATCTACACTAGCTCTATCTTGGAGCTACTAGTAAGTCCATGACATTGACACCAGGCGAGATCAATCCAGTTCAGTGGGCATTGAACCCATGACCCTGGCCACTTCCTCACGCTGCATTAACGTTGGCCAACACCATGGTCCTAAGACACAATCAGAATGCGGGGGGGGGGGCGTGTGGTGAGGATTGAAGGAAGGAGGGGCGCAGCCAGAGCTCACAGCGCCACGCCACCTGCACCGGAGAGGACCCGCCTGCTGATGCATTACAGATGGTCACGCTTAGAAGGTCCTCGGTGGGGAGGCAGGGTCTCGAGCCATTTCAAAGCAGGCATTTCATTCTGCGATTCAAGATGCAAGATGGGTAGCTCTAAACATCACCTTGTATAAAACTCAGAAGCAACAGATAGAGTAGATTCCTGCTCCAGAAGGTCTGGAGATCAAGCATTATTCTTATCACTACCATCATCATCATCATCATCATCATCATCATCATCATCATTTCTGGTGCTTTGCTGTTTTGACAGCTAAACCAGTCGCTGCTATTTCCTTCTCTGATTCACTTTTCCCATCTGCTTAAATGTCTCCCCGGAACTACTCAGTAGATCATAAAGAAAGAACTGCCAGCACTCTCTCCCCTGCCCGCCAAATTTGTTTAAAGAAATGTGTCCAAATTGAGAGAGAGAGAGAGAGAGAGAGAGAGAGAGAGAGAGACATCTCAGTCCCGAGGTTGGGCAGAGCTCCTGCAGCTGCAAAGTTATAAGCCCATAAATAAAGTTTATGGTTAAACTGGCCTGACCTGGCTTTGCCCCTCGTACAGAAGCAGTATCTTGTCATTAGTATGCAGAACACAGCAGCCTAATGTCTGCTCATTGTTCGCGGCCACTCTGCTCTATAAATCTCCCGGCCAGGCCAGGGCAGAGTGGGGGGGGAGGGGGTGGCCCGGAGTGAGAGGCAGACGGAGAAAAAGGGTCAGGAAAGGGAGGGGCGAGGGCAGCCGGGAGTCTTGCTGCTGAAGCCCAAGGGGCGGCCACTAGCTCCTGTCCCTGGGTGGAGGGGAAAGTCACAAGTCACAGTCAAGAAAGGATTTTGCTTTTCTGGGGAGAGCTGGACCAGGAGGCTGTGGGGAACAAAATCGAATTCGTGAGATGAGAACTTTTAAAAAGTTTTCCAGTTCAAAAAAACAAAAATAAACAAGGTCAACCTTGTCTGTCCTTTGATTTTACTTTAGAAGCAAAGTCCTTGCTTTGCTTGTTGCTGATTGTTGTCTTTTGTTGTTGTTGCTGGGTTTTTTTTTTTTTGAGGGGGGTGCTTTTTAGTGTTGTTTGTTTGCATTTTAAACAGAGGACTGGATAGCTCATCCACGCCCAGGGGAGGGAGGCTCTCAGAGATGCTGCTGGGCCTTGACAATACCCCCCTCCTTGGCAGGAGGGGCGCGGGGCGGGGGGCGGGGGGGACGGCGTCCTTTGCCATTTTTGCTGAGGACATAAAAACAAACACACAAACAAACAGAACACAGGAGGACCAGGCGTGCAGACAGCTTTCCTTGAAAAGTCCCCTGAACCAGAAGTTTCTGAGAACGGATTTAGTTTGCCGAGAGGGGGAAGCGGGGAGGCCCTCCTTGGCCCCTTTCTCTATTGTGGAGAATTTAGGAGTAAACCCTGACTCTGGGGGTCTCCCACCCCATCGGGGAGTCTGTTGCTCAGGTGGTGAGGAGAGAGGTGGGCTCTGCTGCTGCTTCTGTGCTTCCAGATGTCCCGTTGGCAGCAAGCACGGGGACCCCTTTCCATGGGCCTCCATCTGGGGAGAAAGAACCTACAGGCCCACTGGAAAGGCGTAGCCATCATCACTGGGCCTCGACGGCCCATGTCTGGTGGGACGGAGGCTAGAAGGGTGGAGGCTGGAAGGGCGGAGGCTGGAGGAGAGGGAGGGCCTGGCCCTGCATCCTGTGGCCGCCCCTCTCCCAGCAGGTCCTGTACATGGAAGCTGGTCAGCATGGACCCGGGCAACGTGACGGAGACATCAGAGGCGGGCTCTCCGGACACTGGGTGGGAGAGGGGGCGGGCCTGCAGGTTCCTGATGGTGCCTGGGGGCCTCGGGGCACTTCGAGAATGAGGTTTGTATGTGAGCCTTTTATTTAAAAAATGAGTTTCTCTCTGTGCTCTTGAGGTTCTCAACTGTGGCACTATTGACACTGGGACTAGTAATTCTCCTGTGTATCATGTGTGTGTGTCACTTGTGTGGCGTGTGTGTGTATGACTTGTGTGTGTGTGTGTGTGTGTGTGTGTGTGTGTGCGCGCGCGCGCACTGCAGGGCGCTAGCAGCATCCCTGGCTTTTACCCCCAGGATACCAATAGCAGCCCCAACCCAATGTGACAACCGAGAAATGTCTCAGGACGCTGCCCCATGTCCCCTGGGGGCAAAATTGTCTCCCACTCCCTGTGGAGAACCACAGCCCCCCCCAGACTTCTCCCTTTCACCTCCTCAAGGCCCTGCCTTTAGCTTGGCCTCCTGGCCAGGGCCTTGAGGTGACAGGAGGGAGGAGGAGGGGGCCGGAGGCCGGAGGCGAGGGGCAGGCCCCTGGGGCAGGAGGGAGGAAATACCAAGAAGGGTGCCCAGTTTCTGACCTCGGAGACTTTATTCCGCCAAGTTCTAAACTCATCCCTGAAACAGAGACCAAAGGGATACAAGCCAAGCGGCTCCTCAGAAGGGCTGTCGGATGCAGCAGTGAGAGCACGGGGCATGCGTTTCTTACTGCAAGGAGGTCCCGGGTGGAACTGGGGACACACTCGTACTAAACGAGTCCTGGTTGTGCATCAGAAATCCAATCAGCACCGCCTTCGGGTGGAGGTGGTCACCCAGGGAAACACCCAGAGAGGAAGCATGTCCCTCGGGGGCAGAAACAGTCCATTTCCTTGGAGCAGGATTTGACCCGGGATCCAAAGCAAACAACCAAGAAGGCAGACCTCGCCTTAACCCCACTGCCGGTTGGAGATGCAGGCGGGACCGGAGGACCGAAGAATGCCCCAGTGGTTGCCTGCATTTCTCTGCGCCCCAACAGCAGCCCATGCACCCCACGGGTGGCCCAGTTTGCACATCCGCCTGGAGCACCTTTCCCTGGGCCAGGCTGCAGACAGGTGACCGTGGGTGGGCGAGTGGCCCCCAAGCGTCCTGTGGCAGGGTGACGTGACCACTTCATAAATCCACGTGGCACAGGCGCATGTTTTGTGCCAAAGCCAGAGGAGTGTGTGTGTGTGTGGGGGGGCGGGGATCCTCACTAACCCCTCTCTCCATCATCCATCTTGCTTCCTCTTTGAAGGAGAAGGACCATTACTCATGGCCTGACAGAGTGAAAGGCAGGGAGGAGGGGCCCGGGTGGAGGAAGAGAGACCCAGCGTGGCAGGTGAAGCCTCTGGAAGCCAGGGGTGAAGGAGAGGGAGCAGGGGCGGGGAGGGGCGAGCCCACAGCCCGGCTTCAGAGCAAGGCTGACCAGGAACCAAATGCTGGAAATCGGGCTTATTGGAGTGTAAGGGGGACCCACACAAGACAGAGAATAAGCAGCAGAAAGTGACTGGATACCAGCAGGGCGGCACAGGTGCCTCTGGGCCTTCGTGACCGGGCCCCCTACGTTAGCGATCAGAGAGCCGGCGCTGGGGGCCGCGGCTGGGAGTCAGGCCCACGGTCCCAGCTTGCTCCTGCCCGACTCCCATCCCTCACTTTCTCCTCCACATCTGTTTGCTCATGTGCCACATCAGGGCCCGACCCAAATGATTCTGAGGAAGCATCCGTGGCTCCAGCAGGCTCCGGACTTCCAGCGTGGAAACCCAACCAGAGTGTGTGGGGAGGGGCGGGGGCTGGGTCTCTGGGAAGCTACTGCCGTCTGTCCGGGCTGCCTCTCCTCTGGGACAATAGCTAAATTCCAGGGCCTCATCAGACGGGCCCTCCATGTCTCCATAAAACGAAACTGACAAGCATGACCTCCCCTTGACGGTTCACCTTATTGAAGCTGTCTGGTAGGTGAGACATTTATTAACGTGGATGGACTGCCCACCGAGGGGGCCGCGGCCGGGGGCGCCGCGGAAGGAACTCCTCCCCACAGGCAGGATGCTCGCTGCCACCTGGAATGTGATCATGTCCTCCCCGCTGAAGGAAGGAAGGGCCCTGGCTGAAGGAAGCGGGCCTTAGACGCGGACAGTCGCCCGCGGGGCCAAGGAGCGCTGAAAGCACACGCCAGCGCCCAGAGGGAGGGAGGCACGCGGCTCCCAGCTGACTTCCTGTGGAGCCCACAGGAGCCATTCCTGCCAACCCTGCAGGGATGCTGATGGTGCCCAGAATCAATGCTGCTGCTGTTTTAAGTGTTGGATGGTTGGTCACACAACAATACTGAACCGCGACAGCAGTTTTCTGCTGGAGGACTGGGAGGAAAAGACAAGCAGAGCGTTGGACATGCTCTGGGTCCAGCAAGGAGGCCCGGGTGACTGAGGACAGAAGCAACAGAGCAGTAGGAGACAAGGTCTAAGGGGAAGCTGGGGCAAGACCGTGATGGACATGCAAGACCATGAAGGACACCCCAAGACCACGATGGACACTGTAAGACATCGACTTTACCACGAGTGATGTGGAAAACGCTGGGGAGTGCGGTGTGAAGGAGTGATATGATCTGACTCCAAGCACATGGCGGGTGAAAAGTCACCTAAATGAATACCGAGAGCAGTGGTCCTCAATCCCACTGCACCCTGGGAGCAGAGGAAAGTTAGAAAAAGAAAAGCCGGCCCTCCACCTCGAACAACGGAATCCACATCTCTCATCCAGAGCAGAGGTTGGCCAACCATGGCCCACCACCGGATTTTATAAATAAAGTTTTATGGAGACAGAGCTACACTCACTCATGTATATAGTGCCAATGGCAGCTTATTTGCTATAATGGCATTTGTGAGTGGTTGCAACAGTGTACACAGTTGCTCATGAAACCATGGCCTAATGCCCGCCCACCGGGGTCCCTGAGTCACAGCCTCTGTCTGTTCAGAGCAGCATGGCGGGCTGTGGCCGGGCACTGGGGGGAACGTGGTCAGCGTGCAGGGGCTGGCTATGTGCCTGTGCAGGGTCTGCGAGGCCCATGCCTTTGTCCCCGCCGCTGCCTCCTCTGCTCGTGGGAACAGCCCCAACGTATGCCCAATGCAAAGGGCATTACTCCGGTGCGGTGGCTCTCGGCCATGACCTTGCATCATGAGAACCTCGATGGAGCTTCAAAGAGCAACCTGCTAATGTGGCGCTTGGACCACACTCTCGGGGATTCTCGTCTAGTGGGTCTGGGGTGGCAGCTGGGCAGCGGCTCATTCCACACGCTCCCCTATGCCTGGGAATCGCTGTTCTAGGCTCTCAGATCTAGAGCAGTGATTTCCACATGTGGCCATGCACCGGAATCCCCTAGGGGCCTTGTTAAAACACAGGGTTGCAGGGCCCCACCCTAGAGTTTCTGGGAATCCTGGGGTGGGACCCACGAATCTGCCCTTCTAGCAAGTTCCCAGGTGTTGCCAAGGCTGCCGGTCTGAGGACACGACTGTGAGAACCACTATTTTAGTGCATCGCGAGGTCCTACCATGAAAGGCACTTAAACAGGAGGCGGGGCATGGGCTTGATTCGGGGTATCTGGGTCCTGTTGCTCAACCACCAACCACCGGCAAGTTCCATAATCTCCCCAAATCTCCGTCTGTCATGTGTACGCACCAAGTCCATTGGGGGAGCCCAACTCGGTACCGTCGGCGGGCCTGAGATAATTCCCCCTGGAAGGCACCAGGAAAAGATCAAGGATGATGAATAAAGGGCGAATAAAACAAAGCCCCGGAAAACAAAGCCTTTCAAAATTTGAAATTACTCAAAGCTCCTTTAAAACCCACCACCAGTGGGAACCTGACAGTGTAATTATACAACCCATGAATATAATTAAGCGCTTCCCTTCTGTCCCCACCCACTTCTCCCAGGCTTTGGGTATGGAGGAGGGGGGGGGGTCCCCGAGAGTCTCCAGACTCACAACATAACACCCTACATTCCTCTGCTCTTGTAAACTGTCCCCCACCCCACCCCCACCCCAAATAGAACTTGGATCTGGCTGGAGCCAAACCCCAGAACTTCTTGGCCATCAATTAATATTTATTGGGTCTTCACAGTGAGCTAAGCAGGCATATAAAAGACAGCAGGCCCTGCAGACTGTTATTAAGCCGAGAGAGAACAAGCACCCGCCTCCCTTTGCACAAGGTGTTGGCAGCTCGGTGGTTGTGTCTGCGTCGAAATGAACATTCAACCACTCATCCCACAAAAATTTATGGAGCACTCACTACGTCGCAGGCCCTCTTCCAGGCACTGGGGGTGTGGCCCTACGCGACCCAGACAGAAGCCCCGGCCCCAAGGAGATGGGAGAGGTCGAAGGCTCTGAGAACCTTAGGGACAGGGGCTGGTGGCAGATATCTACGCAGGCTGAACCCCAAGCCCACGCCTGAGTCAGCCAGGCTGCTAGAAGGCTGGCTGTTCACTTCACATGCTCCTTTCCAAAAACGACTATTGAACAAAGGCACCCGCAATTTCCAGGCCAGTGGGCGAAGGGGTTCAAGGTCAGACCCATGAAATGCATGTTCTCCAAGGACAAACCAGATGCTGGCTGGATTACCAGACGTCTTGCCTACACAAAATAATCACTCGAAAGCCAGTTGGAGCCAAGGCATCAGACACCCTCTGGGCACCTTCTCCGCAGCCCCGCTTCTCACAATCTCTGGGTGAGTTCACAGGCGGCCTTGACCTTCCCTGGAACCTGGGCTGCTCCGGGTCAAAGGGGGCTGCTCAACCCCACAAAAGAGACATGCGGTTTTCCCAGTGTGTGTGGTGCCCTGCTGGAAAGGTGGCTGAATACTAGGGAGCCCAGGTCCCCACCTCTGAGCCCGACGGGTGGCCACCACAGGAGTGAAAGGGTCACGGAGGCAACCCTAGCACCTAGCACTTCACCTGGAGCCGGATGGGTGGGTGAAGGCATGAATGAGTGAATGAATGAATCAGGAAACATCATGGAACTTGGGAGTCCCATAGGGCTTATGCCGGGAGCCCTCCCCTCCATCAAGCTTGTCATGTAGCCCTCACCGAGGACACACGCCCAGAGGATGGAGGTGAGACAGGAAGTCGAGGTTGTCATTGGAGACCCACAGAATAGAAGAAAGAGCCCCTGGAAGGCCTAGGGAGGGAAGTGGGGGCTGGAGTAAAAGCAATGAGCCTCACACTCTTCCCTCTGCAACCCACTCCCACACACCAGCTAAAAAGTGGGGGAGGGTCGGGTGAATTCGAACTCATTACCTCCAGAGGCAATGGCTCTGAGCTGAATGGGGACTGTAAGGGCTGGGTGAAGATGGAGCCCCATATTTGGGGGTGGAGAGAAGGAAGAAATAAAAGAGGAAAGAAGCCCAGTACCATCGCACTGTGATACAAGAACGTTTCAAGGATGCATAGCATGTTAGCATGAACACGCTAGCATGTGTACAGAGCAACCCGAGTACACGTTCTACAGGGAAGCGAGACTCAGACAACCAGACAAGCCCACGAGAAAAATCCCATCTGGGAAAAGCAAGTAGCCTCTACTTGCTCCCACTGAATGGAACATGCTATGCTCTCTGATACCTTCGCCCTTGGAGGCTTCTCTCCCTGGAATGGCATGACTTCCCTTCCCTGAAAACTCCAGTCTTCAAAACTTATTTTTATTTCATCTCTCGCACCCCCTCCAAATGACTGCTTTCCCCATAGATCACCAGAGCACCCTCAACCTCCATCATCACTGCGTGTCCGATTCAACGCTGTGGGTGAACGTGTGCCCTCTATCCAACCTGCGTGACCGCGAGCTCCTGAAGGCCAGGACCCTGTCCTATTCGTCTTCGTCTCTTCCATATCCGGCAGGAGGAAGTCCTCCATCGATGTTGCTTTTCGTATTTAAAAAAATTTTAAGAAAGGTTGCCACCTGCCATGTCAAATTGGAGCACCCAATGGGGACGTGTCCACATGGGAAAACCAAGTTGTGGCAGAGTCGGAAAATGCTCCCTGAGTCAGACCTTCCGAGTTCTGGGCAATGAGGGAGACCACATGTCAACACTGGGCGCGAGCTACCCCATCATTCCGGAGGCCTCTCAGGAAGCTGGAGGCTCACAGGCGATTGGAGACTTGTTTATATCAAATAAGCACTTGCTGGAGTGAGTGTTCAAAAATCAGCAGGTCCCAACTTGAACTTTCCAGAGAAGTCAAGGCCATGTACCCTACGCCTGGCGCAAGAGAGTGGGCAGCAAAACCAGGCTTCGTTTGGCTCCTCCATGAGAGACCCATGGGAACGGCTGGAGCTTGGGTCTCCGCGGGACCTCGGAAACCTGCGGGGGCAAACGCCCCCCTCCGTCCCACCGGGGTGTCTCGGGTTGCTGCCTGCGAGTGGTGAGCGGCATGAAATAACTGTGGCATTTACCGCTGTTAATTAGCAGCAAGGTGCTCATGAGTAATGTTGTGGTGTTAAGGGCGTGGTGCAGCTTTTCATTACCGACTCCCTCCTTCAGGGTTATAAACTCCAGGGGAGATGTTCCCTCCTGGATGAAACTTGGCGGCCGGCCCGCGGTTCTTCCCTGTGGCTGGTGCCGGACCTGCCCGCACGCCGGCCTGTCGGGATCTGCCTCCACTTCCCCAGCAGCATTGCTGGGGCCACGGGCTTCTGGCAAACTGGCCATGGGAAGCCGCGCATCCCGTGACACTGGTGTACTTGAAGCCCCTACAGCAGGACACTAAAGAGTGAGGTGGACATGCTCTAGAAATGGCCAGGTCCACAGGAAGCCACCCCACAAGCCACCATGAGATTGTCCATGAAGTGGACAAGGCTGTCTTCCCTCAGCAGGTAGGGACAGAAGGGTTCCATCAAGAGCAAATCTATGATTCTCATGACTCAATGCTCAGCAATGCTAGCAAAAGCCTGCTAGGATTGTAAGGTCTTCCGATGGGAGGATATATCAGGGAGTGAGTTGGGGAGGTTGTGTCTTTTATTTGGACCAAGTTTATGAGTTATAACACGCTCTGCCTTCTCGGTCCTTGAGCAATGATCACATCCCACTGTGTTTTGCACTTTATGATTTCCATCATCCTTTCACCAACGATACTTTTTTAAAAAATAAAATATATTTTATTGATTTCAGAGAGGAAGGGAGAGAAAGAGAGAGAGAGAAACATCAATGATGAAAGAGAATCATTGATCGACAGCCTCCTGCACGCCCCACACCAGGGATCGAGCCCACAACCCAGGCACATGCCCTGACCAGGAATCGAAACATAATCTCCTGGTTCATAGGTCAACACTCAACCACTGAGTCATGCCCACTGGGCTCACCAATGATACTTCCTTTTAATTTTCCTCCCTCCATCAGCCCTCTCTCTGAAGTAGGCAACAGGAGCTATAACTGCTCCGATTTTACAGATAAAGAAATTGAGTTTCAGAACTTGGAATGACTTTCCCAGATTCGCGTGGCAGTGCCCAGATGCAAGCTCAGGTCTCCTGACGCCAAGCCCAGGGCTCAGACTTTCCACCTGGCCTGTTCTTAAAAAAGAAGGGTCAGCATTTTCCTCCCACCCGGCCCCACTCCCTGCAAACTGACTGGCAAGCGGGTTGATGGTAACGAATTATGAATTTTCCCCTGGGAAGAGGAGTATTGCTCAATGAGCTGCAATTCCTCTTCTACTTCAACTCAAGAGAAGCTTTCGTGTGGCTCGGGGGCCCATGGTGAGAGGTCCTCTGAACTCTGTTACCCAGAATATTAGATCCAAGAAAGAGAACCGGGGGCAGATAGCTCTGAAGACCATTGTCGGGCCCCTCCACCCCAATCTGACAGGAGCCATAAAGACATAACCTCCTCGTCCCCCAGGTCCTCAAAAGGCAGCAACATGATAAAGGGAAACAACAAATTACTAACCCATTACCTACTGATTTTAATTAGCGATGGAAACTAGACCCAACATGAACTCCTCCCTAGAAGTTCCTCCTGTTCCAAGCACCTGGCAGGAATATTTGCTCCTATCTGGGAATGCTTACAAGAAGCTGGCAACAACCAGCTCGACCTGTCCCATCCTCGGAGAAACCCTTGGAGAGGCCACTGAAGCCCAACTAATGAGTCCAGCAGAGCTCAGACGGAGACCCGCGGAAAAGGGGAAGGGCGTTGGTCCCCTTTGCATCTGATTTCTTAGCAAATCTTGGCTGAACCGTGTAGAAACCGGAGACCAAGAGAGACACCTCATTTACATGCTTGGAGATTTAAAAGCTACTTTTAATTATCCACTTGAACCGAATTTCACTAACACGGAGTGGATAAAGAGGTACTTCTATTTAATTTAGAAATGAACTAAATATGCTTTAGTTTTCGATGGCTCCCCTTACCTTTCTGAAAGTTGCTTGCTCGTGTTTACTTGCTGTTCATCACTGGATCACACGTATTAGCTGTGAAATGGAAAAGAGAGGTGATGAGAAGAGAAAGTGGCCTGAGGATGAAGGCTACAGCATGGAATTTCCACAGGTGGAGAGCGTGCCTGGTGTAGGGCCCTTGAGTGCTTTCTCACAGGGGCTTTCCTTGCTGACCAGTGAGAGGTGGAAGTGACCCTGGAATTCATTTTATTGTCTCCTATGTTCAGGGAATTGTCTCAGCCACTGCTGATCCACAACTACTGGCACCCTGAGGTGACTTGGCTGGTGACCCACAGGGACAAGTACCAGTGCTCTCCCAGCTCAATATCTGTGGGAGCCAGGTGACAGGAAGCAGACATCCCTCCTTACCTTGGGACCCTCTGCCTTTCCCATCTTCCCCAAACCATCTACCTGAACATCCATATCTTTCCACTGAAGGGCAAGGAAAGTCTCAAAGAGCAACACCAAGGACTTCACCTTACTTACTTCCTTGAACCACCAAGGTGAAGGGGTACTATAGAGATCAGCAAAGCAGGGGCCCCATGAGGATGGCCCCCTCTCTTGACCTGTCCCTTTCCTCATTTCCTTATCCTTCCAGAGTCCCCTCCAGTATGCATCCCACACTTTTTTCTCAAGAAATTCCCCCTCCCTATTTATGCCTTGCAAGCTTAGCCTTCTATTAGATGGGAATGGAGAATCTCATCTACACGTGTTTGGAAACTCTGAAGGAAATGAGTTCCAAGAGGTAGGAAGAAGGTAGGACCTCAAGTTTACATTATACCTTATTTTTTTTAAAAAAAACAACAAAACATTCTTATTAATTTCAGAGAGGAAGGGAGGAAAGGAGGGAGGGAGGAAGGGAGGGAGGGAGGGAGGGAGGGAGAGAGAGAGAAACATCAATGATGAGAGAGAATCATTGATCATCTGCTTCCTGCACGTCCCACACTAGGGATTGAGCCTGCAACCCGGGCATGTCCCCTGATCGGAAATTGAACCATGACCTCCTGGTTCATAGGTCAACGCCCAACCACTGAGCCATGCTGGCCTACATTACGCCTTCTTTAATAGAAAGCTGCAGCAGATAGATTTACAAGGCATCTAAGAAGACCTCCTCAACCAAAGCCGCTACCATTGGTTAAATTTTTTCTTGCAGAGGTCTCAGTTGGTCTTAGATGAGGAAGACACATTTCTCCTATTCACCTGGCTTAGATTGTGTTCTTTTGAAAACATTTTAGGACATTTATTGTCCTAAAATGTATTTGATTCCAGAGACTTTATTATATAATGAGAGTATATGATGAGTGGATGAAACTTACCCATCAGGGATGAGTAATGACAGGTACAATTAGATGATGCTGGTGACCTAATCTTTCTTCAGTTTATCTCACTGCAAACTGATAATTGAGAGGTGATTTTACAGAGTCTTCTTTCTATGAACAAAGCTTGCCTTGAGCTCCTCCTCAGGATAACATGAAATCTAAGTCAAGTTAATAACGAAAGGAGCCCCGGAAGCTTCCCCTATTGTGTGCTAAGCATTACAGTGCTGCAAAATGACAGCAAGCAAGAGGTGAGGGTTTGAACAGGGGAGGTCAGCTACCCACATAACCTAATGGGAAAACTGGCCTTCTCCGTGGTAGAAGAATGCTCTTCTCAAATGAGCTCACAGACTGGGGAGGGAGGTGCAATTAAAAAAAGGGGGGGGGCGGCCAGTGTTGCTCAGTGGTTGAGTGTCAACCTATAAACCAGGAGGTCACTGTTTGATTCCCAGTCAGGGTACGTGCCTGGGTTGCAGTCTTGATCCCCAGTGCGGGGTGTGCAGGAGGCAGCCGATCAATGATTCTCATCATTGATGTTTCTCTCTCTCTCCTTCTCCCTTTCTCTTGAAAATAAATAAAAATAATTTTTTTAAAAAACGAAGCTGACTTAGCTCTCCAGATCATTCAAATAAACCCTCTGCTCAGTGGATGACAGGTCATGCTCACATCTATCAACAGATGCGAATAGATGACACATAACTGGCACAAATAAAATTGGTTGGCCTGTTTCAATCAACCACAAAAGAATACAGTCCATGGGGAAAGCCCATGTTTGATGCTTCCCTTCCAAGGACTCCACCAACAACAGTGATGCTTGCAAGACAAATCCCACCCCATGCGTTTACACGAGGTACGCAGTATTTCAATGCACCTTTCCATCTCTAACTGTTTCCCTTCATAGTCTGTGAGGCCTATTGTGGGGACATTATTGCCTGTAGATTTCAAGTGATACAATGAAGATCAAGGGTAAGTGACTTTTCTGTGGTCACAGACCCACTGAGAGAGTATGGCCAGGACTGAAATCCGTGTCACTGAAACTTGGGTTGGTCCTCTCTTCCCCAGAATGTAAGGTTCTGTTGGGTTCACGCCATCGTGGCCTTCCTTTTCCACGGAGGATGAGTGCCCGTCCCCAGCTCTACTAAGGGGAATAACAATCTGTAACTGCCTCGACCTCTTGACCCTACAGTGCCCTTCTAGGTGTTGACAGGCATTTGTCAGATGGAAAAAAGGGTGCCCATCTCCCCCTCTTCCCTTTTCCTGTCCTGTGGGTGTTACTCTGGGGGCAGGTATTTCAGCCCCTGCTCTACCCGGAACAGGATCAGACAGGTTCTTTGGGTATCAGATTTCAGACGTTCAACTTTTCACTTTCTACTCAGCACGTAGGCTTGAGAACTGACACCGAGACAGGAGGGGAAAGTGTAGAGGCAAAATGGAAGATTAAAAGTTGATGGACAACCCAGAGAACTAGCAAGAGAGTTGGAAATTATGAAGCTAGAGACCGCGAGGGAGCTGACGCAGCTAAGCAAATTCTACGATGCCGATGTTGTAACTATGGCAATGTTTGACCTGGAGACATCTGAACCTTAAAAAGGAGGGAGGGGATAGGGGATTCTGATAGAAACCACACATGAGAAGAGTAAGAGAAAAGTAAGTCTTATCAAAGGTGAAGAATCAATACCAGCTGCTGAACTGTATGCATCCCAGTTCTTGATGAAAAACAGGTAACATTTGCTGAGCTAATGAACTGTAATTAATTCTCCAATGAATTTTTAAAAAGTAAAAGATAGAAATTAATTTTTCTTGAGTGGTAGCAGAAGAGAATAGAGGAAAGGTTCCAGCAGAGATGTCTCCTCAGTAGTGAGGCTGGTTAAAAACGAGACCAAGTGCCCGGCCAGTGTTGCTCAGTGGATTGAGCGTCATCCTGTGCACCCGGAGGTCTCTGGTTCGATTCCCGGTCAGGGCTCATGCCCCATTTGTGGGCTCGATCCCCAGTAGGGGGTGTACAGGAGGCAGCCGATCAATGATTCTCTCTCATCCATGTTTCTATCTCTCCCTCTCCTGTCCTCTCTCTCTAAAATCAGTAAAAACATATGTAAAAAGCAGACTGTGGTGAGCATGAATACCGGATCCTACCTTCCAGCACCCAGTTGTTGTTTTTTAAAGAAAAAAACCACAAACAAACAAACAAAATAACGAGACCTAGTAACTCAGCGGTGCATTGAAAGAGGGAATTTATCCCTTTATTATTTGGATAAAAGGCCGAGATGACCTCCAATGGCCCTGGAGAATTCTAGATTCCTCGACTGCCATGTGTAGGAGAGTGCCTCCAAGCAGGCACTGAATCCCCCAGGAAGATGATGCTAAAAGCTGAAAGGACCTGCTGACCATCAAGCTCAATCTCTTCAGTAAGACCAGGAGGAAGGGCACCGAGCCTTGGGTTCTTCCTCTCCGTGTCTGTCACTCACCGCGCGACCTTGGGCCCATCACTCCAACTCTCTGAGTCCCAGGTCTCCATTGTGTGTGAAGGAGGTGACAATCCTCAAAGCACAAGGCTTTTGTAAGCGTCACACTTACAGAATACGAGCAAAAGTGCTCAGTGCTTTGAGGCACTTTACCTGTCAATAGTGTTTAGTTGACAGCCCAAGTGCCCATCTGCAGATGAGTGAATAAAAGAGCCGTGGTACCTTTACACAGTGGAATACTGCGCAGCTGTAAAAAAGAAAGGACTCTTGCCCTGACTGGTTTGGCTCAGGGAATAGAGCGTCAGCCTGAGGACTTGGGGGTCCCGGGTTCGATTCCGGTCGAGGGCATATCTTGGTTGCGGGCACACCCCCAGTGGGGGGTGTGCAGGAGGCAGCTGATCCTCCTCCCCCAAGTGCACAAATTTCGTGCACTGGGCCTCTAGTATATATACTTTCAGTCCTCACTTAATATCATTGATAGGTTCTGTGACTTGAAGTAAAACAACACATGATGAAACCAATTTTACTATAAGCTAATTGATATAAATAAGAGTTAAATTCCTACTACATCTCATCAATGTTAAAACAAAATAATACTGAATGAAATGATATTATTTAAGGACCCGCTATATGATATTTTCTCCAATTAGTTTATTGCCTTTTCTTTCTTCTTTCCTTTTTTTTAAATATTTATTGTTGAAAGTATTACATATGTCCCCTTTATTGGGTGGGAAGAGATCAACCAAAGAACTTGTACGCATATATATGCGTAACCCATGGACACAGACAATGGATGGTGAAGGCCTGGGGTGGGGGTGAGGGCGGGTTGTAGGAGGTCACTGGGGGAAAAGGGGGTCGTATGTAATACTTTCAACAGCAAAGATTACAAAATAAGAAAATAAATAGTATTTAGTTGAGAATGCTGAGGCCCAGGAGGCGAAATGACACTGGGATGTCTAGTTAGTAAAACAGTCAAGACCAGAACTTGGGCCTCTTAGCTAATGCTTCTTGCTGGTTAACACCACCGTGACTCAGGGGGTGTTTATAAATGTTACAATGCAGCGATTTAGGGAGGGGCTCCCTTTTGCCATAGATTGAGCTGTGAACAACCCCCAAGGCCATTGGCAAGGATTTGTTTCCTTCCCATTCATCCCGAAATGCAGAAAAGGAGTGCGTGCCCCAAAGATCCATATGGCAGCCTCCCAGCAGCCGCGGGAGCTCTCCGTGCACCCACACAGGGAGAGGCAGCGATCGGCTGCCGCACAGAGAGGGGGCGCGCCAGCATGCTCCCAGAAAGCCCATCCAGGCGGCACAGAAACCTGGTTGCAGACAACCACCTTGGGGCTGGGAAAGAAAAAGGGAGGCCCAGCACCCACACTCTCCTCCCGGGCTCCTCACGAGACTGCCTGTGTCGCCCAGAATGCCAGCTAAGCCATAAATCCACCCGCCGGGTGAGCCCCAGCAACCTGTCCGGCCCTGCTGGAAGTAGCACATCCGGCCCCTGACGGCACTCATGACGGCTTGGCTGAGAAGCGGTATTTTAAATGAAGAGAGAGAGAGAGAGAGAAAAAACACGCCCTATTATTTTACTCTGGTAATTGACATCAAGTTTCTCATGAGTAATTTTAGAGCACTCGGGGTGTGCCGGGGTTTGATTTAACTTCCCTTTCCAGGAGCCTTCCACTTGCAGGACAAACACTATTTCGAATGGAATGAAATGTACCTCAAACATCTAATGGGTATTGTCGAGGCTTCAGTGGAAATAGCCTGATCCTCTGCCCCCTTAAGGGCTTATTGCTAGTTTCTTCTCTCAAATGCCGCTTTTGGTGAAACTACCTGAAAGTTGGGGTCCCGGAAGAGTTTATAGAACAACTATAATAGTTGTTGTATCAGATATACAAAAAAATGTCTTATAATTGGATATCATAGTAACCAGTGAGTGATTTCCAAGGTGGAATCCTCGGAAAATTAGTTCCTCGAATTTTTCTTTAAAAAGGAGTGAGGAGTGATTTCTGGACACACTGCCTTGTCAATACCGGTTTTAGCAACTCGCAGTGTATGTTAGCGCAGCAAAGGCTCTGAGAAGTCCCGCAGGAAGAGAGCTTTGTTCATTATTGTTTTGATCACAGCATTTTCCCAAGTAGAACATAGGATTTCCCGATGGGAAATTAATGCACACACAAATATATTCTACCACAATTTTTAAAAAACTTGACAGTGATATTTGATCCAACAGAATTTTGAGGAACAGATTTTGAGAAACCCTGAGGTAAAAGAGAAGAGAGGAGGTAGTCAGGATTTAAGGAGTAAATCCCATATTTCTTTCCCATATTCTACTGTACTCTGTCCTTTGCACCCCAACCCCCCCCCCGGCAATTACTCATTCAACAAACATGTATTGAGTACGCAGTATGGATAATGGGTGTGGGAGCTGCAGAGAGAAATCAGACGTGAAAAAATAAATATCAGAGCAGCACTGTGAAAGGGAATGTGACAGACAGACTCAGGAGATCTAGTCCCACCTCCTTTATACGGAGAAGAGAAATGAAATCATTAGTCTCTGGACATGGAGCACCTTTGGACGCCTACTTTGGATCCCCTTCCACGGGAATATAAACATGGGCTGGAATAAGCGTGTAGCTCAGAGGAGGAAAAACGGTTCTACATACACCTGCCAGGAGTTAAAGCAGCCGTGGGCAAACTACGGCCCGCGGGCCGGATTCGGCCCATTTGAAATGAATAAAACTAAAAAAAAAAAAAGACCGTATCCTTTTATGTAATGATGTTTACTTTGAATTTATATTAGTTCACACAAACACTCCATCCATGCTTTTGTTCCGGCCCTCCGGTCCAGTTTAAGAACCCATTGTGGCCCTCGAGTCAAAAAGTTTGCCCACCCCTGAGTTAAAGGCATCCGACAACACGCTCAGAGTGAAGGTTGCAAACCCAGGAGTCTCAGAGAAGGGGCAGAAAGGATGGCGGGTTTCTAGGACAGACAGCAAAGAGGAACTCTTGTGGGTCGGACGTCCTGCATTGAGGGGGAAGTTGGACATTCAACCCTGGTCCCTGCCTCAAGAGGAAACAGGCCTCTGGTGGCCTCATTCAAGGCCACTTGGTACCGTTTGACCTCTGTGGCCACGGGAACGCCCTGGAGTTGATGCGAGACACTGCCCTGTTCTCTCCCACTGGACTCACTGTGCAGATTAACCACAGGAGCACGTCGAGGTTGATGTGTTTGTTTTCTCTCCGTTGCCTTTAGAGGTGAATTGCTTGTGTCTTGGGTGCAGAGTACTAGTTCAGTAATGTGATTTCTCTTCTCTCCAGCCCTGCAAAAGCTCATTCATTCTCAGAGCTCTAATTGCGACCTGTGGACAGATGGTTGCCATGTTTACAAGTCGAGTTCTAAATTTCTATCCAAGTTTCATCCCGCATAACCCAGATTCCTGCTGGGTATTCTCATTCGTCTCTAAAATTTCCTCTGAGTCATAATATACCCAGAGTCTCTTCTCTCATACCCTCTCCCCCTCCCGAAATCTCTATTTCAATCAATAAAATCATTGTCTACGCTTCCCCTCCCCCTTCCCCTCATTTTCATTCTCTCGGGCCCTTGGCTTTGGAAGCATGGAACTTCCCCCTCCCGTTGCCACTTCCCAGGCGCAGTACGGAACTAAGATGTGTCCTTCCCTCTTTGAAACGTCTCTTTGGTCTATCCTTCCCTCTCCCTTTCTGTTGGCTACCAACATAGAGGAGGCCTTATCCCTTGTGGTTGAATCACCCAGCCACTGTCCACTCCCTCCTCTAATCTACCCAGGGATTTCTCATACGAGGCCACCAGTGTTTGTTCTAAACAGAATAAAACTGAACTAAAACAAGCAGGTGCTCAGAATGCTGACTTAATTAGTTCCCAGGTCATCCTGACCGAAACTATTACCCTATTTGCTCTTAGTGGCCATTCAAGCAAGGTGGTCTTTGTGATCCCAGCCCCTGAACACATCCTCACCCTCCCCATCAGCCACCAGAAGCCCCATCCGTTGCCTGCTCACATGTGCTCACCAACGGATGCCAAGGCTACTACCAGTAAGCAGCTACCACTACCCCCTGTCTACGGGTGAGAAATCTCCTGCCATCGGCATCTAAAATCCTTGCTAAAGAGCGGCCTTCCATCTTTCCCATTAGCAAAAAGGACAAATAACACTTGATCCTTTAAAACCTAAATTTGCATATGCGCTGCTGCCTTTACCTATTTGAGCATCAGTGGAAATGAAATAACTGGAAGAGGGAAGTGAGAAGTGAAAGAAATGCATGTGTCTTTGAGGCAGAATTGGAGGTGGCGAGCGCGGAACGCAATGCAAAGGGCTGGAACCAAAGGGCATTGCCTGTAAGCACACGGGACTGTTGGGAAGGTCAAACTCAAAGTCAACCAAGGGGTTGGGCCTCATTTGCCATTTTGAAAAGCATTAGAGACCTTTCCACTAAGCCAGGCTGCCTCATCAAGGACTACTTCAAATTCCACCACCCACGGAGCTCCTAGACCCCTCCCCAGGCTCCAATCCTGGCTGTGCACCTTCAGGTCAGCCCTACGCAGCCCTGCCAATCACAGCAGAGCCCTCCCTCTGCACCTGCCTTCACCCCAGGAAAGGCGAAACCGGCTGAGGGGGCGGTGGGATTACTGCCAATGAAATAAAGATAATCCTGGGCAAGGACCCTTTATCCGGGAAAAGTCTCCAGCTAGTCCTCATCACTGCCCTTCACAATCTCCTCTTAATAACCCGCAGGCCGGAATGTAGCAGAGATTAAACCTGGGGAGGAATGTGACGCTTTGTGGCCGGGATGTGGAGTGCCCTGAGCCAGGGAAGGAGGGACAGGGGGAGGGCGGTGGACAGGGGGAGGGAAAGAGAGAGGAAGGCAACACACTCTGCAATCTCTCTGCTCAAAGCCTTTGTTCAGCCGCCACGCTATTTTGGTGACTGAGACAAAGGCGTAATAACGCGCTTTATCTGTTCGGTTTATGATGTGTGTGTGTGTCATAGGTGCACATGACTATTACTGGCTGTAAAGTATACAGAGTAGGTGCCAGGAGGAGAGGGGAGAGGACGCAGGTGCTTCGGGCCAGGTGAGAGGCAGCTTTCTCGTGGGCAAGCTGGGCTCTCGCAGGGTCCTTGGCACCATCATCTCGGGCCAAGCGATGATTTTGAGAGGAGGCCATTTTATAAAGTATAAATAATTTTAAAATAAATAAAAAGTGCCCTAGCCGGTTTGGCTCAGTGGATAGAGCATCGGCCCTCAGACTGCAGGGTCCTGGGTTTGATTCTGGTCAAGGGCACATGCCTTGGTTGATGGTTCCCTGGCTCTGGTTGGGATGCGTGCAGGAGGCAACCGATCGATGTATCTCTCTCACATCGATGTTTTTCTCTGTTTCTCCTTCTCCCTTCCACTCTCTCTAAAAATAAATGGAAAAATATCCTTGGGTGAGGATGAACGACAAAAAAAAAATAAGTTAATAAAATAAAATAAAAAGTGACTATGTGAATTCTTGCCTTCAAGAGTCTGGATGAAGAACAAGCAATAAGAGTTGACCTTGACATCTAGCGTCGAGTTGATTTTTCTAGATGTGTGGTGGGAGGAGGAAGAAGGAGAAATGGGCTGAGAAAGTCCTGCCAGAGTAAACTTGCTTATTTCTATGTTTTCTGAAATATACTCTTTATTAATGAAATATTCATGCAGAGGCTTCCATGGTGGAATTTAAAACACACACAATACTCTTGGGCTAAACAACCCTGAGTCTAAACCTCACCTTCGCCCCTTGGGAGCCGCGTGTGTGATCATGTGAGATCCCCATGGACTGTGGGTGAATACATTGGTAAAATGGAATAGCAATACCTGCCCTGGAAGTGTTTTGAAGAGTGAAGATCATTTATGCACCCAACGCACACAGCTTCATCATCCGTCATTCACAAGTATGCGACTGGGAGTGGTTTTTCTCCAGATTCTAAGATAGTCCTCTGATCCTACTGCAAAGTAGATGGGACCACAACCATGTCACGGGGGCCCGATGCTGAAGGAGATCGGCTCCCTCTGACTGCCTTTGGGAGGCCATCCCAGCTCCCTGCAGTGCCCATGAAAGAAAGACAACCAATACAGCCAATCAGCCTTCCGCAGAGCCTGGGAGTATGTATGATATCTCAGGAACACAACTCTTTATTTTAAAAGGCGAGGTGGGATTGGCATTGAAATGAGTTCATTTATACTTCCCTAGGGATAGTGGAGAGACACCTAGAACACATCTTCAGGACCAATCGTTGCCTCTGGGTGAGCTTGCTATTTGCAGGATGTCATTTAGGGCCCTTGGTTCATGTCAGACCAAGTCTGGGCTCTTTTGCTGACCATCTGAGTCACTCCCCAATCCTCGAAGTTGGATTTCTATAGTCATCCGTTCATCCCGTCATTCACTCACTCGCTCACTTAGCAACTGTGTTTTTGATTTAGGAATACTACTGGGAGTTGTGATATGTGCAAAGAAGAAGTGAGAGAAAGACACAGCCGCCCGGAGACCGCACCTTAACGCAATAATGGACAATTCTGACAGGTGCTAAACATCTGATCCTGCACAGAGCTCCTTGCCTGCAGCTGTTTGGACATCCGTGAAAGTCATCAAAGACAGGAGAAGACAGGAAGAGGTGAAATGCACACTTTTATTAAGCAGCATTGGAGGCACTCGAGGATAAAAAAAAAACCACACAAAGAATCAAAAACAAAGGAAACTTCCTGTTTCATACACGGTCGTTACCTTCGAGAGAGATTTTCTCTAGTTCAGAAAACAGGGCATGCGGTACGTGAAGACATAACCACTTAAGGCAACAATTTAAGAAAAGCCAAATCACCATTTCTTTCAACTTTTCTGAGGGTTCAAAATTAAAAAGAGAAAAAGATGTTGTAAGCATCCTGTACTAATTTTCACAACAGTGTCTCAAATGTATTTGTATTATTGTAAGAGTTCAAAGCCTGGAATGGTTGTCCTAATCTGAAATGGATAGGAAATTCTCTGTGAAGGGAAAAGGACTTGAGTTGAGCCTTTACAGATAATGGAGTCATTTTCATGATTGCTGATAAGATAAGAAACCTGTACCTCTCCAGCACATAAGTTCTGCCCAACACTGTGCTATTAATAACCAACATGAGTTATGTTGTCTCATTTGATAGAGGAGAAAAGGAAGGTCCAGAGACATTGAGTTCAAGGTCTTACAAAGCAAGTGAAGGTGGTAAAACCAGGATTTGAACCTGGTTCTGTGCAACCCCCAGGTCAATGCTCATTACTCACTGTCAGAATGTTTCTCTGACAGGCCAGACTTAGATAAGTAGGAAAATATGTCAGGAGGCCAGTATGCAACATAACATACTGATGAAAATATCCATGGCATATGAAAAAAAAGAAAGGTTTGGCTGTAACAAGGATCACTAGTTGTCCCCAATAGCTTTTCTCACCTTCTTGCTTTATTACTAAAACCCCAAATCTTAGCCAGGCATGAATATGACCCCCACAGTAAAAACAAATAAATAAAATAAAAAATTCCCAGCTTCCTTTGCATTTGGGTATGGTCATGTGACTAAATTTTGACCAATGAGATTTAAGTGGAAGCCATTCATATAACTTCCAGAAAATGTCTTTAAAGGGAATAACTGTGTCCTTCACTCTTCCCTCCATTTTTCTGGCTGAACTGTGGATTCGATGGCTGGATCTGAAATGGTGATCTTGGTAATGGAAGTCACACACAGTAGAGCAACAAGATAGAGGGAGCCTGGGTCTCTGGGCTCATGCTGGAACAGAGCCAACATTCCTGTCCTGGGCTGCCTGTACTTGGTCTTTGAAATGAAAGAGAAATCAGCTTCTGTGCAGTTTAAGTCACTGTTATATTGGGTTATACTGTTACTGGCAATTGAACTTAATCCTAATTAGAACATAGTCAAATTTGACTTGAGCCAAGAGTTTCTGAGGTGACTGGTGGTGGGTGAGCAGGTTGGAAATAAATGGAGAACTTCTCAAGTTAAGGCATGTGTCATTTACTCAGTAGGCTTTCTGGGCAGACAAATATAATAAACCTGGCATTTCCAGAATCCTCTGTGTGGTGTAGAGCATCCCAGTCTGGAGAACGAATGGAAGAAGTGAAAGCCTGTGGGGAATCACTTGAATAATTCAGGTTTGAGGTGTTCAGGGCCTCACAAAGGGGTCAGGACTCAGGAGCTGAAACTGTAGGATTTAGATTCTCAGTTGAAACCGAGGGTCAGAATACAGAGCCATCAAAGGTGACTGCGATTTCTCCTTGAGGGGCCATGGTATGTTGACAAAACAGAGAAATCAGGAAGTGAAAGAAAAATCAGAGGAACACAGACTTCTCTTTTAGACTGTGGAGCTGGAGAGCTTGGAGAGACATCTAGAGAAATACAGCTGGGATACAGGTGCCTATAGCTAATTAGATGAAAATTCTAAAACTACAAATTTAGCCCAGTCAGATGGCTCAGTTGGTTGAGTGTCAACCTGTGAACCAGGAGGTCATGATTTGATTCCTGGTCAGGGCACATGCCCAGGTTGATTGTTTGATCCCCAGTAGGGGGCATGCAGGAGGCAGCTGATCCATGATTGTCTCTCATCATTGATGTTTCCATCCCTCTCCCTCTCTCTGAAATCAATAAAAACATATTTTTTTAAAAAAAATACAAATTTAAACAAGGGAAAGCCTAAAGGATAGAGCTGAAATTGTGATGTTAGATACATTTTCCAAGCAATAGAATTCAGAAATAAAAGCAAAAATAGTAAGTATGAGGAGGGGAAAAGAGACAGCAGAGAGGGAGAAGTGATGAGTCAAGAGGGAGGAGAAAAATGTATGCTATGTTGTCTTAGAGTCTAAGGAAAGGGCTTCTATCAACAGGAGAACATACCAGGCAAGAAGGAGAAGACCAAAGGACAAAGGATCATTGAATCTGACAACGAAGAAGTAGGTTATTGTTGACCTTTGAGTGAGAGTGTCACCAGAGTGCTGAGGGTGGAAGCCTAGTTTGAGGGGATGGAATGAATGAATACCTTAGAGAGGAAGGGAGGTACATTTGAGAAACATGGAGGCATTGAAGAAAAACAAAAAAGGAACCGGAAATGCAGCCTAAGAGGACAGTGGTGTCAAAGGCCTTATTGGGATAGGGAGCCTGTATGGATTAGTTAGCAGTGACATAAACTGGGAGGAGCCATCCCTTAAGCCTTGGTCTTTTCATGTGTCAGAGGAAAGTATTAACATCTGCCCTGTGGGATCGTGGTGAAGATACGTGAATATGTGTGAAAATACACAGCACAGAGCACATCCGGTGGCGGTTACCCATCAAATGCCTACTGATTCCCCAATGTCTTCAGGTTATTCCTTCCATTGTACTGTGTATTTTTAGATGCGATCCAGTGCGTTCAGGGTGGTATGGCTGTAGCTGTATCATGGGTGTTTAGACCTAGCTCATCTCCCCTCGCGTGAATGCCCCTGTGCTTGTGGAGAGCGGATGAGAGCCCAACAGCACCTGTGCCGTGGATCCCATGTGGCCTCGGATTTCCAAGCAGCTTTGGGGACTTCTCAGGGAGGAAGAGAATCCTCAAAGGTGTGACTTAGACAGTTCCTGTGGCTCCAAAGAGCAACCAAAGAGCAGGCAGTGGTCTTTCCATGTAATAAAAATACCAAGAGCAACAGCCAGATCATTGACTAAGCCAAAACGTACTGTATTTCACCCCATGATGTTGGTACAATAATGTTTCCCATTTCACAGATGGGAATGCTGAGACTCAGAAGAGTTGAACAAGGTGTCGTCTGTTAGCTCATGTGAGGGACACGGGGGTTTTGAGTCTAGTCCGTGTCTAGGACCCATGAGTTCTATGATCACTCGATGGGCCTCTTTCTGCTTAGGTACTTTGAGACCCAGACATTTACCCAGCACTCTCTCTGCTTCCACGAGCACCTGCCCAGGAGGAGAGAAGCCTGGAGTCAGCCCTGACCCAGACCTGGGGTGGGACGGGCACAAGATGACAGCGATACCAACACGGGTATGGCCAAGGGCCGCCAGAACGAAGAACAAGCCTGTTCCCAGACAGGGAGGGGACCATGGAAGTCAGTGGCCCAGGGACCAGAGGTGGAGCAGAGTCCCGTCATCCCACTTATCCAGAGGCAGAACTGGACCCGGGCCACGGGCCACAGCTGGAACCTCCGAACAGTCTGGCAGATCCCGACACATTTTATGGCTTCCCCGATGCCCTTTCCACCACCCAAAGCCACTACTTCATGGAGACAGAGGCGGCCCTGGCCTTCACACCCCACAGTAATTGTGGTGGTGACCAGCCCCTCCTCCCCCGGTGACTCCACCCAAGGCAGACACCTCGGAACAGCTCTTCTCTGAAGCACGCCCAAGACTGTTACCCGTCTAAATGAAGTAAGCCGCAAGATGAAAGACCAAGACGATCGCTTTAGTCCGGCTTATGCGTAATTACGCATTCATCAGTCAGAGCTTTAATTACCAGGAGATAAAGGTGCCATTAGCGTTTTGAGGAAAACTGGCTCCAGCAAAATGCATTTCTTTTGTCTCCCAGCCAGTTGACAACTAACTGTTATCCTCGGGAGGGCTTAGCAGGGAGACACCAGCCTAAACCAGAAAAGTCCCTCAGCAGTAAAAAGCGAGGCCACTGCGCTGGGCACAGCGTTCATGAGAGATGCTGGGAAGCCCAGAGCGCTCTGGAGCTAGGGCACGCTGCCCTGCAGGATGGAGAATGGAGAACCCTCAGAGACAGAGAAATGGAGGCGGGAGGGGAGGGAGAGGGAAGCTTTGGAGCCACAATTAAAGGATCACCTTGCTACTCCCTGGCATGAAATGCAGAACCTCGGGTTCCCTACAAGCCCAACTGAACCAGAATCTGCATTTGCCCAGGGCCCCCAGGTGGTTTAGACGCACATGTGAGTGCGACACTCATGGCCGGTGAGGTCCTCATACCCTCCACAATGTCCTTGCTGCTCATAGGGGAGGGTAGAGGGGGGACTGGACGAAAGAAGGTGAAGGGGTTAACCAAAGAACATATATGCATAACCACAGACACAAACAACAGTGTGGCGATGGCCAGAGGGAAGGGGCACTGGGTGCTGGATAGAGGTGGGCAAAGGGGAGACAATGGGGACATCTGTAATAATCTCAACGAGAAAAATAAAGAAAAACAAGGTTCGGGGTTTGCTCAGCTCTCCCATGTGTGTATATTAAAGAGTAAAGTGGAGGCAAAATGTATGTATAAGTGTGAGTGAGTATGTGCGTGAGTGTGTGAATGAGTGTGGGTATGTGACTATGTGAGTGTTTGTGTGTGTGTGAGTATGCATGTGTGTCTGTGAGTGTGAATATGTGACCGTGTGTGAGTGTGTATATGTGCGAGTGTGTGATATGTGTGTGTGAGAGTGTGAGTGTGTGTGTGAGTGTATACATGTGTGAGTGTGTGATATGTGTGTGTGATAGTGTGAGTGTGTATATGTGTGAGTGTGTGATATGTGTGTGTGAGAGTGTGAGTGTGTGTGTGAGTGTATATATGTGTGAGTGTATGAGTGTGTGTGTGTGGTAGGGAATGTTTTTCTTTTCGTCTTAACGTCTGGCAGGAGAAATAGATTTTCCCTTCCAGTGTTGCGTTAAAAGGTAAACATCATTGAATGGGAGCAAAGTGGGGGCAGAAGGGAAGACCATAAAACACATACAACGTCAAATTGAAATGATTAATAAAGCTGAGCGGCAAAGCACCCCCGGTGGTGCGAGATGCGACAGACAGGTCAGGGCAAACGCTGGCGAATCAATTTCAGTGCCTCTTCGCCCGAGGGCTGGGGCAGGCAGCAACAGAGAGAAAGCCATTTCACAATGAGGAGAAGAGGAAACTGGCAAGAAAGAAACCTCAGAAAAGGGGGGACGGGGGTGAGCAGGGATCATATCTGGAGAGGACTTGCTTGGGTGGCGAGGTTACAGGCGTGGCGGGACGTTAGGGCGGCATCTAGACCACGCCCACAAGGTCGGATTCGCAGACCGCAAGTGCCAGGCATCCAACCCAGAGTTTTCAATAATTAGCCAGAGTTCGGAGGTGTGAGGACAGACTTGGCTTTTAATCCCAATGCTGTCATTTATTAGAAATGTCAATCTGGAGGTCATGGCAATGTTCTCGCGGAGCCTCAACCTTCTCGTCTGTAAAATGGGGATAATTCTATCAATAGAGTTGTAAAGATTAAACCTCAACACAGTGCCTGGTACGTATGCCACTCTCAGAAATGACGGTTGCTATCATTTACTGCTCTCCCAGCAAGTATTCCCGGCATTGTTAATTTCCCAGCAAACGTCTTCCCTTGGCCCTGACCTTAACCTGCGTTCTGAGAGACGGATGGGAATGATTCAGACGCTTCCATGAGCGCTGTCCCCTGCTCACCTAGTGCTCTCAAGGTGTGATCACTGCTTATTTCAACAATATCGAGAGCCTATCGCATGTCAGGCAAGTCCATCCATTAAACCACACCCATTGGGCTCCAAGCACCAATGGGAAGGAGAGCCCAGTGGAAATGCACAAACCCCGGGAGGAGCCCAGCGTCCTGTCCATCACAGGCACCTGCACCCTCCATGGCGCGGCTCTGAAGACGTGTGGGAGGGGTGTGAGCCAACATCCTGGGCCCCCTGGACAGAAACCCATGCTCCTGGGAATGACTCCAACACGAGGCGAGCGACTCTGACTCCCTGCATCCCACGGAGCATTCCCTCCACGCCGTGTCCCTCACGTCAGGGGACACAGTGCCAAGGAAGCCAGGCTCAGTCACGCCTCAAGTGTCTTCTTAGCACCGTGACACAGTCTGCATCCCAGACCAGGCCACCTGCCAGCCAGACTCAGGTCTTTTGTCCCAAGGATGTTGGAATGGGAAGGCAGGCGGGTCTGCCCAGTCCCAGGAGGCAGAGTGTGGCGTGCTCACCGGCTGAGGAGTGACGGCGCCTTCACCAGGGGCCGCCAACAGGGCAGGGGGCTTACAGAAGTGCCGAGGAGCAGTCATCAACCATCGGCTCTGAGATCAGACCAACCTGGATCGGAATCCCCATCCTCTTAGTAGGCACGGCCCCTTGGCCTTAGCTGCTCACCTCTCTCCAAGCTTCAGGGTCCTTGCCGGTGAAATGAGCATCGTCTTAGAAACTACTTCTACCTCCGTCAGGGTTCTGGGAGGAACAGGCGGCCACTCAAATTGGGCAACTTAAAGAGAAAGTGACAAGGGCACTGCTTCTACAGGAGTGGGCAGAGCATATGGCGGGGTGGGTGGCTCTGCCTGTGGGCTATGTAAGGCCCGAGAAATCACTTGGTCTGGGCCTGCCCAGGCATCGGGGGTGAGTTAATTAAATGTTTGAACAAATATATCAGGCTAATTTTATAAGAAAAAATT
>NW_005355708.1:1318868-1338964 GCF_000412655.1 Myotis brandtii | reverse complement strand
TTTTTAGAGAAAGCAAGGGAGAGGGAGAAAGAGAGCTAGAAATTTCAATTGAGAGAGAAACATCGATTGGCTGCCTCCTGCAGGCCCCACACTGGAAATCAAGCCTGCAACCCGGGCATGTGCCTCGACCGGGAATCGAACCGTGACCTCCTGGTTTGTGAGCTGACATTCAACCACTGAGTCACATCACTGGACAGTAGACTAATTTTTAAGTTGATAAATTTATATTCACCTGTGACTGATGGTATAAATAACCAAATGGCCCTTAGCAGAAAAAAAGGTTCCCCACCCCTGGTGTGGGGAAATAGGCGGGTAGAGCAGTAGCCCAGGACTAGACACAGCGGAACCACCACCCAAGAGCTCAGAAGAGGGATGCACCTTAACAGTAGCTTCAACTCCGACGGAGTGATGCAGCCAGCAAAGCAACCCTGCAATGCCCAGCTCGGCTCCCTTTCCTCTCCTCCTCTGCGTGGCTGGCCCCATCCCGAAGGCCAAGGGCAGGAAAGCCTGTTGACGGTATTTCTACAGCTCAGCCTCTTGGGGCACCGAGCAGGGCAGAAAAGAGTGGAGAGTGGATCCGGAAATCCCCAGCATAATCTCATAGGGTCATCATGGGAATTCAACAAGATTATACTCATACAGCACTCGGGTATATAATAAGTGTTGGTACATAATAATGGAGCACAGAATAAGTGTTAACAGTAACAATGACCCTTTTCTTTTACTGATGGAAAAAAGTGAGAGTTTAAAAGTTCCAACCCCTTTCCTTAAGTTATATAGAACCGAGACTATTTTGGGTTCTCAGTTCAAAACTCCCAGAATGCCACCTCCCAGGTATGGGTACCATGGCAATGGCGAGAGAACTTCTTAGAGGGGTTGGAACCTTGAAGAAAAATCTCAGGCTATCAAGGAGCTTGGCCACGCACCCACTCTTTGTAGCTTCTCATGTTGGATTCCATGGGAAGAATTAACAGGGAACATCACCACCTAAAGGATTTATGTTATAAAGAGTGGGTTTGGATGAGATGTGAGAGTCTATAAAAATGCAAAAAGGAATATCTGCAAGTTGCAGGTATGTCTTGACATTAAATTTAAGCAGATCAAGGGCCAAGAATAGTCCATCAGAACCAATACCTCTGTGTACCCATGAGCCCAACACTGGCAGGCCGAGCAGGCATTGTCAGGATTGCCCACAGAACAACAGACTGGAACTCAACCACCAGTGACTGTTGGCATAAACCATGCCATTGGTCCCATTCGGGGGCATCCTTCTGTGTATGGCTTCGGAGCCCTGCCTGCTCAGAAGGAGAGCTTGGTTGGCTAGCCCGCTGGAATCTCAGAGCATCTGGGGTCTGCCTGGCTTGAACTCCCGATTTCAATCCAATGATACTTGAATCTTACACCGAAATGTTATTGTTTTGGAAACAATCGCCCAGAAATGACCTCTGGGCACCCCAACTGCTGCCAGGTCACTCAGTCATCTACTACTCCTTCCGAAAACAAGAAATCGCCCCATACCATCCAACTTGCTCCTGCATGAGGATCCCACTAAACCCCCAGTGTTACCCCAACACCTCAGGTGTCATTAATCTCCTGTGATGACAGACCTCTTCTGGACAAAGAGTGATTTACATGGGAAACGTGACTTTATTTCCCTCCGACCTCCTCAGGGCCATCCCCGAGCTGCCCTGGAGAATACTAGTTTTGCCATCTGCCCGCCCTGCTCTTGGCTTCCCCTACTCCTGGCAGCCCATAAACTACTCTGCACCTGGCTGTAAACCACACTCCTGTATCCCCAGAAGAAAAAAACATCAACCTATTGCAAAAACCTTGGCCTCCTTTGCAAACCCCTCTAGCGCTTACTCAGATCCAAATTGTTTCATCCCAAGCTCATCGAATGGGCAAATAGAGGAGTCGGAACAATTCCTCATTAGGTCAAGCTCAGGTAGCACAAGAACCAGTCATCCCCAGGGAGGGCTGCCAAGGTGAGCTCTATGTGGACTCCCTGGGCGAGATTGCCCAACCTGCAGACAGCCACCAGCTTGTTCGACAAGGGGGCAAACAGCTCTACCCCCGGGGGCATCGAGGCGGGGTCTAGCCCGTGGCGACTTGGTGTGTCCATGCACCGCTGAAAAGTGCAATTTGTGAAAATAAGAGTGCTCCGGTCTGGTCTCCGGAGCAAATTCAAGCAGAAGCATGCACTCTTAAGTGGATGCATCAAGCTTCAAGATGCCCCGCATGGCAGCCCTCTAATTACAGGCATTTCTATGCAGCCGAGCTTTATGTTCAGTTCCCAATTCTCTTCCCGGAGGAACAATGGAGCTGCCACTTGGTCCTTCGCCATTGGCCTTTGACTATTTCGGACACCGGGCTCTGACCAGCAATCAAGCCAAAGGAGGCGGCATGCAGAGTGGCTCATGTCCCAAGGAGTTGGGGGGAAGTCACACCTTGCAATTTCCTGTCCCTTTCTCGGCCTCTGTTTCCACATTTGTAAAATGAGGCCAATGACACGGCCTGTCTCCTAAGGAGGCTATGAGGACTGAGCGAGATAATCCATAAAACACGGAGTCTAACCCACAGCCCACGCAATAAATACTAGAAACACTCAGGGGGGGAAATGGCCATCGTCTCTTCCTTTTATCCCTAAAGCTAGTGAAAACATGGCAGCAAACACTGGAAGGGACCGTTTCCAGCTAATAATAGGAAACCCTCTATCCTAGAGGCATCTTAAATGAGCCAGGCCATTTCGCCTTATTGATATAGATATAGAAAGAGGCATTGGGGGGGAGGGGAAGAGGGGTACATGCACAGGCCAACTTGACCAGGGGGCCAGGACAAGGGGCAAGCGAAGGATCATGTTAGCAGCCATCTGGCGATCGGATGAGATTGGGCTCAACGTCCCTTAACCAGTGCGATGCTGACTCAGTTGATGAAAACTGGAAAACGCTCGTCGGAAAAAATGAGGCTGCCTCCTCTCGCGTGTTGGCCACAGGGCTACATGCATCACAGGCTTCCAATAAGTAAGGACTAATAATCACATCGAAAAGCGAGGAAATCATTGTTCTCCCCAGCCTGGCCACCCGCCCAGCGGCTGCTCCGAGGGCGATGGGCCACTTTTTATCAGAGAGCGCATCTCCCCTCTGCCCGGAGAAACGTGGGAACCCGGTCCAGCTGGAAGGCGGCCTCGGCGTGTTTACTTGGACCTGCCCTTCCTTTTCCAGCTCAGCCCGCTCACCACACCCCGGGGAACCTCACCCTTGGCGCTCTACTTTTTAATAAGCAACTTGATTTGTTGCCGTTCCCTCAAGGATCACAGAAGAGAGAGGCCACTTCTGGCTTCCAAGCCTCTGTGGCCAAGAGCGGGGTTATAGTGAAATCGATCAGAGCCCAGGAGACCCGGGAGATGCCACCAGTTCCTGAAGCCGGGAGCATCCTGGGACTCCCGTATGGACGCGAACTTGGGGTTGGAAGGCACGCGGCCGTCTCACATAATTTATTCCATCTCCGTCCAGTATCCCCGCGGTCTTCTTCTGGTAGCTCCTGTTACTGCTTCCTGTTCAAGTTGCTGACTAAATACTCTGAATATCAAAATGGGGTTTGTCATCAGAGATGACCAAAAAAAAAAAAAAGATCAAGTTTCTCAGAGAAGTAGGGGTCCAAATACATTAAAGGTAGAAACTTGGTTTCTTAGGAGTCCCTGTGCCATAGAAGCTTCTAAAGAACAAAACTGTAGATGAATTTCTGACAAGTGCATTTCATTTGTCAAGAATAAATAGGATCTAAGCAACGTGAAAGACCAAGAGAGAAGGTGTCCACAGATTCCCCCAAATGCTAAGTGGATCTCCAAGGGAGAGCGATGAAGGTGCCAAAGACCTTTTTGCTTACTCCAAAGGAAATCCAGGCCAGGACCATGTTTTGTTTGTCCTGAGCTGTGGGACACTCTCTTCTAAGCCAACTGGAGGCAGGAAAACCTGGGGAACAAGAAAATGAAAAGATGCCCTGGCCGGTTTGGCTCAGTGGATAGAGTGTCGGCCTGCAGACTAAAGGGTCCCAGGTTCGATTCCGGTCAAGGGCATATGCCCGGGTTGTGGACTCGGTCCCCTGGGTGGGGTGTGCAGGAGGCAGCCAATCAATGATTCTTTCTCATCATTGATGTTTCTATCTCTCTCTCCCTCTCCCCTCCTCTCTCTGAAATCAATAAAAACATATTTTAAAAAAAAGAATATGAAAAGAAACAATGGACTTTACAAAGGAATCACCAAGGATGTCCGCGGACGGTCCTCCCCAACGCTTTTACAACTCACCCGCTTCACACCTTCCACAAGCACGTGGATTTCTAGGCACCTGCCTGTCTGTTGTAAATGTGAGGCACACTTCTGTAGAAGCCATACCTTTTCAGAGGCTTTGCCTTCAGTTCTTCAGATAAAGAATCACACACATCTGCAATAGGAAGAGCAGATCTGGCTCCACCAAATTCTACCAACTGCAGCCATGGGTCCCCTCCCCCATGTCCACCTTCATGGGGCTCATGGAACCCCAGCAAACAAGGTTCCTAATCTTGTTTACCTCCACCAAATTCTACCAACTGCAGCCATGGGTCCCCTTCCCCCATGTCCACCTTCATGGGGCTCACGGAACCCCAGCAAACAAGGTTCCTAATCTTGTTTAGAGGCTACCCACCCATCCCTAGAAGATGAGCTCCATAACCCCCATGCCAGTCTTTATTGGACCAATCTTTTTGCGTGCGGGTCAGAAAACCAATGAAGTAAAGTAGACTCGGTGCTTTAGGCTTCCGGAGGTCTCTAGTGCCAACGCCTAGAGGGGATGGAAGATAACCTCTTCTGCGTCTGCTCTGGAGGAGGCTCCCGGGGTCCTGCTGGTGTGTGGTCACAGCACTGGCCAGATGATGGCTCAGATTCCGGGTGAGAAGACCAAAGACAACTTGGGTGTCACTGGCTGTGCGTGTTACAGAGGGAACCTAGGACAGGCAGGTGGCATCGGAATGGAGAGTGTGGACACACAAATGAAAGTCACCACCACCATCCCCAGGCCAGGCCACACACACACACACATATATACATGCATGCACACATATGTACACATACACACACACAGAGCTACACACAGGCACACAGATGCACATGCAGCCCTCTCTCCCTCTACATCAGAATCAGCCATGTCCAACAGGAACCATCAATCACACCCTCCAGTTATCAATAAGACGCAAGGACCCCAGAATACCCAGAATACCCTGGGCCGACCCCTTAGCTAAATTTCCACTGACAATTTCAGAGCCAAATAAACCCAAAGGTAAGAAAGCTCTAAAAAGGCAGCAATGAATCCAGCTCGGCTTTTCTTTACCTCAGGCGAGTGTTAAGAGACGAAAGGGAAAAAACGAAAAGAAGAAGAAAAGAAGCTATCCCATAATATCCATCCTCAGGCCTGGGAGCGGGTTTACCTAAGCGTCGCCACGGTGATGTGTATATAAGTCGGGCTCCGCTCTGAACCACAATCTCTGCCTTGACAGAGAACACCCATTAGGGCTCCGGAGTCAGGTGATAGGCGGGGAGCACAAGGTGCGTTTTTGTTCAGGTTGAAACCTGATCGTGCTCACTCGCCACAGGAAGTCGGGAGGGGTTCTGTGTCCTGTGTTTGACTCTGGATCCCTCTTCCTCTTGTCATCTGTCCCTCACCTTTGCAGGGAGAGAGGATACAGATACGGAGGAGGAAAAGCCTTGGGAGTACCCCGAAAGGGGGAGTGAGAGCTGGCCCCACCCTGCCAGGCCTCAGTCTTTGCCGGGAAGAGAAGGAAGAGGGAGGTTTGTCCTGGCCCATGAGTCCAGGTCCCCCAGCTTTATGCACAGAAAGAGCATCGGCGCCGCAGGGAACCTCAGGGGAGAACCTCAGTGAACCCCTACGATGGGAAGTGACTTGCTCAAGGTCACCCACGGAAGAGATTCAATCTCCTGACTCCCATCCAGGGCTTTTCTACAGAAATGACCGTGAGCTCACTCGGGATTGCCTAAGAACCCGATACACACGGCCCAAAGGAAGCGTGTGCCTGCGCCCTACAGAGGGCTGCGACCGAGGTTTGAGGAAGAAACAAATCCATGAATGAAGGAGCTACTGCAATATCAGAAAATAGGCAACTCTCGCTTTTCAGGGCTTCTGGCTTCCAAAGTAAACCCAAATCTTCAAAGTCTCCAATAGCAGAGAGCCTGCATCTCCAAGGGCCCGGTCCCCTGCCCAGAGCCAGTCCTGTCCCAGGACCCTCCATGGAGCCAACTCTGCCGAGATGAGGAACCGCCAGGGTTCTGGGCCATGAATCACTCCCCCGCCCGGCGTGGGAATATTGAGTCACTGACGAACCAAATTGTAGGTCAAGTGTGTGTCTTGGGGAGCGAGGAGGGTGGTGCTGAGGAGGGAAGCGGTTGCCATGGGCTATGAGTGGATGGAGAAGGTGATCCTTCCTGAGCCTTCCTCCTGGTCCCATGGTGACCAAGGTTCTGCATTTAGGAAAGTGTCATCTCAGATCACCAGGACAGTGCCAGGAGAATTAGAACTTAAAGGGGCTGAGCCTTTACCCTAAATGAAGCCAACTGAACCAGCCAGTTGCCAACCACGTTATACCCCTTCCCTGTGGCACCCCAACAGTGCTGCTCCTCTGTTGGTATGAGAACTGCTGAGGCCTGGCTGGTGTGGCTCAGTGGTTGAGCATCAACCTATGAACCAGGAGGTCACGGTTCGATTCCCAGTATGGGCACATGCCTGGGTTGCAGGCTCGATCCCCAGTGTGGGTCGTGCAGGAGGCAGCTGATCCATGATTCTCTCTCATCATTGATGTCTCTCTCTCTCCCTTTCCCTTCCTCTCTGAAATAAATTAAAAAATATTTTTTTTAAAAAAAAAAAGCAGCTGAAGAAATGTGCAGCGTCTGCAGGGAGAGGCCCTGCGTGTCGAAGCAAACACACCCGTCACCTTCCCAGGAGGAGCCTGCAGCTCCGTGGGCTTCTGTGGCCAAGCCCTGCCGGCTGGCAGCTCCGTGTGCCTCCTGAGCGGGAACCAGGATGCAGTTGGCTGGCTCTTGGCTCCCAGTCCTGCTTGTAATTTGAAGCGAGGGTAGATGGTTGGGGTCAGACAGCCAGGAGCCTGCAGGCTTAGAGGGGAGCCTCCTTGCTCCCTGAGACACCGCAGGACGCCGAGGTAGGAAGCCCCGAACCTCTGCAGGGTTCTGCCTCCTGACCCGGGTCCCCCGAAAGGCTGGGAGAGGCGGAACTCCACACTCCGGAGCTCCGGGGCTGAGTACAGAGCACACCTAAGGGTCCCCATGGCCTGGCGACCCCAGGGCAGCAGGAAATGTCGTCTTTAAGGCCCAAGCATCAGACAGAAGGTGCTGCCTCTTGTTGGGAATCCCTAGAGGAAAGCAGGCACATGGAGCAAAATTCCAATAATATTCATTGATTTTAACCAAGACAACCTCCTTCTGACTTACACTGTCATCCTATCAAAAAGAAACAAACAGTGGTAATGGTGAATTAAAAAATAACTTCCGATTGACTTTGAAATCTATAACATAGTGCCTTTTAAAGTTGTTTTAAGTGTTTTTTTTCCCATCAGATTTACTACATTTAATTGAAGAATAATATATTAATTGCTATGATTCCTGAAGGCATCCTACATGTTTTACCTCACAACTGCACAGGAGGCTAATATTGTCCCCGTTTTACAGATGAGGACACTCTACGTCTCAGAGAAGCAAAATAACACCCCAATATTTCTCAGCTGGTGCACAGCGGAGCAGAAGTCAAACTCAGTCCCATCTGAGCCCGTAACCCGGCATCCTCCTCCACCTTGGGGACTATGGTCCGGTGGGAGAATGGGCAGCCCAAGGGAAGCCAGGATGTACGTCCCTGGGGGAATCCTCATGCATAGATCAACCCTTTCTTTCCTGGCTTTACCGTCCAAGTTCCAGATCCGCATCTCCGTTGGATTACTGGAAATCATCTCGTGGGAACGTGGCATCCTGGAGCCACCTCAAAATCAGCACATCCAGCATCATCACCCCTCCCACCTCCACGCACCTCCTCTGCACACACACCTGGGCTGCCCGACATTCCTTACCTCAGCCCGTGTTGCAATCGCTCAAACAAGTATTTTCATGACCCTTCCTCCTGCCCCGCACACCCAGATCCTGCTGGGGCTCCCTTCTCGTCTCCCACAACGTGGTTCCCGTCTCTCTCCCCTCCCACTGCTGTTGGCTTAGCGGGGGCCATGGAACAGGTCTCCCTGCTCCAATCTCATTGTCAGGTTGTAGTCAGTGTCAGTCTCCAACACCCCCCCTCCTCACACATGTCACTCTCCTGAACTAAAAGGCCTCGCTGGCATTTGCCATGCCTTTAGAATTCCTGGACCTCCTTCAGGCCAGTCCTGGCCTGCCTGCGGTCCCGTTCTCATGTACCTTCTTGTCCCATCTCCCACCGGTGACGCTGAGCCTCTCCCTGTTCCCTAAACACATGCATTGATGTTTCCAGTTCAACACACATGACCAAGTAGCCCTTTACATGCCAAGCCCTGTGTTAGGAAGCGGGGTTACAGGGCAGTTTCTCATTCGTAGCACTACTGACATTTTGGAAAGATTGTTCTTTGCCGTGGGGCCTGTCCTATGTACCGTAGGATAGTTAGCATCCTCTGGCCTCCACCCACCCGACGCCAGTCACACCTGCGACAACTGTAAATGTCCCGGGTGTTGTCGCTGTCCCGAAGGCAGAGCATCCCCGGCGGGGAGCCACTGTTCTGGAATAAGATCAGCATTGCGCCCTCCGGGAGCCCTGGGTCCGTGCATCATGGGCTGCAGCCGGGAGGGGCTTTTGCACAGGCTCCCTCTGACTTGCTGTCCTGCTCCACTGCTTCTTTCTGTGGGACTTCAGAAAACGGCCCGAGCCTCTCGGAGCCTTCCATTCCTCACGTGCGAAATATGGATCCTAATGTCAACTTCCCAAGCTTATCGTGTGCATTGCATGAGCGAACACGTGTACATTCTTGACGTACGGAGACCCTTAAGATGTGCTATTTTCCTGACTTTCACCCTACCCCTTCCACAGCCCCACGACACAGCCCAAAAGCATCCTTTGTGCCTTCGCCTATGTTGCTTCATCCGAGTAGATTCTCACCCCCTCCCCTCCCACCCTTAGACAAATCCTTTCAAACCAGCTCTGGTGCGGGCACCACAGGCACAGAATTCGGTCCTCTGTTTGCCTCCTCACCTAGTTACATCCCATTGTTGACTGGTTCTTCCTCGAGGTCAGGGCTCAGCACCCTTTCTCTAAAGGGCCACAAATCAATATTTTAGGCTTTGGCCACCCACCCGACGCCAGTCACACCTGCGACAACTGTAAATGTCCCGGGTGTTGTCGCTGTCCCGAAGGCAGAGCATCCCCGGCGGGGAGCCACTGTTCTGGAATAAGATCAGCATTGCGCCCTCCGGGAGCCCTGGGTCCGTGCATCATGGGCTGCAGCCGGGAGGGGCTTTTGCACAGGCTCCCTCTGACTTGCTGTCCTGCTCCACTGCTTCTTTCTGTGGGACTTTAGAGAATGGCCTGAGCCTCTCGGAGCCTTCCATTCCTCACATGCGAAATATGGATCCTAATGTCAACTTCCCAAGCTTATCGTGTGCATTGCATGAGCGAACACGTGTACATTCTTGACGTACGGAGACCCTTAAGACGTACTATTTTCCCGACCTTCACCCTATCCCTTCCACAGCCCCACGACACAGTCCAAAAGCATCCTTTGTGCCTTGGCCTATGTTGCTTCTTCCGAGTAGATTCTCACCCCCTACCCTCCCACCCTTAGACGAATCCTTTCAAGCAGCTCTGGTGCGGGCGCCACAGGCACAGAATTCGGTCCTCTGTTCCCCTCCTCCCCTAGTTACATCCCATTGTTGACTGGTTCTTCCTCGAGGTCAGGGCTCAGCACCCTTTCTCTAAAGGGCCACAAATCAATATTTTAGGCTTTGGGGCCACGTAGTCTCTCTTACTCCACTCAGCCACTGCAGGCGAGGGCAGCCGAGGTCAGGGCTCAGCACCCTTTCTCTAAAGGGCCACAAGTCAATATTTTAGGCTTTGGGGCCATGTAGTCTCTCTCCACTCAGCCACTGCAGGCGAGGGCAGCCTTACACAATCGTAAGCAAATGGGGTGGCTGTGCCCCAATATTACACTGTGTTTGTGAAACAGGATGGCAGGCGGGTGTGGGCAGACCCAGCACCCCTGCTCTGGGCAGAGAGCAGCTGGAGGTGAAGACCAGCGTGTTATTGGCTTTTTATTTTTACTGAATTTATTGGGGTGACACTGCTTAATAAAATTTTATAGGTTTCAAGGGTACAATGCTATAATCCATCATCGGTGTATTGTACTGTGTGCTCACCACCCCAAGTCACATCTCCTTCCAGCACCATTTATCCCCCATGTACCCTCTTCTCCCTCCCCCCACCCCCTTTCCTTCTGGTAATCACCATACTGTTGTCTGTGTCCAGGAGTTTGGGGGTGTGTTTATTTTTTTGTTTTGTTTTTGCTTCACTCCTTCACCCTTTTCACCCAGCCCCCTCCCCTCTGATAGCTGTCAGTCTGCTGTCTGCCCCTATATTGCCTTTAGCGCCTGGCACAGCACCTGGTACATCGTGGATCCTATCCGAATGATGACAAGATCAATGCCTCCACTAGTCATCACGCCAGCAGGAATAAATCAGGTAACTGTCAAGTCCTTTGAGATCCGTGATCTAAGGAGCTGACCAAAACAATACAAACAACCCCCAGTGCTAATTGCGTAATTAAAGAGCCCGCCTGTGGTGAAAGAGGAGTGGAAAACCTCTCTGCTCTGAAGCTGGGAGCCAAGGTTCAGAGGCAGGTGTGGGGCTGCTGGGGAAAGCACGCGTCGCCCCACTGAGTCGGGAATCCGGAGACGCGACAAATACATTTTAGTGTAAGTAGGCCCCGTGCGGTGTTTGGGACATACTTACACTAAAAAAATGATGGTTGTGTAGCCAAAGTTCACACTGAACTTCGAGGCCTGTATTTTCATGTGTGAAATCCGGCTCCTTCCGGGGGCACGGACTGTTGAGGATCTCTGCTGTGCCCCTCTCTCAGCCTTCCAGCAGGCAAGACGAGAACCTGTCTGACCAGCCGGGCCACCTTCCTGCCCCCCAAGAGGAGTCCCCCCACCGTGCCCGCCTCTCCCCAACCCCATGAACCTCACGGCAGCAGCGAGAAGTTCTGTTGGAACTGGAAATTTAATTATCAAAATGCTAACATGTAATTTTGAGGAGGAGTGGGGGGGGGCGTTATCACGAAGTTAATAAGAGAACTATTTTAATTACGGCATCTAACAAGTTATGACCGTGCGGCTGTGCTCTCTGGGGAAGGATTCCGGAGCCGGGAAGGGATGTGATGGGGGTGCGCTGTCCTGGGCCTCTCTGAGGACATCTGTTGTTGTTACTGTTGTTAGTCCTCACCCGAGGATATTTTTTCCATTGATTTTTAGAGAGAGTGGGAGGGAGCGGGAGAGACAGACACACAATGATTGGTACTTACACTAAAAAATGATGGGTTGTGTAGCCGAAGTTCACACTGAACTTCGCGGCCTGTATTTTCATGTGTGAAATCCGGCTCCTTCCGGGGGCACGGACTGTTGAGGATCTCTGCTGTGCCCCTCTCTCAGCCTTCCAGCAGGCAAGACGAGAACCTGTCTGACCAGCCGGGCCACCTTCCTGCCCCCCAAGAGGAGTCCCCCCACCGTGCCCGCCTCTCCCCAACCCCATGAACCTCACGGCAGCAGCGAGAAGTTCTGTTGGAACTGGAAATTTAATTATCAAAATGCTAACATGTAATTTTGAGGAGGAGGGGGGGGGCGTTATCACGAAGTTAATAAGAGAACTATTTTAATTACGGCATCTAACAAGTTATGACCGTGCGGCTGTGCTCTCTGGGGAAGGATCCCGGAGCCGGGAAGGGATGTGATGGGGGTGCGCTGTTCTGGGCCTCTCTGAGGCCGTCTGTTGTTATTGTTGTTAGTCCTCACCCGAGGATATTTTTTCCATTGATTTTTAGAGAGAGTGGAAGGGAGCGGGAGAGACAGACACACAATGATTGGTTGCCTCCTGCATGTTGGGGCCAGGGATCGAGCCTGCAACCCACGTGAGTGCCCCTGACTGAGAATCAAACCCATGACCCTTCGGTCCGAGGGCCAACGCTCTCCCCAGGCCCGAGGCTGTCTTTGAGGAGTCCTCTGGCTCTGACTTTTAGGAGCCCCCACAGAGCTATGTTCTTCCTCTCCCATGACTCAGGGAAGAAACCAGCTGTCCTTACCTCCGTGTCAACTTCCAGCCAAACAAGACCTGAGGAGGCACCCAAACCCCGGACCTGACGTTCACAGCAGCCATTGCCCCCCGCGCCTCGGGGTGAAATCACTGGCCTTTCTCTGGCACCCCGACTTCTTCCCTCTGGGACCCTCCTGTGTGCTCACACCCCAGAGCGATGCCTCCCCTGTCCCCTTTCCCAAATGCATCAAACAGGTATAAGCAACAGGCCCTGAGACAGCAGAGAGATGGTGGCAGTGTCTGGGAGGGACCAGGAGGCTGTGATGTGTGGTCTCGCAAAGCAGAAATAGCAGTGGCGGCCAAGTCCCATACCCCTTTGCTTTGTAGGCTAATCCAAACCCCTGGGGGTGGGACAGGGCCTGTCCCCAGTGAGCAGTGGGCCTCCTCTTTTGCCAAAGCTCAGGAGGATGAGATTGGTCTCGAGGAGCACAGGGATGTGGCCCCAGGAGACAAGCCAGGCCGGGGACAGAGGCAGCCTCGGCTTCCCACCAAGGATCGGCCGGGGACAGAGGCAGCCTCGGCTTCCCTACCAAGGATCCTGAGCCTCAGGCCTGCCAGGCATTTTTTCCCGGGAGCAGGAGGGGTCTCTGGGGGGAAAGGGCTTTGCCCGTGGAAGCGGCTGTAGAAGAGGGGGAAATGCAAAGGGACTGGCCAGGCGGAGGAGGCTGGCAGGAGATACTCCCCTGGTCTGCCCCTCCTATCACCAAAAGATGAGCCAGGGTCAAGGGTCAGGCCTTCAGCGTGATGAGGGTGTCCACACAGGGGGAGAAGTCCAGCGTGGGTGTGGGAGCCCGTACAGAACGAAGAGGCGAGGATGGCAAGGGTGCTGAGATTTCGGCCATATACAAAGGGATTATCAAATACAGGGATGGGGGGGGGCGGCAAACGTAGGAAATAAATATGGCTGTCCTAGGAGCACATATGCGTGTGTGTTGTATGCACGCCACATATGTACACCCACGTTTCACCCCGAGGGTCTGGGAGAAGCAAATCGTCCAGTAGTGAGGAGCTCACTCGGTTCCCAGATCTGCCTTCCACACAATGATCTCCACCAAGGCAAGCAGGGATCCTTGGAGAAAGTGCTGAGTGCAGGGCTGGGCATGGAAAGTACACAATGAGCCTGGACCATGACCTTGTTCCATCACTTAAGGAAGTGCTCACGGAACGATGAAGACATGCCCAAAGGGCTCCCAGTCAGCTCGGAGGCGCTCCCCCTGGCCAGGCCTGGGACCATCTGAGCAATAAAATTAGTGAAGTCATGGCTGATGACTAATGAAAAGAAGATCCCACGAGTCCACACTGAGATAAATAAATGCATTGAGAACTTGACGGGAAGCAGAGTGTCTGTATGGTCTCCCCATGCTTCCCCACACAAGAAAACTATGAGTTACACAGGGAAGGGGGTAGCTTTCCAACAGCGATGTCTGGCCGGCCACCTTAAGGAAGAGCTCGGAGCTGTGTATCCCGTGTCAGGATGTTATGAGAAGAACACGGGATGTGCTTACCAAATACGCACCACCTGAGGATAACCCCTGAGAACCGTCAGCCAAACCGAAACTGAGCAACAGGCTGGGAATTCCTGGGCCAATGGCATGATGGAACTGCCTCAGACAGCAGAGAGATGGTGGCAGTGTCTGGGAGGGACCAGGAGGCTGTGATGTCTGGTCTCGCAAAGCAGAAATAGCGGTGGCGGCCGAGTCCCATGGCCCTTTGCTTTCTAGGCTAATCCAAACCCCTGGGGGTGGGACAGGGCCTGTCCCCAGTGAGCAGTGGGCCTCCTCTTTTGCCAAAGCTCAGGAGGATGAGATTGGTCTCGAGGAGCACAGGGATGTGGCCCCAGGAGACAAGCCAGGCCGGGGACAGAGGCAGCCTCGGCTTCCCTACCAAGGATCCTGAGCCTCAGGCCTGCCAGGCATTTTTTCCCGGGAGCAGGAGGGGTCTCTGGGGGGAAAGGGCTTTGCCCGTGGAAGCGGCTGTAGAAGAGGGGGAAATGCAAAGGGACTGGCCAGGCGGAGGAGGCTGGCAGGAGATACTCCCCTGGTCTGCCCCTCCTATCACCAAAAGATGAGCCAGGGTGACCCAGGGTCAAGGGTCAGGCCTTCAGCGTGATGAGGGTGTCCACACAGGGGGAGAAGTCCAGCGTGGGTGTGGGAGCCCGTACAGAACGAAGAGGCGAGGATGGCAAGGGTGCTGAGATTTCGGCCATATACAAAGGGATTATCAAATACAGGGATGGGGGGGGGGCAAACGTAGGAAATAAATATGGCTGTCCTAGGAGCACATATGCGTGTGTGTTGTATGCACGCCACATATGTACACCCACGTTTCACCCCGAGGGTCTGGGAGAAGCAAATCGTCCAGTAGTGAGGAGCTCACTCGGTTCCCAGATCTGCCTTCCACACAATGATCTCCACCAAGGCAAGCAGGGATCCTTGGAGAAAGTGCTGAGTGCAGGGCTGGGCATGGAAAGTACACGATGAGCCTGGACCATGACCTTGTTCCATCACTTAAGGAAGTGCTCACGGAACGATGAAGACATGCCCAAAGGGCTCCCAGTCAGCTCGGAGGCGCTCCCCCTGGCCAGGCCTGGGACCATCTGAGCAATAAAATTAGTGAAGTCATGGCTGATGACTAATGAAAAGAAGATCCCACGAGTCCACACTGAGATAAATAAATGCATTGAGAACTTGACGGGAAGCAGAGTGTCTGTATGGTCTCCCCATGCTTCCCCACACAAGAAAACTATGAGTTACACAGGGAAGGGGGTAGCTTTCCAACAGCGATGTCTGGCCGGCCACCTTAAGGAAGAGCGGAGCTGTGTGTATCCCGTGTCAGGATGTTATGAGAAGAACACGGGATGTGCTTACCAAATACGCACCACCTGAGGATAACCCCTGAGAACCGTCAGCCAAACCGAAACTGAGCAACAGGCTGGGAATTCCTGGGCCAATGGCATGATGGAACTGCCTCAGGACCCAGGATTCCACTTCTGGGAATATATTTTAAGAAACCCGAAACTCTAATTTGAAAGACTATACACATTCCTATGTTCATTGCAGCGTTATGTGAAACAGCCAAGATTTGGAAGCGGCCCAAGTGTCTATCAGCAGGTGAGTGGATAAAAACGCTGTGGTACATTTACTCAACGGAATACTACACGGCCGTGAAAAAGAAGGAAATCTTACCTTCTGCGACAGCATGGATGGACCCGAGAGTATTGTGCTAAGTGAAATAAGCCAGTCAGAGAAAGACAAGTACCATATGATTGCACTGATATGTGGAAATGTAGCAGGAAGCCTTCATTTCTCCCAAGAGAATGAGCAGAATGTGCAACCCCCATTTGCCCAATATTGATACACCTTCCAGCAGCCACGTCTCAGATGCACCTTGGGCCTTGTCTAATCCCTCTCCTTGCTCTTTGGCTCAGCACAGGTACCGGGGACCCGGGTTCCGGGATGGAACGGCTCCTCCCAGGCAGCCAGCCCCATGTCAGGCGAGGGTGTCTGAGAAACAGAAGTCGGACAGCCTCCCCAACAGGAAATACAGAGGCACGCACACCCAAGTTGCACATACTCCCAAATATCTTACTGAAGCACTGATTTGAATCACAGTCTTCTCTGATGGATGGTTAGTGACGCCTCGGAATACACTAATGCCCCCCTCCTACCCCAGTTTAGGTTGAGAGAAGGCAGATCCAACAGCAAAAGTGGGGGGGCGGGTCCCCATAGACCAGTCCAGGTGTCCTTCTTCATAGAATTCTTCAGGAGAGCGAAGAATGTCAGCTGTGCCATGGCAACGGGCAAGTCAGCGAGATGGCTCCTATCACATAACATGGCCCTGGCACCCAGCTCCGCGTGGCACCCTGACAAGCCAAACACGAAACTGCCAGGCTCGTTCTCCGCCACCCGCGCTGCCGGGAATCCAGCTCTCTTGGGAAATAAGAGCTTGTTTAAAAGTGGGGGAGATCAGCCCTAGCCCATCGGCTCAGTGGTTGGAGCATTGGCCCTCGGACTGAAGGGTCCCAGGTTCAAATCCCATCAAGGGCATGGACCTCGTTTACAGGCTCGATCCTCTTCCCCAGTCAGGGCGGGTGCGGGAGGCAACCAATCGATGTGTTTCTCTCACATCGATGTTTCTCTCTCTCTGTCTCTCCCTCTTCCTTCCACTCTGTCTAAAACCCAATGGAAAAAATATCCATGGGTGAGGATTAAAAATAATAATAAAATCAGTAGATAAATAAAAGTGGGGGAGATCAGGCCAAGGGTCCCAGCACACCTTAGAGTTTAGTCCTAAGAAACAGGTGCCCGCCCAACTTCCGTAAAAGTGGTGACGAGCAGACCAAGCTCGTCTCTAGAGGCTGGGTCAGCTAAGATGCCTCTGGTCATGAAAAGAAAAGAAAAGCCAAGGAAGAATGACTTTAAAAATAAGGACATTGGTTGTGCCGCAGAGCAAGAGGTGCGAAGCTACACCCAGGGAGAGTTCATTTGGCCTCTCCAACGTGTCAGGGCTCTGAGTTACCCTCCCTCAAATTTTCTTCACTTTGCCTCATGGTCACAAAGTGGCCACCGCAGCTCCAAACATCCAGTCCCGTATTGCACACCTCTCACCCGTCACACACTGGGCAAGGATGAGCCCGACAGGTGGGACCCCAGCTTCTTCTGTCTCACGGTCTATGGTTAATGCAGAGACTGTCCCGGAACCCGTCGCTCACAGTGATTACAGCTCCTCTCTGTTCTGTCTCCATCAAGCAGCTTGGAACAAATCAACCTGTCCTCCTGGCATTGAAGACTCAGAGGTGGTTTCAAAGCCGACACATCACGAATTCCTTTGCCTCAGGATTCCAGCTTTCCCAACTCCTCCAGCGGTGTTGTTAAATAATGAAAAGATGGTACAAATAGAAAGCAACTAGCCTGGTGCCTGGAACATGGAGAATACTCCACAGCAGCTCCCATGTTCTTTTCTTCATATGTGAGCTCCTGACCACCGTCCCCATGTTCTCCCCTCCCCCCTTCAGGAAAGAGGCTCTTTTTGTCATGGTGCCCAGTGACGGGATGGACGAGGCTTTGTGGAGAGCCTGGTCTCCCCAGCTTCAGTTCCTACGCGGGCCTCTGAGCTCACTAGAGTTCTCAGAGCATGGCTTGTATTATCTCCTGGTCATGAAGTCAATTCCAGATTAACCCTAACCGAGGAAAAAGCTGGTCCCTAGCTTCAGGAGCCACGTCTTAATGAGTGCACCATCTCAGAGATACATGCCCCGAGACCACAAGATGTGTAGATGGGTGTCCATGAGTGGAAGTCAAGAAAGAAAAAATCTTTTCTTAATTGATCAATTTCTAGATTTCAGTTACCTGGCCACATGTAATGAAAGTTAATCTTCCTAATAATCGAACAAAGGAGGTATTACTTCTTTTGATTTTTCCCATGAAGAAACTTGGATTCAGCCCGGCCAGCGTGGCTCAGTGGTTGAGCATCGACCTATGAACCAGGAGGTCATGGTTCCATTCCTGGTCAGGGCACAAGCCCAGGTTGTGGGCTCGATCCCCACTGTGGGGCATGCAAGAGGCAGCCGATCAATGATTCTCATCATTGATGCTTCTATCTCTCTCTCTCTCTGCTTTCCTCTCTGAAATTAATTTAAAAAATTTTTTTAAAAACCAACTTGGATTCAGAGAGGGTCAATGACTTACCTGGGGCTACACAGCTAGTGGTAAAGCCAAGATTGAACCCAGTTGTCTTGAGACCTGATCCTTTTTCTTTTTACCATCTGGGTCGCCTTTATCATAGGGGACAGTGGGTGAGAGAAAAGGGCTCAGTGTAAGGTATTCCTGTCCCAGTTATTCAAGACTCAGTGCCTGCTTCGGAGTGGCCTGCAAAAGGGTGTCATCCATCCGTTCAACAAACACACTGGCCATGTGCTAAGGACTAGAGGAGTTTAGTGGATTCTAAAATCAATAAGACACAGGTGAGTCCTGACCTACAGGGACCTCCCACCGAGGCAGGGGTCAGGTTGGAAGGAAGTAGACGCATATGTAGATCATTAGTTTTTTAAAAGTGGAAGTAGAAAGAGAACCAAGCATGTTTACTTCTGGAGTGAAAAAGACAGGGATATATATATATATATAAAATTTTTTTTGGAGTTATGGTGAGAGAAGGCCCTTTCCAAGCAAAAGGTATTGTTGTGGAACACTTGCATCTACATAAATAGCAACAGAGCTGGAAGGGATGGAGCAGAAGTCAGGATTGATACCTCTTGTTGCCGCGCAGGAAAAACATTCCCTCCTGACCTTCATGCCACTCTGCCAAGTGGGAAAATTCCCTCCGCAGCCCTCTATTACATCTCAATGCCAGCCCTGCAGAGGGTGTGCGTGGAGGAGGCCCGCGCTGACCCGGCTCTGCTGAAGTAGGTTCATGCGACAGGAGGAGCCCAGTCGAGAGGAAGAAGCAGATGAAGTGACAGGCTGAGGTCAGCACTTCGGTGGTGTCATTTGGGGCAAGTCCTTGACACTCTTGTCGAAGTTTCCACTTCTCCATGTGCTGGAAATAACTAGCTTTGCCCCCTTTGGTATGAAAACAAGCAGAGCCAGGCCATGACGCAGAACGGATGGACCCTCCCCGCCCCTCGTCTATTTTGCACAAAACACCATGTTTATCAAGAATTTGCCATTAGATTTGGGGACATCCCCGTAGCTACAAGGAGGCTGATCTATCTGTGCTCTTCGGGTCCTTCAGTCTTTTGCCTGCTGCCTTACAGCCTCTTCCCATGACAACCCTGTGACTGTCCCAGAGGTGGTCAATGACCAGTAGATACTACAGCTTTCTGGTTCCTTGACCTCCATTTCAATGCCTTTCTCACTGTCTCGGCTCTTGACCGACGCACTCTGATGGACGCATCTTGGCCTGGCCATCGGCGCAAACAGTCCCACCTCTGACATTTAACCTGAGATCTCTGACCCAATGTCCCATCCTTCCAGTGCTTTCCCTCTGCCCAATCTCTCACCTCATCATGATCTCCAGACTCTGAGCTCCTCCCTTTTCCCCCAGTTTGTCACCTTCCTCCCAGTGTCATTTTCTTCCCAATTAGGCCCATTTGGCCACGGTCACTCTCGTGTCAGGAACTAAAGCAACACTGCTTGTCTTTCCACTTCCAACCCCACCATGGGCCAGCCCAACCAAAGGTTTGCTTGCTCCCACATCCGGATGGCCATGCACTACAGGGCATTGCTCACAGACCCTCACAAAGTGCCAACAGCCAGTCCAGGGTGGATCCCTTGGTGCTCCTATAATCTTCTTATCAACTCCATCCCCCATTTTCCTTAGCCAAAATTTAAGCCCCCTCTGCCATCTTTCCTAATAGAGATGACCTTGCTTCTTATTTCACCAAATAAAAAGAGGTATTCAGATGTAAACTTCCTCACTCAATTCCCAATCCTACCTGCATTCCTCCTCCCTCCCCAGGTCTCTAATAGCAATGATAACCTTCCCTTCTAACCATGTGCTGTGCCCATTTCTTCCATAACCTCCCTCAAAAAATGGGCCCCAGTATGTCCTGAATTTTTTATTTTTTATTTTATTTTTAAAATATATTTTATTGATTTTTTTTCAGAGAGGAAGGGAGAGGGATAGAGAGTTAGAAACATCGATGAGAGAGAAACATCGATCAGCTGCCTCCTGCACACCTCCTACTGGGGATGTCCCCACAACCAAGGTACATGCCCTTGACCAGAATC
>NW_005355708.1:1300852-1315874 GCF_000412655.1 Myotis brandtii | reverse complement strand
GGCCTGTATTTTCATGTGTGAAATCCGGCTCCTTCCGGGGGCACGGACTGTTGAGGATCTCTGCTGTGCCCCTCTCTCAGCCTTCCAGCAGGCAAGACGAGAACCTGTCTGACCAGCCGGGCCACCTTCCTGCCCCCCAAGAGGAGTCCCCCCACCGTGCCCGCCTCTCCCCAACCCCATGAACCTCACGGCAGCAGCGAGAAGTTCTGTTGGAACTGGAAATTTAATTATCAAAATGCTAACATGTAATTTTGAGGAGGAGGGGGGGGGCGTTATCACGAAGTTAATAAGAGAACTATTTTAATTACGGCATCTAACAAGTTATGACCGTGCGGCTGTGCTCTCTGGGGAAGGATTCCGGAGCCGGGAAGGGATGTGATGGGGGTGCGCTGTCCTGGGCCTCTCTGAGGACATCTGTTGTTGTTACTGTTGTTAGTCCTCACCCGAGGATATTTTTTCCATTGATTTTTAGAGAGAGTGGGAGGGAGCGGGAGAGACAGACACACAATGATTGGTTGCCTCCTGCATGTTGGGGCCAGGGATCGAGCCTGCAACCCACGTGAGTGCCCCTGACTGAGAATCAAACCCATGACCCTTCGGTCCGAGGGCCAACGCTCTCCCCAGGCCCGAGGCTGTCTTTGAGGAGTCCTCTGGCTCTGACTTTTAGGAGCCCCCACAGAGCTATATTCCTCCTCTCCCACACCTCAGGGAAGAAACCAGCTGTCCTTACCTCCGTGTCAACTTCCAGCCAAACAAGACCTGAGGAGGCACCCAAACCCCGGACCTGACGTTCACAGCAGCCATTGCCCCCCGCGCCTCGGGGTGAAATCACTGGCCTTTATCTGGCACCCCGACTTCTTCCCTCTGGGACCCTCCTGTGTGCTCACACCCCAGAGCGATGCCTCCCCTGTCCCCTTTCCCAAATGCATCAAACAGGTATAAGCAACAGGCCCTGAGACAGCAGAGAGATGGTGGCAGTGTCTGGGAGGGACCAGGAGGCTGTGATGTCTGGTCTCGCAAAGCAGAAATAGCGGTGGCGGCCGAGTCCCATGGCCCTTTGCTTTCTAGGCTAATCCAAACCCCTGGGGGTGGGACAGGGCCTGTCCCCAGTGAGCAGTGGGCCTCCTCTTTTGCCAAAGCTCAGGAGGATGAGATTGGTCTCGAGGAGCACAGGGATGTGGCCCCAGGAGACAAGCCAGGCCGGGGACAGAGGCAGCCTCGGCTTCCCTACCAAGGATCCTGAGCCTCAGGCCTGCCAGGCATTTTTTCCCGGGAGCAGGAGGGGTCTCTGGGGGGAAAGGGCTTTGCCCGTGGAAGCGGCTGTAGAAGAGGGGGAAATGCAAAGGGACTGGCCAGGCGGAGGAGGCTGGCAGGAGATACTCCCCTGGTCTGCCCCTCCTATCACCAAAAGATGAGCCAGGGTCAAGGGTCAGGCCTTCAGCGTGATGAGGGTGTCCACACAGGGGGAGAAGTCCAGCGTGGGTGTGGGAGCCCGTACAGAACGAAGAGGCGAGGATGGCAAGGGTGCTGAGATTTCGGCCATATACAAAGGGATTATCAAATACAGGGATGGGGGGGGGCGGCAAACGTAGGAAATAAATATGGCTGTCCTAGGAGCACATATGCGTGTGTGTTGTATGCACGCCACATATGTACACCCACGTTTCACCCCGAGGGTCTGGGAGAAGCAAATCGTCCAGTAGTGAGGAGCTCACTCGGTTCCCAGATCTGCCTTCCACACAATGATCTCCACCAAGGCAAGCAGGGATCCTTGGAGAAAGTGCTGAGTGCAGGGCTGGGCATGGAAAGTACACAATGAGCCTGGACCATGACCTTGTTCCATCACTTAAGGAAGTGCTCACGGAACGATGAAGACATGCCCAAAGGGCTCCCAGTCAGCTCGGAGGCGCTCCCCCTGGCCAGGCCTGGGACCATCTGAGCAATAAAATTAGTGAAGTCATGGCTGATGACTAATGAAAAGAAGATCCCACGAGTCCACACTGAGATAAATAAATGCATTGAGAACTTGACGGGAAGCAGAGTGTCTGTATGGTCTCCCCATGCTTCCCCACACAAGAAAACTATGAGTTACACAGGGAAGGGGGTAGCTTTCCAACAGCGATGTCTGGCCAGCCACCTTAAGGAAGAGCTCAGAGCTGTGTATCCCATGTCAGGATGTTATGAGAAGAACACGGAATGTGCTTACCAAATATGCACCACCTGAGGATAACCCCTGAGAACCGTCAGCCAAACCGAAACTGAGCAACAGGCTGGGAATTCCTGGGCCAATGGCATGATGGAACTGCCTCAGGACCCAGGATTCCACTTCTGGGAATATATTTTAAGAAACCCGAAACTCTAATTTGAAAGACTATACACATTCCTATGTTCATTGCAGCGTTATGTGAAACAGCCAAGATTTGGAAGCGGCCCAAGTGTCTATCAGCAGGTGAGTGGATAAAAACGCTGTGGTACATTTACTCAACGGAATACTACACGGCCGTGAAAAAGAAGGAAATCTTACCTTCTGCGACAGCATGGATGGACCCGAGAGTATTGTGCTAAGTGAAATAAGCCAGTCAGAGAAAGACAAGTACCATATGATTGCACTGATATGTGGAAATGTAGCAGGAAGCCTTCATTTCTCCCAAGAGAATGAGCAGAATGTGCAACCCCCATTTGCCCAATATTGATACACCTTCCAGCAGCCACGTCTCAGATGCACCTTGGGCCTTGTCTAATCCCTCTCCTTGCTCTTTGGCTCAGCACAGGTACCGGGGACCCGGGTTCCGGGATGGAACGGCTCCTCCCAGGCAGCCAGCCCCATGTCAGGCGAGGGTGTCTGAGAAACAGAAGTCGGACAGCCTCCCCAACAGGAAATACAGAGGCACGCACACCCAAGTTGCACATACTCCCAAATATCTTACTGAAGCACTGATTTGAATCACAGTCTTCTCTGATGGATGGTTAGTGACGCCTCGGAATACACTAATGCCCCCCTCCTACCCCAGTTTAGGTTGAGAGAAGGCAGATCCAACAGCAAAAGTGGGGGGGCGGGTCCCCATAGACCAGTCCAGGTGTCCTTCTTCATAGAATTCTTCAGGAGAGCGAAGAATGTCAGCTGTGCCATGGCAACGGGCAAGTCAGCGAGATGGCTCCTATCACATAACATGGCCCTGGCACCCAGCTCCGCGTGGCACCCTGACAAGCCAAACACGAAACTGCCAGGCTCGTTCTCCGCCACCCGCGCTGCCGGGAATCCAGCTCTCTTGGGAAATAAGAGCTTGTTTAAAAGTGGGGGAGATCAGCCCTAGCCCATCTGCTCAGTGGTTGGAGCATTGGCCCTCGGACTGAAGGGTCCCAGGTTCAAATCCCATCAAGGGCATGGACCTCGTTTACAGGCTCGATCCTCTTCCCCAGTCAGGGCGGGTGCGGGAGGCAACCAATCGATGTGTTTCTCTCACATCGATGTTTCTCTCTCTCTGTCTCTCCCTCTTCCTTCCACTCTGTCTAAAACCCAATGGAAAAAATATCCATGGGTGAGGATTAAAAATAATAATAAAATCAGTAGATAAATAAAAGTGGGGGAGATCAGGCCAAGGGTCCCAGCACACCTTAGAGTTTAGTCCTAAGAAACAGGTGCCCGCCCAACTTCCGTAAAAGTGGTGACGAGCAGACCAAGCTCGTCTCTAGAGGCTGGGTCAGCTAAGATGCCTCTGGTCATGAAAAGAAAAGAAAAGCCAAGGAAGAATGACTTTAAAAATAAGGACATTGGTTGTGCCGCAGAGCAAGAGGTGCGAAGCTACACCCAGGGAGAGTTCATTTGGCCTCTCCAACGTGTCAGGGCTCTGAGTTACCCTCCCTCAAATTTTCTTCACTTTGCCTCATGGTCACAAAGTGGCCACCGCAGCTCCAAACATCCAGTCCCGTATTGCACACCTCTCACCGTCACGCACTGGGCAAGGATGAGCCCGACAGGTGGGACCCCAGCTTCTTCTGTCTCACGGTCTATGGTTAATGCAGAGACTGTCCCGGAACCCGTCGCTCACAGTGATTACAGCTCCTCTCTGTTCTGTCTCCATCAAGCAGCTTGGAACAAATCAACCTGTCCTCCTGGCATTGAAGACTCAGAGGTGGTTTCAAAGCCGACACATCACGAATTCCTTTGCCTCAGGATTCCAGCTTTCCCAACTCCTCCAGCGGTGTTGTTAAATAATGAAAAGATGGTACAAATAGAAAGCAACTAGCCTGGTGCCTGGAACATGGAGAATACTCCACAGCAGCTCCCATGTTCTTTTCTTCATATGTGAGCTCCTGACCACCGTCCCCATGTTCTCCCCTCCCCCCTTCAGGAAAGAGGCTCTTTTTGTCATGGTGCCCAGTGACGGGATGGACGAGGCTTTGTGGAGAGCCTGGTCTCCCCAGCTTCAGTTCCTACGCGGGCCTCTGAGCTCACTAGAGTTCTCAGAGCATGGCTTGTATTATCTCCTGGTCATGAAGTCAATTCCAGATTAACCCTAACCGAGGAAAAAGCTGGTCCCTAGCTTCAGGAGCCACGTCTTAATGAGTGCACCATCTCAGAGATACATGCCCCGAGACCACAAGATGTGTAGATGGGTGTCCATGAGTGGAAGTCAAGAAAGAAAAAATCTTTTCTTAATTGATCAATTTCTAGATTTCAGTTACCTGGCCACATGTAATGAAAGTTAATCTTCCTAATAATCGAACAAAGGAGGTATTACTTCTTTTGATTTTTCCCATGAAGAAACTTGGATTCAGCCCGGCCAGCGTGGCTCAGTGGTTGAGCATCGACCTATGAACCAGGAGGTCATGGTTCCATTCCTGGTCAGGGCACAAGCCCAGGTTGTGGGCTCGATCCCCACTGTGGGGCATGCAAGAGGCAGCCGATCAATGATTCTCATCATTGATGCTTCTATCTCTCTCTCTCTCTGCTTTCCTCTCTGAAATTAATTTAAAAAATTTTTTTAAAAACCAACTTGGATTCAGAGAGGGTCAATGACTTACCTGGGGCTACACAGCTAGTGGTAAAGCCAAGATTGAACCCAGTTGTCTTGAGACCTGATCCTTTTTCTTTTTACCATCTGGGTCGCCTTTATCATAGGGGACAGTGGGTGAGAGAAAAGGGCTCAGTGTAAGGTATTCCTGTCCCAGTTATTCAAGACTCAGTGCCTGCTTCGGAGTGGCCTGCAAAAGGGTGTCATCCATCCGTTCAACAAACACACTGGCCATGTGCTAAGGACTAGAGGAGTTTAGTGGATTCTAAAATCAATAAGACACAGGTGAGTCCTGACCTACAGGGACCTCCCACCGAGGCAGGGGTCAGGTTGGAAGGAAGTAGACGCATATGTAGATCATTAGTTTTTTAAAAGTGGAAGTAGAAAGAGAACCAAGCATGTTTACTTCTGGAGTGAAAAAGACAGGGATATATATATATATATAAAATTTTTTTTGGAGTTATGGTGAGAGAAGGCCCTTTCCAAGCAAAAGGTATTGTTGTGGAACACTTGCATCTACATAAATAGCAACAGAGCTGGAAGGGATGGAGCAGAAGTCAGGATTGATACCTCTTGTTGCCGCGCAGGAAAAACATTCCCTCCTGACCTTCATGCCACTCTGCCAAGTGGGAAAATTCCCTCCGCAGCCCTCTATTACATCTCAATGCCAGCCCTGCAGAGGGTGTGCGTGGAGGAGGCCCGCGCTGACCCGGCTCTGCTGAAGTAGGTTCATGCGACAGGAGGAGCCCAGTCGAGAGGAAGAAGCAGATGAAGTGACAGGCTGAGGTCAGCACTTCGGTGGTGTCATTTGGGGCAAGTCCTTGACACTCTTGTCGAAGTTTCCACTTCTCCATGTGCTGGAAATAACTAGCTTTGCCCCCTTTGGTATGAAAACAAGCAGAGCCAGGCCATGACGCAGAACGGATGGACCCTCCCCGCCCCTCGTCTATTTTGCACAAAACACCATGTTTATCAAGAATTTGCCATTAGATTTGGGGACATCCCCGTAGCTACAAGGAGGCTGATCTATCTGTGCTCTTCGGGTCCTTCAGTCTTTTGCCTGCTGCCTTACAGCCTCTTCCCATGACAACCCTGTGACTGTCCCAGAGGTGGTCAATGACCAGTAGATACTACAGCTTTCTGGTTCCTTGACCTCCATTTCAATGCCTTTCTCACTGTCTCGGCTCTTGACCGACGCACTCTGATGGACGCATCTTGGCCTGGCCATCGGCGCAAACAGTCCCACCTCTGACATTTAACCTGAGATCTCTGACCCAATGTCCCATCCTTCCAGTGCTTTCCCTCTGCCCAATCTCTCACCTCATCATGATCTCCAGACTCTGAGCTCCTCCCTTTTCCCCCAGTTTGTCACCTTCCTCCCAGTGTCATTTTCTTCCCAATTAGGCCCATTTGGCCACGGTCACTCTCGTGTCAGGAACTAAAGCAACACTGCTTGTCTTTCCACTTCCAACCCCACCATGGGCCAGCCCAACCAAAGGTTTGCTTGCTCCCACATCCGGATGGCCATGCACTACAGGGCATTGCTCACAGACCCTCACAAAGTGCCAACAGCCAGTCCAGGGTGGATCCCTTGGTGCTCCTATAATCTTCTTATCAACTCCATCCCCCATTTTCCTTAGCCAAAATTTAAGCCCCCTCTGCCATCTTTCCTAATAGAGATGACCTTGCTTCTTATTTCACCAAATAAAAAGAGGTATTCAGATGTAAACTTCCTCACTCAATTCCCAATCCTACCTGCATTCCTCCTCCCTCCCCAGGTCTCTAATAGCAATGATAACCTTCCCTTCTAACCATGTGCTGTGCCCATTTCTTCCATAACCTCCCTCAAAAAATGGGCCCCAGTATGTCCTGAATTTTTTATTTTTTATTTTATTTTTAAAATATATTTTATTGATTTTTTTTCAGAGAGGAAGGGAGAGGGATAGAGAGTTAGAAACATCGATGAGAGAGAAACATCGATCAGCTGCCTCCTGCACACCTCCTACTGGGGATGTCCCCACAACCAAGGTACATGCCCTTGACCAGAATCAAACCTGGGCCCTTTCAGTCCGCAGGCCAACGCTCTATCCACTGAGCCAAACTGGTTAGGGCCTGAATTTTTAATTTTTTTCGCCATTGTCTTCTTCCTCTCAGTCTTTAACATACTCATGCTTTCTATCTTAAGAAAGAGTCTATCAATTTTTCATCCCCTCTAGACACTATTGTATCTATCCATCATCTATCTATCTGTCTATCTCTCTTATCTATCCATCTGTCAATCACCTATCTATCTCTCTTCATTAACGTTACCCAGTTTTTCTTAAGGGTAGCCTGCATTTAGGATATGTACTTTCTCACCTCTCAGTGCCCCTTAGCTCATTGGATTTGTTTCCCTTCATCTCTGTACTAAAACAGCTCTCTCCAAGATCACACATGACCTCCCAAACATGAGTGTTTTTCAGCGGTCTTCTTTGTCCTTTCTGTTATGTTTACAATATCATCCATGACATCCTTCTCTAAAGGTTTTCCCATTTCCATTTCTGACACTCTCCCCTATCTCCTAACCCTCTCCCTCTTTCTCTTACTGCTCCTCCTTACTCCTCACATCAACCTCTTTCTCTACCCACTTCTTGAATATAGGTGTTTCCCAAGACTCCGTTCTCTTTTCCCTCTACATCCTAGCCCATGGGTAACATGCCGAGACTAAACCACCACCCACCTACTAGTGACTTCTAAATGACAGTCCCAACCCAGACTGGGTTCCATACTCTAGAGCCAGCTGCCTGCTGGCCATCTAAACCTAGACCTCCCCATGAGCATCGCAGACTCAGCATGTCAATAACTCCTCTCACCATCCCACCCCGCCCAACTGCTCACTTTCCTGATCCCCTGATCCCTGAGACTAGAACCACCAGCCACAGTTGGTCCAAGTCAGAAAACCAAGAGCCTAGCCGAATCCTCCCCTTTCTCTGACATTCACATGTGATTAATAATTAAGTTCAGTTGATCTCCCCCCCACACCCCAGATCTCTGCCCCCTTTCCATCACCACTGGTCTCAGCTTCCCTTGCTTTGAAATTTGAAAATACACTTATCTGGCCTTCCTGCCTCCAGCCTAACCCCCCTATTATACGCCCTTCACATGATACCAGAGTCATCCTTCTAACCTGCCAAAAGGATGCTCCCACCGCCATGTGCTTAACGTTCTCCACTGGCTCCTTCCTGATGAGATGATAAAGTGTTCCCTTCTTTTCCTTGGCATATAAGACTTTTTGTGATCTTGGCTCCTTCATTCCTGTCCAGCCTCATCTCTCATCATGGATCCCTTCATGTGATACTTGGGGCATCTCTGCTTACTCACCATCCCAGAATAGTCTGCGCTCTGACCACCTCACCGCCTGGACACCTGGCTTTTCATCTGAAACAACTTATCTCCAATCCCTGTCTCCCCCTGCCCCTTGCCGGTCTCGGGAGTCTCAGCTCAAGCACCTCTTCCTCCCCTGAGAGGTTTCCCATGCCCACCCTGGTAGGCCCTGGTGCTCCATCGCATTCTATGAGGGTCATTTATCTGTTCCTTTCTTTTCTCCAGGGGAGGAGGCACTTCCTTTTACTTTTCCAAGAGCCTGCACTCAGATATTGTGAGTCCTCATAAAACTGCATTGAGTAAATGAAATAAAATGAATAAATGAAATAAAAGAGGAAACCCCACTCCCGGTCTTTAATCTTATATACGCACAACAGAAAACAAATGGGCCAATAGAAGACGAGAGAAAGGGGGTGGCATCAGAGAGACCGCCAGGTCCGTACACGAAGGGCTTTAGCGAGAAAAATTATTTTGCAAATTGGATTCTATCGCTAACATGGGATGTCTGCAAGTAGAAGACCCTGCTACGCACGAGTTCATGTTATTTGAAGTACGAGATGGTCAATATCAAATCATCTGCCAAACCCACGGCGTGTTCACTGCCTGCTCAGCCTCCTGGATCCTCCCTGACCCTGTGTTCCCACCATCCCAGGAATGACGGCCCTGCCTTTGAGCATCTGGCCATCAAACTGCGGCTCCTGGAGCAGAGAGGTCTGCGCCCCAGAGAGCGGACAGGCCCCCTGTGCCTCGTGTTGTTGCTTTTGCAGACCCTTTCCCCTCTGACTTTCAGTTTCCCGAAACTGATTCTTCCTGTTGGTCTTGGCAGGAATCAGCAGTTGCCTCAGTCCAGTGGAGGTGGGGGGTGGGGCCGGGATGGCCAGTTCGGTCCCTCCTGCCCACAGCTTGTGGGGTGTATGACTGAGCAAGGGGCCAGGCCTGGGCTGGGCGAGCAGGACTGCCCTAGGGAGCTGGCAGGAAGGGGTGCTCCCTGGTTCTAGCCTGGGTTTCCAGCTCCTAAGATATTTAATTTTCTTCAAGCCTACAGACATACAGGGCTCCTGGGAGCCAAGCCAGGCTGAAGAGGGTAGGGAGAGAGAAATGGCTTCAAGAAAAGAAAAAGAATCTTATCATGCCACCACTCACAGGGCAAGGAATCCGGAAACGTTGGGCACCATTGAGTAGAATGTAGGGTGGGCTTGTGGCCCAGGAACATGGGGGTGGGTGACTTCATAGCCAGGGTCCTCCCACTGTCTACCTCCCAACTCTTCCCTCCCCTTCTCCTCCCCCTCCACCCTCCACGCCCCATACTCACCAAACAATCCTAGAATTCAAAAATATACAACTCAGGCTTCTTTCATCCCCTCTCCAAGCCATTGCTAAACTATCATTTGAGAACAACCAAGGGCAAGCGCCACCTTCTTGGTGAATTCTCCTTCAAATTACCGAACCCAACACTAGATTTTTCTTAGATCCCCAAAGTCAACGGTACATGCTTATGTGCCCGGCAAACCAGCACAGACCCACTGGTCCAGGACTCCCAAAGGATCAGGCCGGGGCTCAGAAAAAGTATCTGTTTGCTGCTGGCTCACGCCAGCGTCACCACGCGCTGTTGGTAAGCGGGCCACAGAGTGGTGAATTTTGCTTGGGGCGAGGGGCACACGAGGCAGTGTGCACATGAGGTTTTATCGGCCTGTACACTGGAAACCTGTATGGTTTTGCGAACCAATGTCACCCTCACACATCATTATCTCACAAGCCCATACCTATTGTTTTTATCCCCCTTCCTTCTCTCTCTCTCTCTCTCTCTCTCTCTCTCTCTCTCTTCCTTCAACTCTTACCCAATTCTTATAGGGAGCTATTTTTTCCTCCCTTACATGAAATAAATTCGATTTTTTTTTAAAAAGAGTCGTGAATTTTATTATGACCTCGGAAGACTTTGTTTAACAGAGTACAATCCCTAAAGACCAATTTATTGAATACTTATATCCGGCACTGTATTGGCACTTCACCTGAATTGTGTCATTTAACCCTCACAACTAAGGGAGAAGAGGACAGTTGCCCGCCCTGCCTGGGACCCCTCACCCATCCCCGCTCGTGCACGATGGCGGGAACACGGCCTCCGAACGCCTCTCCCCACGGCTGCCTTTGTTGCGCTCTGCTTCCTCCTAAACTGGGCGAAGTCTCAGTCATTACCAGGCTCCCAGCTCCTCCGAAGCAGCTGACCTCTGGCTCTCTGGACATCCCCTCCCAGAATCTGACCTCTGAGTCTTCTTAACAGGCGTCTGATTGGCTTTCTCTTTGAGCTTTTCCCACCCAGGCCTCTCACAACTGACCCCTCACCCAGGCAGGAGGACAGATTTGGTCACAACAGCACAGGGCTCCAGGGAGGAATTGCAACATATCAGAAATGTCACTGTCACCTCCCTACAGTTAGCACCTCAAACACGGGAATGGAGCCAAGTGGAGAAGGACAGACAGACAGGACACCTCGAGATGGACAAAGACGCATCACAGGGTTCAAGCTAAGTCACGGCGCAACCTGTGTATGGGGGTTGCATCCAACCTGAGCTTGGTCCTTCTTCGAAAGCGACCCTTCAGAGAGTGGGAAGATGCCCGGGCAAGAAAGATGGTCCCTCCTCCGGAGTTCCTGGGAGCATGAGCTCACCAGCACTGCCTTGCTCACCGCCGTGAGGTGGACGGGCCCGGAATGAGCTCAGGGGGCGGAGTGGGTGACTCAGAAGCTCATGGCCATCTCACCGGTTGGAACAGATCTCGTGCCTGCTGTGTAGACGGTAGATCTTAGGAGAAATCGTCTCACCAAATTGGTCTACAGCTTCCCTCTGAGCTCGCTTTCAGATTCTGGTCCTTTCTCTATCACCCCAGCCCCTCCCCTTCCCCCTTCTCCAGCTGACCTCCCTCTCCCTTCCCCATTTACTAGCTCTTGTCCCGTCAAGCAGACAATGGGTTAAACACGCCCAGGACGGGGGAGAGGCCAGGGCCCAGGGATGCAGGTGCAAACAGGGAACGTGTGGGCTGGCATCTAGAATGACCTGTCACCATTCCAAGAGCGTCTTCGGGTGAGGAGTGATCGCAGACCTCCCCAAAGGTCTCCAGGGTGAAAAGTCCATAAATCTAGAAATGGTGGAAGTCCATGGAAATTTAATTAAATGAGTTAATGCACGTAGAGGGGGCTTTGGGACAATGCCTGGGACATAGCGAGCTGCATAGACACTTTGAAATGAGTAAGAGTCTGGGGAAATGTACATGTCAACGTCACAGTGGTTGAATGCACTCCAGAATCCTTGCACGGGGTGATCGGACCTTGTGCCTGCCTTCTAGGTCACTGTTCTCCCTGCTGCCAGTCCTGAGGCTCTCTCTCCCCTTCATTTCCTTTTTAATTATTATTATTTCACTATTATAATTTTTATCCTCTCCCCTTCATTTCATTTCCTTCTCTCTCCTCTCTCCCGAAGATTCTGTGAGTTTGCCTACGTGGCTCAAAGATGCCTGTTTTTTTGTTCTCGCCACCATGCCTTAAGTCTCAAATCCAGGAAAAACCCTTGATTTCCCTAAATCTCGTGTTGGGGTGGCTTTTGCGTTGCCTTTCCTATCGCCTTGGCAGTGAGCACCCTGGCTTCGCGCTAATAACCACCTAGTGCCGTGGAACGGAGCTGTGATTACAGGAATGCACTGGGAAGCCCGTGCAAAGCCTTCCCCTTCCAGACACACTGGCGAGGGTTCTGGTGGGCTTTTCTGCCGAGATCCCCTCTGGAAATCTCACGGGAAAGGTCGGAGTCCTGAGAGAGGGTGAGGGCCCGATGGTCTACCCGGCACCCCTGGCCGAGTGTGGGCCCACCGTTGCCATAGGCTCCCGGCAAACAGGGCGGAATTCTTCACCGCAAAGCAAATCACCTTGAGTGTCCTTCAGAATCACGACTCAAGAACACTTTCCTCTTGTTAGTGCTCCAGGGGGAAGGGAGGAGCGTGGCTAAAGAAGCTGGAAACTCCCTTCACCCACATGTGCGCAGGACCCCCCGCTGCAAGCAGACCTCCCAGCGCGGCTGATTGCGCGAGGATGCTGCCCGGTGCGGGCTGCACTGAGTTATAGCTCAGATTCTGCCCAAGGCCCTGCTGCTCGCCAGGAGAAGGGAGTGACAGACGCCGCTCTCCTGAGACGTGAGGAAAGATATGAGTCAGAAAAAGTGGGAGGGAAATTGGCTCCGGGTCCGGGGGCCACTGTGCCAGCAGCTGGCTGGGGCTGACGGAAGAGCGGGGCGGGGGGGTGTCCCTAAGGGGAAGCATATCACCGTCTCCAGCTGCCTTCTTTCTAACCCACTCAGATGCTTCAGGAACATGCCAGACACAGAGAGGTCACGTCTGGGAACCGGAGAGCCATCTCCAGACACATGCTGAGTGCCTGTGCTGTGTCCCCTGCTGTGCTCGCTGCTGGGCTGCTGGGCAGGTGGGAGGAAGAGGATGAAGCAAAGGTGATAACCTGGTTTCGATGTGGCTGCGCCATACACTGTCCAAGCGAGAGCAGATCTTAGGAACCACCGATTTGCCAAGAAGCAAAGCAAGACTCAGAGAGGGCGAGACATTGGTCTAAGACACACTGCGGCCCAGTGCTGGCGAGATTGGGCTTTGTTTGGCCCCCAGGACAGTGGGAACGGAGCAGATCTGGCGCATGAAAGTTTACAGTGACCAGCTCCTGAGTGGGGACACTCACCTTGCTGGTCTCATCACTTTGTCACCTGTGGGCTGTGTGATGCACACACAGGTGACCACCTCGACCATCCACCCATCTGGTTGTCTTGTTTCAGGGTAGAGGCCAGGATCTGTGGTTAACGAGCCCCAAATCCTAAGAAAATCAAAGAAAACCAAGTTAATGTTCGAACACATATCTGGGATGAAAAGTTTGTAAATTACATACCACGAGGCTGGTGAATCTTTGGGCTATTTTTTCATTATTATTATTATTATTATTATTATTAAAAGAGAAAGAGACCCACAGCTGATGTAAACACTGTACCGTCTACCTCAGCGCCTTGAAGAGGCAAGCAATGGGATAAATAATCTATGGCCCATCCAGACATTAGAATATAACTGGGCACTAAAAGAAATGAGCCATCAAGCCATGAAAAGCCACGGAGGAAGATAAATGCATGTTAGTAAGTGAAGGAAGCGGATACGAAGAGGCTACGTGCTGTGTGGTTCCCACTACATGACATTCTGGAAAAGGCAAAACTATGGAAGCAGTAAAATATCAGGGGTTGCCAGGGGTTGGGGGTGGGGGATGAACAGATTGAACAGAGGATTTCTAGGGCAAGGAAAATGCTCTGTGTGATACTTAATGGAGGACGCATGTCATTATACGCTTGTCCAAACCCATAGCATGTTCCACCCGAGAGTGAACCTAGTGCACATATAGACTTTGGGTGATATGATGTGTCCATGTAGGATCAGCAGTTATAACCAGTGTCCCGCTCTGGTGGGGGCTGTTGACAGTAGGGGAGGCTGTGCATGTGGGGGCAGAGGGTATAGGGGAAACTCCTATACTTTTCTTTCCATTTTGCCGTGAACCTAAACTCATCTCAAAAATAAATTCTTAAGACAAAACAAACCAAAAAACCCATGGTAGCAGGAATCCAGTTCAATTCAACCAACCTTTTATTGACTTGCTCATTTCACAGAAACAATGTTTTCCTCTCCCTGACATACTTGTCACGATTCTGATTCTCCGTTTTCTGTTTTATGTTATGGGGTTTCCCAGAAAGATAGCCGGGGACCCCTGATGCTAGGATTTGTATCCTCCAATCGTGGTGCCCACATGTCCACCAACACCATCACGGGGGGCGGGGGGGGGGGTCTTGTTAAAAAATGCACACTCTGGGCCCGGCCCCCTGACCCAGATGCAAAGGGCGGGCCCCGGAGACATGCATTTTCACTGCTTCCCCGCGTGATCAGGACGCACACGAGAGTTTGATGAAAACTGCCTTGACACCCAGAAAAGGCCTCTGGGAAGAAGTACGCCAGCAGGATCCCTGCGCCCTCAACGTTTGGCATTGAAGATGGATGAGAATAAACATATAAAGGACCACAGGCAACAGGCTCAGAGCTGGGGGGTGGAAGGCTGGAGTTGACACGTCTCCTTTCTGAACAACCATCAGATCTGAAAATGCACGGTCACGGTGGCTTCCCCTCTGAGCCCAGGAGCGCCGGGCGACAGGACTGTCAGATGCATCTGTGATCATCCCCAGCCCCGGGCCCAGGGAAGATGCTCAATCGATTAGTGCCGAGCGGATGCAGTAGGCTTGTCCCAGAGAAGCCACAGGCAGTGACACAGCAAAGCTCTCCCAAGCCTGCCCAGATCACACATCCATCCTCTGTGTGAAGTGCAGCGAACATTCGCAGGCCGGACCCCGAGCGCCCCAGGCTGTGGGATTGCAGGGGAAACCAAAACGAAGCCAGGACACCGCTCACTGGCTGCTAAGGAGAGAGTGACCCCCGGGGAACTGTTCTACCTTCTGGAAACCAGGAACATTCTGTTTCCAGAAATCACAGCTCCGGGAGCCCTGCCTGCTTGGGGTGGTGGCGCTAGCATCGCTCCGTTTCCAGGAGACCAAACTCAGCAGCTAAACAGACAC
>NW_005355708.1:1299731-1300797 GCF_000412655.1 Myotis brandtii | reverse complement strand
ACGCCGAGGAGAGCGCGCCTGGTGGGGGCTGAGCCCAGGATACGACACGGACCTCTTGGCCACCTGGACGGAGTCCATGAACTGGTGTGTGAGAGAGACGACATCAATTGGTTGCCTCCCGAATGCACTGCGACCAGGGCCGGGGAATGAACCTACAACCCAGGTGCGGGCCCTTGACTGGGAGTTGAACCCGAGACCCTTTGGTGAGGAGGTGGATGCTCTACCCCTGAGTCACACCGGCCAGGGCTCCACTTACTACACGTTTAAGTTCTTCCGACACCAGGCCAACTGGGATGGAACCCTTGTTCCATCACTTACCACCTGTAGGACCTCGAGCAGGTTACCTAACCTCACAGTGCCTCAGTTTCCTCATCTCGCGGGGGAGATAATGGCACGTCTCCGTGTCATTGTAGTGATTACACAGGAGCGCGTTCGTAAAACATGTGTGTGCTTAATTGATGCGGGGTATTACCGACCGCTGCACACATGCATAACTCCGCCTGCTTTCTGTGCGCGCAGCAGATCGAAGGCTCCCTGTACCTGTTGTACTAGCCACACAGATACCAAAGGATGCTCACCTACTGAGCTACGTGTCGGGGGAGAGGGGATGTGTGTGTGGGGGGGCTAGAATCAGCCCGAACTGCTGAAGCCAGGCACCGTCCCCACCTCTGCACCCCATACTCTTCCTTCCAACCCCAAACATTTCCTATTCTGATATCTCAGTTACGTCAGTCCCCTTAAAGGGAAATCCTCTAATAAAGTTTGTGGGAACACAGTTGGCAGGGAGAAATCATTCCTACTGCCCCAGGGGACACCTAACCCCAGCAGGGTCCTCCGCCCCAATCGGTGGGCGCTTCTGAAACCCGGCGCCCGGGCTAAAGAGTTAACCTCATCTCCTGGCAGAGGGATTTCTCCGTCCTAGACCCACATGTCCCAGGGATCAGGACTGTGGGAGGCGGTGCTATTCCGTGGCAGTTCCTCAGGCCCTTGGCCCACAGCCCACCAAGTTCCCAAAGGCCTCTGTTCACGTCAAATTCAAATTTAATTAAGAACCACTGAGCAGAAG
>NW_005355708.1:1295148-1299573 GCF_000412655.1 Myotis brandtii | reverse complement strand
CCCGGAGCGTGCCAAGAAGATAAGCGTCTCCTCATGACACAGAAAGCTGGAGGTGTCCCCAGCTCGGTCACCTGTGAAAACAAGCCAGCGAGAAGCTGGGGTGCAGAGGCACGAAGATTTGGGGCTCAGCCTGTGGATGGTGGGGCGAGGGGAGTCATGAAAAGTACCCCAGAATATTCTCCACGAGAGCTACATCGCCACTATCCCACAGGCAGCCTCTCCACCAACCTCCTGCCCTCCCCGGCCAAGGCCGGGCACCAACTCTTCCCTCAAACTGGTGTGAATTAATAACCGATGCCAGAGAAGGACTTTGAGAGACAGAAAGACAAAGAATAGAAAGGAGGGCCCTGGCCGGTGTGGCTCAGTTGGATGGGCATCACCCCCTGCACCGAAAAGTTGCCGGTTCACTTCCTGCTCAGGGTCCATGCCCGATTTCAGGCTCGATCCCCAGTGGGGAGGGTGCAGGAGGCAGACGATAGAAGTTTTGTTATCATGTTGATGTTCCGCTCTCTCCCCCTCTCCCTTCCTAACAATCAATAAAAAATCTTTGAAAACCAGAAAGAAGGAAGAAAGCAGCCAGCCCAGGTCATCTGGCCAATCTCTGGAGCCTGGGCAGGGTGGGGCATGGAGAGGGACTGGCTAGATGACTGCTGGGCATTTCCGAGTGCGGTTCACCGGCTCCCAGGTCAGAACAGCCCCCGGTTCTGGATGCTCCTGACCAATATGTACTCCAAGGCCTTCACCCAGACTTAGGACAAGACTGCCTGAGGGGGCCAGGAAATTCACGTTTTAAGACATCCCGGGGGAGATTTTTGGACCACACATTTTAGAAGTCTGGGATAGTCTGGAACAGGGATTGGCAGACGACCGCCCACGGGCCAAATCTGGCCCACGGCTTGGCTTGTTTCTACAAATAAAGATTTATTGGCACACAGCCACGCCCACTTGTTTACAGAGCACCTACAGCTGCTTTTGCAATGCAACACAGACGTTGAGTAATGGTGACAGAGATCCCGTGACCCTCCAAGCCTGGCCCTTTGCAGAAATGTTTGCCCACCCCTAGCAGAGTGAGCTTCCACCTGGGCAGTGTGCTCGAATCAACAGGGCACCTCTCAACTTTACTGATTGGGCCCAGCCCAAAGCTGTTAAGTCGGAATGGGGGGAGGGGTGCGCTTAGGCCTGGATAGATGTTTAGGCTCCTAAGGTCTAGACAAAGTTTGGAGACACGCTGTGCAATTATAGGGCTGCGATAATTCAGAATTTTCCGCTGCCCCCTCCCCTGATGGTGAACAACTCCCCCAAATATTGATGGAGGCCCTTCTAGTGTGAATAAGACTCTCGCGCTAGAAGCTGATCCCGCCACACCTTTCATGACGGCCGTGCCTATCACGGGCGCACTGTCTATTTTGCAATAAGTGAAACTCGGCATGATTTCCCCCTCGGATGCCAAAGGCCCGCTCCATCCTTAGGGACACGTCCTTCAGCTGGCCCCCGTGGCTTCCCAGCGCTGGCTGGCCCACGGACGACGGGTTGCATCACAAGCGCGTGGGGGAGCCTATCAGAAATCCAGCCTCCGGGTCCCATCCCCGAACCATGAAGCCGACTCCCCTGGGCTGGTGCCTGGGACTGGGTTTTGTAATCGAGCCCTCTGGGTGGCCGCTGAGGCAGCCGGACTCAGGCAGCCCCGGGAGAGGGCTCTCTGAAGCTTAGCTGCAGACGCCGCTGTCAACCAGGTGGAAGGGTTTCCTCCGCCTAAAGCCAGCCAGACCCAAAGGAGTCATTTTTCCTGCGGACGACGGGAACCTGGCAGGTAGCTCATCCAAGTCTATGTCTTGGCTCCCGGGAAGGAAGAAGCAGATCAGAAAGCCGTAGTGGCAGCTGAAGTTGGTGTGCACGTGCATATGTATGTGGATGTGTTTATATGTGTTATGAGTGAAAGCCTGTTTGTGTGTGAGTGAGTGTGTGCATGGGGGGGGTGAGCGTGTGGGTGCAGGGATGCATGAGTGTAAACATGTGAGTGTGCCTGTGTGAGAGGGTGAGTGCATAATCATGTGTGAGTGTGCATGTGTGAGAGTGTGAGTGCATAACTGTGTGTTAGTGTGTGGGTGCAGGGATGCGTGAGTGTGCCTGTTTGAGATGGTGAGTGCATAATTGTGTGTGAGCCTGTGGCTGCAGGGATGTGTAGTGTGAACATGTGAGTGTGCATGTGTGAGAGGGTGAGTGCATGATCATGTGTGAGTGTGTGGGTGCAGGGATGGGTGAGTGTGAACATGTGAGTGTGCATGTGTGAGAGGGTGAGTGCATGATCATGTGTGAGTGTGTGGGTGCATAATTAAGACAGGGGAGAGTGCGGCTCTGTGATGAGCTCCAGTCCTGCAGGGGGTCAGCCAGGCAGGCCTGGCCCAGGTGAGGCGAGTGGGACTTCCAAGGTGCCATTGTCAGGGTCACGTGCCCCAGCCAGGTCTACATTCTGCTACCAGCCTTCGAACTCCCTCCGCTTCTTCCTGCCTGCGCCTCAGTTTCCTCATCCAAAACGTGGGGTGATCACCAGGCCTGCGTGATAGAGTTTAGAGAGAAAACCTACGGCGATTCACAGATCAGTGTCCAGCTATGGCAAGTGCTTATTTGTTTGTCCTTTTGTGAAACATTTAGTGAGAACTTGCTTTGGGCAGGTTCTGGTCTAGGTTACTAGAAACAAAGCATTATTATTATTTTTAAAAAAAAACCCACCTCCCTGTCATTCTGGAATGGACATTCTAACGGGCAAAAATAAACAACCCAGTAAACATGTAATACCTTCCGATGGGGGTGGTAAAAGCTACAAAGCACGGTGGGCAGGGCCAGATGTCACGCTACTGCGGGACACGAACGCTGGCCGTTAGTTCAAAAAAGGCTGCGTGCAGTCGGTGGCAGCGCCCGCCGTGTGCGTGGCTTGGCTACTTCACTCCAAGGCTCCCTAACTTGTCGGGACTCAAATATAGTTGCTTATGGTTAAAAATGGAGCAGCCCATCAAGAAAGCTATGCAAAACACAACAAAAACACAAAAATATGAATCAAACAAATAAACAAACCCACACGTTTGCTTTTCCTGGCTGCTCTACCGAGAGCGAGTATTGAGACACAGGCACAGCAAGAAGGTGGGGTGTGCGGAACGCGGCCGAAGCAGGGCCCCTGTCCCGGGCGGCCAGCTGTCAGCCCCAGGCATGGCAGGAACCCTGAGCCTACTCCTGCGGAACCCCAACGCTCAATTTTAGGATGAAACCCTAGATGCATAAAAGACAGAGAAACCAAGATTGTGGCAGCTTTAGCCAACCACGCTCCCAGAGGGGGAGTTTTGTAATGGAGGGAGGTTTTGAAATCACTGCCTCTCCCAGCCAGCGAGAAATAAATCTGTTTCTGGTCAGAGGCTGAGCCGCGCTGGCTGCGGGAGTCACTCAGGAGAGAGATCCCCATCTCTCCCGGCTGCATCCCGTCGCCACCCCGTGCCCCGGGGACGTGGCCGTTCATTTCCCTGCTCCATCCATCTGCCTCTCAAAGGACCTTCAAGGCACTGAGAAGGAAAATGCTCCATTCGGACTGTGGTTGCTCAGCCATGGTTCGGGGTGAAGTGTGCAAGCCACAGCCCTTGTGCAAATTTTGTTCCTGTATTTCAATTTCACTCAGCCCTTTACCAACACACACACACACACACACACACACACACAGAGTCGGGATCCGATTAGACAATGTCGGCAAGAGTCCTCTAAAAACGCTGTACGTTGACAAAACTCCCCGAGGCCCCGCAGACACACCCACCCTGGGACACCTGGCGTGCTGAGAGAACTCTGAGGGTCACATGCGTTTATTGCCAGAGCGATAAGGCAAGGACAGGGGGGAAATGGGCAGACATGAGATGAGATCCAGCCACACCAGCTGAATTTGTACCCCCATGACATTCTGGATTCTTCTGCTGACGGCGGCTGCCCCACCTCTCCTCAGAGCTCCTAGGCCACGAGGAAATAGACCAGAGAGAGGTTATTCCCAGTGGATCTCAACTCTGAGGTGCGGGCAGCTCACGTTCAAGATCCCAGGTGATTCGCCGGCACCAGGATGGCCCCTGCCTTTCGGGTGGGTCGCAGCCTTTCTCTGAGGTCGCACCGCTCTCAGATTCAAGCCTGGGTTGTCTGACCCTTAAGAACCAAGAGACTCTCGCCTACAGAGCGGCCCTCAGTTTCCTGCCCTGCACACCTCCCGGGGCCACTGACATGCTCTGCGGGGAAACGCCTCACACATGGTAAAGCAGGTGCAGGTCGTCCCTTTACTCAAACCCGCACGGCGGCCTCCCCTGGGCGGACCCTGCTCTGCTATGAACTCACATGAAACCAGACAGCCAAGGCGGTGACCTACAAGGCACACTGCTGGCAGGAAATGTTGACAGCGGAGGG
>NW_005355708.1:1283870-1295137 GCF_000412655.1 Myotis brandtii | reverse complement strand
GGGGGGGGGGGGGAGAGAGAAATAACATTGGTGGCACCAAGCACTGGGAGAAAAAGCAGAGCAGGGGAGCCAGGCAGGCGAGTGGAGGGATGCTCTCCTGCACAGCGTGGATGGGCGAGCTCTCTGGGGATGGCCTCGGAATGAAGACGGCGTCAGTCCTGGGGCTCTGTGGGGAACAGCATCCCTAACAGCAGGAACAGCACCTGCGGGCGAATGGCGCAGGCAGATGCACAGACTGAACGTAGCAAGGGGGCCGAAGCCCCACGCGTGAGGTCGGGAGGCGGCGAGAGACAAGACCCCGCATGCAGACAGGGGAACGGCCCGGAAGCAGCCGGGTCATGGCGGGTGCCCAGCGACATGGGAGAGGAACCGCTGTGGTGGCTCCCAAAGCAGCATTAGCGCTCTGTGAGCGGAGTGCCCCTCAGCGGCTCCCGGCTTCCAGGGGCCACAGGGACAACGCAGGGAACGAACCGTGGCTCTCCCGGGGCCTTCGCCCTCCCTATGTATTCTATCGGTTGTTTTTTAAAATCTACAGACTAACCCGGGGCATTTGCTGAGGTGCCACCACCTCCCTCCTGGCCCCTTTCCTGGGTATTTGCATGAGATAACAGCCTCGCCAGAGCACAACCGAAACCACCAGGTGTCCCAGCCAGGGCGCCCGCAGCAGGAAAAGATAAGGGGCTGGGGGGACGCAGTAAAGCAGAAAGGAAGCTGGGATTAATCGGGGCGCCGAGGCGACTTAACCAAATGTGCTTTTCCCCGTTCCTGCTGAAGGACACCCAATGCAAAACTATTTGCATGGTGCCCCTGCCCGGGCCTCGGCCACCAGACTAGCGCTGCCGGGCACCTCGGCCAGAGGCACCGACACCTGCTGCCCCGGCCTCCTGCTCGAGCAAGAGCTGCCCGGCGTGAGGCTCAGGGTGGCAGGAAGTGGGTCCGCACGGCTCCGGCTGCGCTAGGCGAGGCGGGTCTGGTGGAAGAGGTCCCCTCCCCGGATAAGGCAGCACCGGCGCTTTGCCCAGGGCCACGTGCTTGGCCACGGAGGGCAGACTCTGGGCTGGGGCATGCTCTCCTCACCGCTGGGCCTTGGGGTGTGTCTCTCCAGAGGAGAAAGAGGAACCGGTGTGCTAAGACGGGCAGTGGTTTCTGATAGAAGGTTCCCGTTCACCCTCAGAAGGAACCAAACCTGCCAAGGGCTCGATTCTGGGCCTCCAGCCCCCAGGGCTTCAAGACAGTCCACCCTGTTGTCGGCCCTGGTGGTGGTTAGTTGCAGCAGCTGTCTCATTGCATTCTCATCCTGTGCTCATGTGCAGCTCACATCCCCGCCCCGGCCCTCCATCCCCCTACTTCCAGACCTGTGCCAGCTGCACCCTTCCCAAAGCCTGTCTATCGTCTCCAATCCCCGACGACTCCTCCTTCACTCATTTTATTGTCGGATGGTCATCTCCATACAGGAGCACACTTACTTATCTCTTTGTCATTGTTGTTAATCCACCTGAGGATATTTTTCTATGGATTTTGAGAGAGAGGGGGGAAGGGAGGGGGAGAGACACAGAGAGAGAAACTGATGTGAGAGAGACACATCGATTGGTTGCCTCCCACACTGACCCTGCCCAGGGCCAGGGATCGAGCCTGCAACCTAGGTACGTGCCCTTGACCAGAATCAAACCCGGGACCCTTCAGTCCACAGGCAGACACTCTATCCACTGAGCCAAACCGGCTGGGACACAACACTTTCTTATTAAGTGCTCAATTTGGTACTGCCTTTTATTTTCCTGGCATCGTTAGATGAACAAAGATTTTTATTTCCATGGTGCTTACCTCACTACACCCCCAACAAAAATACCTGGCGTATTTCCACCCTCCTTCAGATTTTTGTCTAGACGTTGCCTTCTTAGTGCAAGCTTCTCGGACTGTCCTACTTAAAATCGCAACTTGTCAACCACCCACCCCGCCCCCAGTACCCCCAGCCTGCTCTCCTCCTGGGAACATGGCGGGAAACAGACTGAGGAGATGTGGCTGTCCCGGACCCGCCGTGACCTGACCTACTGATTTGGGCATAAACTCCATCAGATTCACTTCATTACTTACATCATTTGTGAATCTGTCTTCGGTATTGTATTATGACTTCCTGTCAATGTCCTTGATCTGGACTTTAATCTCAAGGGTCAAGGAGCTTCTCTGGGCCTTGTTAGTAACCTTTTCATTTGAAAACCCTTCTCAATGTACAGACAAGCTGTGAGGTTGGTACAGCGAGTTTCCACATACCCCGCACCCCGTTGTCCCTGTAATTAACATCTCATATCACTATGACACCCTTGTCACGACTAATGACTCGATACTGATACAGCGCTAGAAATAAAGTCCATACACTTTTCAGATTTCCTTTGTTTTTCCCTAACGTCCTCCTTCTGTGCCAGGATCCCTGCCAGGATGCCACATCACATCGAGTCGACTCTTCTCCTTACGTGTTTTTTTGACTGTGACAGTTTTCAGACTTTCCATGTTTTTTTTCACAACCTTGACCGTTTTGAGGCGTACTGGTCAGCGACATAGTAGAATGTCCCTCAATTTTATTTGTCGGATGCGTTTTTCGTGATTAGATTGGGTTATGAGTTTGGGGAAAGAAAACCACAAGGGTAAAGCGCTACCCTCGTCACATCATATTAAGGAAACGTCCCTTCAATATGATGTCACTGTCGATGTTGACCTTGACCTTGGCCTGGGCAGTTATTGGCCAGGTCGCTCCACTCGAAAGCTGGCCCTACCCCTCCTTTCCATACTGTGCTCCTTGGAAGAAAGTTGCTAGGTCTAACCTCCTTGAGAGCAGAGTGTCTACATAAATTATTTGAAATTCCTTGGCACAGAGAGCTGTCTATTCCCCCTCATTTACGTATTCCATCGTTTATTTACATCAGTGGGGACTCGGGAATATTTTATCCTTTGGGTTATCATCCAGCACTACGTTATTTATTTATTTACTTATTTGCTCAAATTGTTTCAGCGTTGGCCACCGAGAGCTCTTTCATTTGCTTCCTGCGCTTCTTTCTCAGAACCCCATCCCTGTGCCTATGTTGGTTTGTTTTATTCTATGTTTGTGTTTTAAGCATTTCCTTCCTTTCTGGCACTTCGGATGCTCGGGCTCATCTTGGATATCACCTGCCTCAGCCCCAGAAGCAACCTTTCCTCCGAGGAGCCCTGCTTCTTTTTACTGGAGAGCAGTACTAGTAACGAAGAACTTGCCTGGCTGGGTGGCTCAGTGGGTTGGAGCATGGTCTCGTGTACCAAAAGGTTGCAAGTTCGATTCCCAGTCAGGGCACATACCCAAGTTTCTGGTTCAATCCCCAGTCGGGGCATGAATTGATGTTTCTCTCTCACATGGATGTTTCTCTCTCTCCTCTACCTTCCTCTCTTTCCAAAATCTATTAAAACGTTTTTTAAAAAAAGATCTGGGCACTAGGCATGCTCATGGCAACTGGGATATTGTTAATTCTAAGCCCTCTCAACTGACAGAGCAAGGAAATATATAGGTGTCTACCAATCCACGTTTTCACACACACATACACATGCATATTTCATGTTTCTATATGCCATCACTTGAGTCTCAATTAAGCTCAACATGAGTTTATCTTGATATTTCTAACTCTGATCCCTTACCCCATGGGTGGTTCGAGCCTCCTCCCACTGCTTATTTGTCAGGTTCATTCCACGAGTGAGGAGCCAGGCTCCCAGCATCCCCCGTCCATTCACTTAATTGTTCAGTTCCAGGACACATGGAGAGCAGGGTCAGAACTGCTAATCCCGCCCCTGGGGAGCCAACGGGATGAACTAAGTACAAGGAGGTACAGCTGCTTTTGCCTGTAATCTTACAGCCTCATTTCCATTGCTACTTAGATCCACCCCTTTTCCTCCCCACCCCTTCATGAGGTGGTTTATACCTTTGCAATACAGTTAGACTTTTTCCCGGCACGTTTTGCATTCCATCCTGGGATTCCCCCAACCTCCTAAATATATATTTTTTAATTGCATGCATTAAGCTTTGCCCTTTTGGCTGTCAAATTTGATGACTTTGGACAAATGTATAGTGTCATGTATATGCCATTACAGTATTGAGCAGAATTGTTCTGTTGTCCTAAAAAATTCCGTGCACCACTTATGTATCTCTCTGTCCCTCCTGAACCTTTGGAAAGCACTAGTTTTGTGTGTGTGTGTTGCTATCCATATTTCTGCCTCTTCCAGAATATCATAAAAATGGAATCACACAGCACGTAGCCTTTTCAGACCAGCTCCCTCCACTCAGCAGTGTGCACTGAAGAATCACTGTGCTTTTGTGTGGTTCAAGAGCTCATTTCTTGCTCATCCCGTTGTATGCATGCATTAGTTTCCCGATCCACTTGCCTATAAAAGGACACCATAGTCGCTCCCCGTTTGAGCGATGGGTAAAGCTGCTATAAACGTTTGTGAGCCAGGCATATGTTTTTAAATCCATTTGGGTAAATATCCAGGAGCACAATTGCTGGATTGTACAGTAGGACTCTGTTTGGCTTGGTAAGACTTTCTCTATTTGCTGTTTTCGTTTTGTTGTTTTGCTTTCAGCAATGCTCAGAACTAAGGCCTCTGCAGGCAGACATTTGGGAAATAGGTTTTGATATGTTAAGGATCGAACATTCAGCTGCTCAGAGTCCGTCCCTGTGAGAGGGTCCTCTGCCTCTGTATGAAGGGAGGGACATCCTGGCAGATCTCTGTTCATTGCCAGAAAGAGCAAACAGGGGGCCTCAACACTGAACTTGACCGTGGGGTCACAATCCGTGCCTCCTTTTGCTCCTAAATTCCTTTCAACTCAGCCGTGAATTGTGGTTTCTGAGATAATACGCGTTAGAGGAATAATAATGACTATTAACTGCTAAGCCATCACTTAATGTTTAATTGTGTGGCCCAACTGAAAAACCACATTCTCTTTATTTGATTATTGCATTCTTACTCTCACGCAGCCATGTTCACAAATCCGAACACCCTGCTGCCACCCGCAGAGGGGAGAGAAGCCCATTTTCCAGGAGAAAAAACTATGGTTCAAGAACCTGGGCCCATTTGGAAGATGTCAGGCCTCTCCGGCAGGATGGGCTCCCCATCCCACCCACAGGAGGAGAAAAGAGCCCCCCCTCCTCCTTTCTAGTGGGTAATGGACCAAAGGGGACTTAGGGTGTCTGTGCTCTCCCGGGGACCTCTGCAGATTTAGCCCAGAGCAGTGGGCATGGGACTCAAGCGCGCATTTGAATCACCTAAGGGCTTGTTAAAACTCGGACTGCTGCCCAGCAGTGTGGCTCAGTGGTTGAGCATCAACCTTTGAAGCAGAAGGTCAGTCTGATTCCCAGTCAGAGCACATGCCTGGTTGTGGGCTCATCCCCAATGGGGGGCATGCAAGAGGTGGCCGATCAATGATTCTCTACCATCATTGATGTTTCTATCCCTCTGTACCTCTCCCTTCCTTTCTCTGAAATCAATAAAACTATATATATGATATATAATAACTCAGGCTGCTGGGACCCATCCTCCTAGGGTCTTATTGAACAGGTCTGGGTGGTGTCCAAGAACCTGAACTTCTAACACATTCTCAGATAGATGACGGGATGTTGTTGGTCCCGGACCACCCTTGGAGAACCAACATCCTAAAGGACTGTCTTCCATGTATCAAACCTATTGTCATGGTGGAGCTGAGGGCTGGGGCAGGAGGGCCGAGGAGTCTCATCGCTTGGACAACACTGGCCACACAAGTCGCCTGTCACTGTGGGAACACAGGCTTTTGGAGATGAAATGGGCTGTGGTGGCCAAAACCCCTTCATTGTAAAAGGGAAGGAAGTGAACCCAGTGGGTGGAACCAACCCTCACACAGCAGACCCAGGCTCCCCTTCCTGGCTCGAGGCGGCACGCGGGCCTTCTGCGCTCAGAGGGGAGGCGGGGAGAACCAGGCCCATGGCTGGAATGACAATATTGGAATTGTCTTCTCAAAGGGAAATGAACAAAGCATAGCTCTCTCCACCCACCCTGCTACACACACACACACACACACACACACACACACACACACACACACACACGGGCTCACGGGAGCCAGCACTCCAGAGGGTGAGAGATGGCCAGTGGAGATGAAAAATCATTGTTTCAACAGCAACACTAGTGAGAGCAATAGCTGTGGTTTGACCCCTTAGGATAAAGAACGCACCTAGAAGATGAGACTGCTCAGGTTCTCAGCTGAAAACCCACGGGGGCAGAAGAACCAGAGTCCGTGCCTTCAGTTCCTTCCCCAAAATAAAAGAACTTCAGCCACCTTGTCCTTACCTAACCCTGGGAACTGCTCACCTGAGCAAGTCATCCCGTTTGTTTAAGATGAACCAACTCCCAACACAATGTTTGGAACCTGGCTCTCAGAGCAACCTACACAGAGAGGCGTGAGGCTGGCAAAGAAAGGGAGGTGCAGGGCGAGAAGCTGCGACTGTGAATAGTATTAGACAGTTTCCTTGAGTTTCTAATAAGCAGGTTGACGTTTAAATGACAAGACCTTTAACAGAGTCCCAATCCAACTGGTGCAGGAGCCGGCAGACAACTGCCACGGCCGGATTGGTCTCAGGTGTGTTCTTTGCAAAGACAAAGCTCCCACTGGGGGGTGGGGAGGAGATGCTGGGAGAGCCCCCGGAGGGTTCTCATGTCCCCGATCAGCATCCCCTCGGCCCGGAGGATGGAGAAGGAAGACAGTACAGCCTGGCCTGGCCAGTGTGCTGCTGAGAAGGATGGTTTGGGAGGAAGCACACACCTGGCATTGGTGGCTCCTCTGCAGTAGGGTGGGGACATAAGACAGAGAGGAGGGAAGAAGGAAGCTACTCCAGCTAGGCATGCGCATGCGCTCAGAAAACATACAAAGGCATGAAGGTCAGAGCAGAGAGGGAGTGCTTGTAGCAAACAATGATGCCATGGTTTGTCCTGGAGAGAAGAGGTCTTGCAGAGGGATCATGGGAGTCTAGGTTCACACTGCCTTCATTTGGTCGATAAAGAATTTGCAAAACCTGCCCAGCCGGTGTGGCTCGGTGGTTGACATCAACCCATGAACCAGGAGGTCACAATTCGATTCCTGGTCAGGGCACATGCCCGGGTTGTAGGCTTGATCCCCAGTAGGGGGCATGCAGAAGGCAGCCAATCAATAATTCTCTCTCATGATTGATGTTTCTATCCCTCTCTCCCTCTCCCTCCCTCACTTTGAAATCAATAAAAACATATGTTTTTTAAAAAAGAATTTGCGAAACATTTAAGCCAGGCGCATTCATTGAATCCATTTTCTCAGAAACAGTATATCAGAGTAGTAATCTACATATATAAAAAGCCAGTGGCCATAACGCCAGAACAACCAAATGACCGTCACCAGGAGATGCATTGATGGGTCCTGCCCGCGGCAGCATGGCGGAGTCTGGGGTCCCGCCAACATGGCAAAGTCTGGGTCCCACGGGGCAGCGGGGTCTGGGTCTCACACGATTTTGTGCGCTGGGCCTCTAGTTAATAATAAATTAAGTCTAAGCCCCATGTTTCTCATAGGGCTCTTGTGAGCATTTAAATGTGAACATACGCAAATGTTAGCGGTGTTCCTAGCACTTGTAAGTACCCAACAATTTGTAGCTATTTTGCTTCGGCCTCGGTGCACCTGGAGAGAGGCTCCGAGCAGCGCCATCTTCATCAGCCTTTGATCGCCCTAAGACCATCATCCTTCATTGAAGGACCTTCACCCCATGGCTTTCTTGCTGAAGTTTCAACATTTCATTGCTTCTTGAACACAGCTGGTCCCAATCTACCAAATAACCCCTTTGCACACTCAAAGACCATTATTAAGATTCCGCGTGGCCATAAACATATGAAGAAGTGTTTAACATATGAAAAAAAAATGTTTAACCTCACCCGTAATCAAAGAAATCCAAATCAAAACAACAAAATGCAATCTTTGCCTATCATTTTGGTAACTTTTTTTAATGATAGTACTCCATGCTGGTGAGAACAGGGTAAGGAGGCAATTTCGTGCGCTGCTGGGAGGAGCATGAACACGGGTACAATCTTTCTGGAAGGCAATTTGGCAATGTGTTATCAGGAGCCTGAAAATCGCCCTTACCCTTCCATCCCGTAATCCCACTTCTGGGAATCCATCTGAAGGAAATAATCAGAGAATCGGACAAAGATTCCTGCTCCGTGGGAGTTATCAAAGCACACGATATTCTGAGTTACGCATAACTGAACACTACATAGAAGTTCAGAGACGTCGTGACACATATGAAAAGTTATTAAAAGCCATGATTAGCAAGGACATATTATTAGCAAGGAATATTCAAGGACATGCAAAGCGGTCACCACAAGATGCAAAACGCAAGCACATGTAACAGATACAAAACTAAACCCGGTAGGATTTTCATCACATAATTACGTATACTTATATTTTTATATGTGCATAAAAAAAGGCTAGATGCAAACACAGCAAACTATTAACAGCTCTTATTAGGTGATAGAATTATGGGTGACTTTTTATTTTCTTCTGTATAATTTTATAATAAAAAATTGCTTAACAGGCCACAAAGGTGTGTCTGAGTAGTTCGGGATGGTCTAACCTGCTATAGCACATTGTCCAAATCTACACAATGGACTGTCCGGGATTGGAGAGCATTTCTGGAAAGGGCCAGACAGTACACACACTAGGCTTCACGGGCCATATGGTCTCTGTAGTAACTACTCAACCCTGCTGTTGCCAGCAAAAGCAGCCATAGACAATATGTCAAGACGTGTGCATGGCTGTGTTCTAATAAAACTTTATTTATAAAGTGAGGTGGCACGTATTTGAGCCCACGGCCTTACTTTGCTGGCCCCTGGCCTGGAAGATCTGAATTGCTCTCAACTACCCCAAAACTACAGTGTCTAATAAATATAGTCAAGGAGCTTCCCCATGGTCATAGTCAGGTTCTGCCCCATCCTCCAAGGGACTCATCAGTCTGAAACTTTTGTACAGAAGCGGTCGGTCAGCTAGGGCATTCCTCCTGGGCCTTGCTTATTCACCTGCACACAGGTGTCCCTTCTTCCTGACCATCGGCACCCCACTCCCACCATGTTGTTCTGCACCCCCCACTTCAGTCCTTAATGCAGATGGGGAGGGAGGGTTGGGGAATAAGAAAGCCAGAAAACCTAGTGCGGACAGGAAAGGGGCTGCAGACTTGGCACAGTTGATGGATACTGTGAGATTTCCACTCTCCACCATCCACGGGGCTGCAGGGGTTTCCAGATCCTTAGGTCTGTTGTTCTGTTTTCCTTATGGTCACTGTGTTCCGAAGGGAGGGAAGGAGAGCTTGTATGTATGTTTGCTGCATCCGGGCAATGTTCAGAGGGAAAGAGATGAGGCTGTGGTTTGAAGGAATAATCAAGAGAAGGGAACCCTTTGCGGGGAGTGAAGTGGGACCTGAGCATGCTGGAACCCCAAGAGGAAGATGCTGGAAAAGCCGGGGTGTGGGAAGATGCCAGAGATTTGGAATAAGAGAGGAGCGGATGGCTGCTGCTTCAGTGGAGTGGCCAGCCACGGACAAGAGGCAGGACCCCACCTTTTCTGGGAAGGCGGGAAGGAAGCAAGGATATAACACAAGAAAATGCTGATGTGGGTGGATGGCGAGATGAGGGAGCGAGCGAATGGTGGTGATGGTGGTGGTGGTAGTCATGGTATTCTTCCCAACAATTCATAGTCATTATTATTTTGTTTACTTGCAAATTCCCTGCATGGTTTATAGTCAGTTCATCTTCACCACCACCCCTTTTACATGTGAGGAAACTGAGTTGAGAGAGGTTCAACAAGTTGCCCACCAGCAATTATAAGTGTGGCAGAGCCCAGTTCTAAACCCAGGTCTTCCCAGTGGCACAGCCAGATCCATAGGCCACGTGGAGCCAGTACAGACGAGTGGCTTCGTCCTCTCAGTAGGGCGGGAGGTGAAGTCATCTGCTGTGAATGGTGGGGGTGGATCTGGAGGCCTCAGGAGGTTGGGGAAGAGTTGAAACAGCTGCCAGGAAGATGCAAGGAGGACGGGCCTGGGAAGAGAGCGGGCACGACAGCTTCCCGGGTGCTGATAGCTTCCAGGAAACTCCACCTCGCTCTTATCGCCCTTTCTCCCAACCCCAATTCTTGCCGAGAATCCGCACCCCACGCTCTTTCTCTTTCTCTTGTCGTCCTCTCTCTGCTCATCCATCCCTCAAGAGAAATCAGGGAGTTATGTGGCCCAAGTAGAACAGATCCAAGATTCTTCCAAACTGGAAGACTTGCTGCTGGTAGCCAGGGAATGGAGCCCAAAGTAACTCTCAGAGGCTATGTCCTACCAAGGAAACCCACAGCCTGCAAGGCTTAAGGAACAGTGCATTCCATGGGCAATAATGATCGCAGATGGAAGCTCTGGGTGCCCAGGTCCAGTGGCTGGGCCCAGTGGTAGAGGAAGAGAGTTGGAGTCAAAGAGCTTCAGCCAGGCTGGCTGGCCATGGCCTACTCTCCAGTCGCCAACTTCATTTCCATTAACAGGTCTGTCTAGACCAGGAGACCTCTTTCTGCTGAGGATCCATTCGGTTTAGTTACCAACCAGTGAAGGGGCACCTTCATCTGAACTCAGAGCTTAAATCTTTACTGCTGTTTCATGGACTCGACTGATTTGAAGAGTGTAGCAGGCTGACACAGGCTGGCTCTCACTCTTGGGGAAAACTCCATTGAATGGTGAGCTGGTGTTGGCCGTGGGGGCAGGCTTGAAGACACAAGAGCGCGGCTTGTTGGATGTGGCTCACTGACTAGTGCAGAACTAGTAAGCCATTGGTCAAAGTAATAAAATCCATACGAAACCAGAGTTTAGAAGAAGCTGGGCTCGATTCAAATTTCCATCCAAGCCGCTAACAGGACCAGGGAGTTGGCGCTGGATTCTAGAAGTGTGCTGGCTTCCTGCCTCCAGAACGTCATTTCCACACAATTGGGACTCAGGATAGAAAATCTGTGGGCTGGTAGATTCCAGAAGCTTTTATTAGAATCTTCTCAGGGATCTCTAGGGCTAGAAACTTCCTTGTAAGAGAGTAACTAGAGCAGTTTCTTAATAAAATAAAATAAAGTAAAATAAAATAAAATAAAATAGAAGAAGCAGTGGGGAAATGACTGTGTTCTGTTCAGGCTAAAATGGGATCATTTGAGGGGATGTGAGCAAGAGGGGCTCTAATTTACATTTGAGCTGGAC
>NW_005355708.1:1283429-1283837 GCF_000412655.1 Myotis brandtii | reverse complement strand
TCTTCCGAGGGAATTCTGCTACATTTTTGTGGATTCGGAATTCATGGGACAATGTTTGAGAAGTAGTGATGTTGCACACACGCGCACACACTCCAGGCTTCTGAAGAGGTGTGACCCATTAGCCAGGCCAAGTTCAAAGAAAGCCGTGCCTTCCTGTGACCCTGGTTTAAATTGGATTCCCCTCCCTCAGGCAGCAGGGCAGCAGAGTCTTCTGAAAACCCTGGGCCCAGCCAACTCTCCCCAGATACCATCTTTCCCTTCAGTCCCCCTGAAAAGCAGCCCCGGGGGCAAGCAATCCCTCCCTCCTCCACCCGGTCCAACATTTCTCTAATTAACGCAGGAGAAAATTAATTACAGAGGGACTTTCAAGACCTCGCATCTCATGGCCAGCCCCCACCCTCGCACCAA
>NW_005355708.1:1262509-1283358 GCF_000412655.1 Myotis brandtii | reverse complement strand
AACCACCAACAATACCACAAGCTAATTAGGCAGGGAAAGAGTTTCTTGGCAAAGGGGCCCGCGTGCTAGGTCAGTACCTTGAACAACCCAGAAGAAAAACAAAACAGCCTTAAAAGAAAAAAATAAATAAAATAAAGAAGAAAGAAAAAAAATAAAAACCCTGCTAATCCCAAGCGCATTTCCGCCAAATATTCTCCTTTTCAAGTGTTTTCTTCCTGGTAAACAAACTGCTGGCGCTGGCACTGGCAATTTTAGGACACGGTTGCTTAGTGATGGTGGGGAAAACACGGCTTCCCCACCTCAGCCCGTTTTGTCTCTCCTCTCTCCTGCGCACTTTACAGAGAGGCCCGCACATTCCCACAAAACGGCCCTGCCTGGCTGTTGTTTGTAAAGAAAAGTCCGGTTTTCTCTCTTTTCTTTTTCTTTTTTTATTTTGGCTAACTGCTCCCCAAAGCCAAGCCAGGAGCCGAGATTCCATGCCCGTCCCCCACGCCAGGACCGTCCCGGGAAACCTTCTGCAGAGATGGGAACCTCCTGCATCTGTGCGTCCCATTCGGCAGCCACTGGCCACATGTGGCCATCCAGCCCTCAAAAGGTGGCTAATGCAATGGAGCAATTAATTGAAAGTTAAATGCCTGCCATTTTAGTGAATTGACCCATGACTTATGGCTTGGAGCTCAGCGGGTCCTGACAGGAGCCACAGAGCCACGGAAGGGATAGCCACGGAATCGGGGCGACTCTGTGACACCAGTGAGGGACAGAGGATGGGTTAGCTCAGGGGTGGGGAACCGTTTTTTTTTTTTTCCTGCCAAGGGCCATTTGGGTATTATATAACATCATTCTTGGGCCATACAAAATTATCAACTTAAACATTAGCCTGCTGTGTTTGGTCAGACATTTAATGAACTCACCCCTAATGCCTTGGCAGGGCCAGACCAAATGATTTTGCGGGCCTCATACAACCCACGGGCCAGACGTTCCCCACCCTGGTTCAGGGGGAGGCACACGCAGATCTCCATTTGAATGTGGCCCCATCATCTCTCTGTGTGGTCGCGGGCATCACTTAATTCTTCTCTCACGTCCCATCAACCACACAAGTACAGCTCAGGGTCCTGTTTGAGGGCTCGCTCAGGGGCGCCAAGTCCCCAGCACATGCGAGTGCCCCGGTGACCCCTCCCACCAGGAATAATGAGCTGGCACGGCCCCCTCTGCAACCCTGCTCTCCTTGGCTTGCATTTTTGCTCCCAGAATTCCATGTTGTTTCCCACCTGCGTGCCTTTGACCATGCTTCCCCCTCGGCCTGGAATGCCCTGCCCGCCCTGCTCCTGGGCCTTGAGCTCAGGGATTCCTGTTCAATAACAAGCCCTCAAGTCTCAGCTTGGGGATCTCCTGACCTGGGGAGCCTTTTCTTCTCCTCTCTTGTCCCCCCTTCTCTCTCTCTCCCTCTCTCTCTCTCTCTCTCTCTCTCTCTCTCTCTCTCTCTCCTTTGCCCACACTTGAGCCCCAGCAAATGGCAGCAGGGCTTTTCTGGCTTCGGCAGAGTGTGTTGGCTGCATTAGGTAGCAGTCTCCATCTACACTCAGGCCCCCGACGTGTTTATAACAACAACGGAAAGGTGGGACTTTCGTAGCAACATGCGCAGGGAGCAATCTGTTCTTCCCTTTCCTGCTAAGACAGGAATGGGGTTTCTAAGAACCAAAGCGAAGATTGCTCCAGGCCCTGATGACTCCCTTCGAGGTGAGCAACAGCAGCACGTACCTTGATGGCTTTTTAATCTCCGGCCCAGAAACTATTTGCCAAACCTCATGGCCATCCGCCCGCCCTCGGGGAGTGCCCGGGGCCCACTCACTTCCCAGCTCCATTCATTCTCCCCAACGGGGAGGGGCCCAGTGCACCCCACGTGCTAAATATTTCCCCCTGGAACATCCATTCTGCTGCTGCTGCTTGGCAGCAAAGAGGCAGGAAGCTATTTAGATATATTATCTTCCTTTTCAGGAAGTTTAGAGGAACTTTTCTACCGCACTTGACACACACATTCCGCCTAATGGTCATTTAGTCATGCCGGCTCATTAGGTCACCAGGGAGGAATGCTGCCCGATGAGCCGCCTTCTCCACACTTACCCAGAACCAAAGGAGAGTGAGCTCCCCTGGCCTGGTGGCCACCAAGACGGCCAGCCCCACCAAGAGGCTGGCCAGGAGGGCCCGACCGAAAGGGATTCTTACTTCCCAGGGTGGCGCATGGTTTTATAGAGCAATTGCTCTGTGAGTAAGAAGGTGGCCCCCTAGGAATAGTTTCTGGCCAGATAATGCTGTCTTTTATGGGAGATCAAAGAGAATTCTTGGCAAGAGGGAGTGGGAATGCTGTTTGTGATAGGGATCTGTGGACTAAAGGTCAGTGCATGGAGATGAATCAATAGCTGGGAAACGAGACCATCGTGGCTGAATGTGATCCACCTATTATGTTGTAGACACTGTTGCAAGGGCTTTACCTGTGTTCACTCATTTAAAGCTCCAACAGGTAGGTCCTAAGGAAGAAATTGGCGCAGAAAGCCACTGCTCAAGCTCACACAAATGGTGAGTGGCAGAGCTGGGATAAGGTCCGGCCTGAGCTGTCCAACAGGACTTTCTGCAAGATGCCACGTCCTGTATCTGTGCTTTCCAAGGTGGCAGCCACCCACTCCCCGTGGCTACTGAGCACTTCAAACGCAGCCAATGGCAGAGAGGACTGAACCCTTTCATTTGACTTAACTCTAAGGCAGGGGTCCTCAAACTACGGCCCGCGGGCCACATGCAAATACAAATATTGTATTTGTTCCATTTTGTTTTGTTTTACTTCAAAATAAGATATGTGCAGTGTGCATAGGAATTTGTTCATAGTTTTTTTTTAAACTATAGTCTGGCCCTCCAACGGTCTGAGGGACAGTGAACTGGCCCCCGGTTTAAAAAGTTTGAGGACCCCTGCTCTAAGGCATTTAACTTGAGCCACAGGTGGCTGGTAGCTGCCACATTGGACTCCCAGGTTGGGGGAGCCTTTTTATACATATTTTTTTATTGATTTGAGAGAGGAACGGGGAGGAAGAGAGATAGAAACATCAATGATGAGAGAGAATCATTGATCAGCTGCCTCCTACACGCCCCCCCTCCCCCTCCCCACAATGAGGATCAAGCCTGAAACCCAGGCATGTTCCCTGACTGGGAATTGAACCATGACCTCCTGGTTCATAGGTTGAAGCTCAACCACTGAGCAACACTGGCCAGACCGAAAGCCATACTCTTAAATATTAGACTACCCTGTCAATCAAGAGAATTTGGAACTATTTATTAGGAGAATAATAAAAATCTAGAGGTAGAGTTTAATCAATATCTTCAAGGAGAAGAACATATGAGAAATTAGACTAAATGGAAATGCAAGGGAGAAAAGTTTGTTTTAATGACAAAATTGGTGTTTGGGTCAGCAGGTTGGGAAAAAAATCTCTAAAGGGAAGAGGGTGATATACCAGCATGATTTGTCAGGAGTGGAAGTGGTTTTCCTCTTGTTTAATCAATAAATTGTCTTGAGTGCCTGCGATAGGACCCTATGAAGTCTTCGCTCTCTAGAGCCATGTGGTCTAGGTGAGAAACCACAGTTAATTCCTTAAACCAAGCAAGGCTGTGTGATCCAGGCGCATGGTGCGATCAAAGTCTGTTCATGCTGTTGGAATCCAGGTTAGATGTTTATCCGTAAAGACAGGAGTGATGACGGAAGTCTTCATGGAGGAGGTGGCATTTCAGCTGGAGCTCGGAGGACATGGCTTCAGTTAGGACAGTGGCAAGTTGAGAAGGATGAATGCAAAGACAGACTTGGAAGGAAAAAGGAACTGTGCTTGACCACTCTCGTAGAGACCGACATAGAGGGATTAATAAAAAATGGCTCCAAATGTTCTATAGTGGAAAAAATGGCGATTCTGGGGGCAGACACGGGAACTTTAGGGGGCGGTAGAAGACGGTTTGAGGAAATTGACTTTGGTTTGGGGCATGTGGATTCTGAGGTGACAGCTTGTGTAAATATTGGATTAACATTCACTTTTCAAGAGCCATTAAATCCTAATTTAGATGGGCGGGGGTAGACCAGAAGGCTGCCCGAGATCACCTCCATCCTGGTGCTGAGAGATGTTACCTTCCTTCTAAGGCTGAGAAATCAGGCCATGGCCAAATGGAAAAGAAGCCACAGGACTCCAGAGATGTGCACGTCACCACCCCACCGAGGACACACTCCCACCTTGTTTTCTCTGCCATGCTGAGTTGACAGATATCTGGTTACTTCATTTTGGAAGTTATATTCATCTGCCCTTTGGAGCATCCTGCCCAGGGACGGATTTTTTTAAATACCTTTTTTCGTCCTGATTATATTAGTAACACCTACTCACTGCAAAACATTTGGAAACTTCCGAAACAGAAATAAGGAAATGCAATCACACATACACACATACCTAGACTCTCACATGCATGTGGATGTGTGTGTAATTTTTATCTATTCCTAGCTGGTATTTTAAAATACAGTTTTGGCTGAAAAAAATCTGTACAAATAAACAAAAAGATAATAACAGGCAACTTCATTGAGTTGTTGGTGTGCTCCAGACTTATAGGAAAAACCATTTATCAACCTCTGCCCACAAGCACATCTGGGAGAATCTCTCCCTAAAATGACTCTACTATAAACTTTCCTCTACTGTTCAGAAAGTGCATAATAAATACCTCTTTTTATCATTCGCTTATTTTCCTTTTAACCTGATGGCTGTAGATTCTGAATTGCCTGGAATAGACTGAGAGGCAGCTTCTGAGAGGTCAAGAAGAGTTGGGGGTCAGGCGTGAGTAGGTAGGGACCCAAAGAAGCCAGTGCCCCGCCAGTATTCCAAACTTCCAATCTGGAATTCCTGACTCTAAGGAACGCCGCAGCAAGAAAGCAAGCACTGAACAAACACGGGAATGCTACCCTGGAGACATATGACGGCACACGGAGAGGTGAGGTGCCCTGGGGAGAAAACAGTGGAGAAGGTGGGACAGGAGATAGGGTAGGACCTAGCAGCGTTTGCACGCTGCCTTTAAACTGCCCCAGGAAAATCGGGGGCGGAAATATTCCCTAGTGAACATGATTGATGTAGACACGCGATCTACGAATAACAGAAACACACACACACACACACACACACACACACACACACACACACACACACCCCAGCACACAACCTCAACCAGAGATTCTTTCCTCCTGTCTTGGTTTCCTAGGGATTCAAACTAAAGCTTTGGTACTCCATTCTCAGGGACACCCACAAACCCCAAGAGTGTGGGTGGATCCTTATCTCCTTCATTTTTTCAAGAATCTGCCCGCTCCCTGAGCCGAGCCTGTGGGAGGAGAGATTTGCCTCCGTGCATACTCCCGGGAGGGGGCCTGGCGAGGGTGGCCTTCCCTCACGATAGCAGGGCAGCCTAGGCCGCCTGTGATTCTCTCTCCAAAATCTTCTTAATGAGCTAGCTGGCTGGGGGGAGGGGATGGTTATTTTTAACCATATTTTGGGCTTATTTTTTAGAAATTTGGCCCCATTTTTTGATTTCATAAACCCCGTTCATCAGGACCTTCCTCTCTCCACCATCTTTGACAGTTTCTCATGCGTGAAACATATTTCTATGCATTATTTTGTTGTCCACAACCTCCCCTCCCAACCGTCCGGCTCGGGGCTCCCTCCCTGCACCCTTCACCCCCATGTCAGACATATAATGAATGACTATTCCTTCAGACAACGAAGTTGGAAACTTGTGGTCTCCAAGGCAACGGGGCATCCTGGGGTGGGGTGCTGGGGAGGGGGGCTTGCCCAGCCAGGAGGGGGGGACTGGGAGTAAAGGGGGTGGGGAGGCAGAAGCAGAGATGATATCATTCCTGAAGCCTGGAAGCAGCCAATGGGCTGGTGAGAAGATGATGTCATCTCCCCCACCCCCACCCCCTTCCAGCTTAGGTAGCCCCACTGAGAATTCTAGACAAGTATTGAGCCGCAGTTGTATTGCTGGGAGAGAAAGGGGTGGGGGTGGCCGTGGGGGAGAGCGCGAGATCTCCCCGACCCTGTGGATGGCCCTTGCAGACAGGACAGTGCTCACAGAGGCAGTCCCATAAAAATGTCATCGGCTCGGGCTCTCCCTGCATTACAACACAATGACTTCTTTGGGGAGAAGGAAAAAACCCCTAAGATTTATTTTGCAGCCACACCCCCGCCTCCCTTGGAAGAGAAAAACCAACCAACACAAGTTGTGAATGAAGCGTCTGCAGATCGGCCCCCACCAACCAACCAGGCCTGACAATTTTCTGCACCCAGAGAGGCTCACACGCACAGACCAGCTAAATGCATTTACTCCGCTCTCCGCAGCCCCAGGGCTGGAGGGAGCGCCCCAGGGTGGGAGCCTGGTTTGGGGCAAAGCTGCCCAACCTGGTGGTGCGGGCCACTTAAGGCACTGGGGGGAGGGGTGTCTGTCCCCAGGACAATGACAGCATGGAGGGCTCCATGCCAGGCTCCTGGGAGAAGCAAACAAGCCATGGCGTTAGGGAGGGATGCAGGCTTGTTAGGGTGCCCACTGAAGTGTTACCACCTCGCAGAGGGAGGCTGAGTGTGCATGGCCTCCTCTGCCAACATTTCCCTCAGGACTGGGAAGCCGTGCTCTCTCCAAAAAATGTTCCCAAGGGTCCAGACCACAGATGGTGTGTCCAGGGGCTCAGAGCAGACCAGGGCTGCTCCCCCCTTGCCCTTGAACGGTATACCAGGTGCAGGTCCCCCGCAGTGGTCTCCCTGGAGTCTCTCTGGGGTTGTCCCACCTGGACCCACCTAGGATGTTGCCTTGGAAGAAACAGACAAGCAAAGGTCTCGTGCCCACCCCCCCATTTTACAGACACGGGCATGAAGGCCCAGAGAAGGAGATGGGCCAGTCAGCGACTAACACAGTCACCCATCGGCCTGGGGCTAAGCCCAGGACACCATCTCCAGCCCCACACTGTTCATTCTTAGTGACAAGCCCATGACACGTAGTAGTACCTGAAGCCTTCAATTTCAGCATCACCCGCTTACCATGTTTTGCATAAGTAATTACATGGTCAGAATGTGTTCATGGTGATCTCCATACCCGTTGGTCTGAGCCAATAGCAAGAATCACTCCACAGAACGGATCACATGACTCCACCCAACCCCCTTTACCATTGGCTATCTGACACCCCTTTCTCTCTGGTAACCACCACACTGTTGTCTGTTCTGTAAGTTTTGTTTGTTTGTTTTCTTTGTTGGTTCATTTATTGCTTTTAATTTTATATCCCACATATGAGTGAAATCGTATGGTTCTTAACTTTTTCTGTCTGACTTATTTCACTCAGCATGATATTCTCAAGATTCACGCTTGTCACAAATGGCAGTGTTTCATCTGATCATGGCTGAGGAGTATTCCATGGTATGTATGTACCACGTCTTCTTTATCCAATCATCTATTGAAGGACACTTTGGTGGTTTCCATGTCTTGGCCACCGTGAATACGGCTGCAACGAACATAGGGGTGCATATATCTTTGCGAATAAGTGTTTTCAAATTTTTCAGGTGGATACCCAGAAGTAGGGTTGCTGGGTCACATGGTAACGCTGGTCTTAATTTTTTGAGGAGCCTCCATACTATTTTCCCCAATGCAATATACAAATGATGTATCATAGAATTGTACACTTGAAACCTATGTAATTTTATTAACCAATGTCACCCCAATAAATTTAATTTTAAGAGCAGAATCACTCCCCAGACATCTACTGTGTATCCAGCACGTGTCCGGACCTCCCTTGACCAGCATCCCTGACACACACAGAACCAGAGGCACACCAGGCCGCCAAGGGGACCACACCCAGGAGGGAGACAAAACGGGGGCCTAAAATATGTGCAAATTGTACCCGTGGGCTTTAGGCATCGGGCCTGGGTCACTTGAGGGAAGAGAATTTTGCAAATACTCATTGGCTTCCTACTATGTGGCGGTGTTAAAAACGGAACGATGGCGAAGTCAGGGTTCTGCCCTCATAGCACTTACATCAAGAGAAGGAGACTGAGGCTATAAACACACAGGGTCCTCTGTAAAAAATAAATAAAATATATTTTTAAAAAAACAAACAGAACGATGGCGAAGTCAGGGTTCTGCCCTCACAGCACTTACATCAAGAGAAGGAGGCTGAGGCTATAACACACAGGGTCCCCCTAGAACAGTGGTTCTCAACCTTCCTAATGCCGCGACCCTTTAATACAGTTCCTCATGTTGTGACCCATATTTTTGTTGCTACTTCATAACTGTAATTTTGCTACTGTTATGAATCGTAATGTAAATATCTGATATGCAGGATGTATTTTCATTGTTACAAATTGAACATAATTAAAGCATAGTGATTAATCACAAAAACAATATGTAATTATATATGTGTTTTCCAATGGTCTTAGGCGACCCCTGTGAAAGGGTCGTTCGACCCCCAAAGGGGTCTCGACCCACAGGTTGAGAACCGCTGGCCTAGAACATCCCAGGAAGGCAGGGACTTGGTGGTATCAATGGTGTCTAAACCCAGCCGCTAGCATCCTGCCTGGGACGTAGTAGATGCTCAAAAAGCTCTTGTCAAATGACCAAAGAGAATCAGTGTCTAGAAGGATGCTTCTAACTCTGGAAGACGTTAGCAAGGAGGTGATGTCTGACCAGGGCTTTGGAAGACGAATGGCAACTTGCCAGGTGGAGGGAGGAGGCATATTCTAAGTAGAAGAAAGAACATCTGAAAAGACAGTGTGTAAGGAGCAGAGAGGAGAGGGTATCCCAAGATAATCAATAACCCACATGTCGCCAAAAATAGCAGGTTCATTTCTCATTTTTGCTGCACATCTACGACACGTCCACCAGGTGGAGGGAGGAGGCATATTCTAAGTAGAAGAAAGAACATCTGCAAAGACACAGTGTGTAAGGAGCAGAGAGGAGAGGGTATCCCAAGATAACCAACAACCCACATGTCGCCAAAAATAGCAGGTCCATTTCTCGTTTTTGCTGCACATCTACGACACGTCCGCTAGTGGCTCTGCTCCATGCCATGGCCCGTCCCCTGTCCAGGCTCGTGGAGTGGCCTCTACTGGAATATTGCCGGTCCCCATGGAAGACAAAAAGAGGGCTGAGCTCTGAAGCCACGCCACCCTTTTTCTCACAGCTCATTGGCTAGAACTGATCACATGACTCCACCCAACCCCAGAGTTGTACATTTTAAGATGATGCGAATACCCTGCTCCTCATCAAAATTTCTTCCTGGATTTACCAGCCACTGACGATGCTTACCTGACTCGGTCTTCACCATGATGGTTTCCAAACAGTGATTCTCTGATGCCAGTGCTCACACCACATCTAGCAGCCGGCACTCAGAATCCTATTAGCAAGAACCCTCCTTCTTCTCCCTTATATATTATCTGTCCATCTACCTTCCATCACCACCTGTCTATCAATATCATTAGCATGGACTCATCATTGCTATTTTTTTTCTTTTTTAAAAAAATATTTTTATTGATTTCAGAGAGGAAGGGAGAGGGAGAGAGAGATAGAAACATCAATGATGAGAGAGGATCATTGATTGGTTGCCTCCTGCACGCCCCCTACTAGGGATGGAACCCACAACCCAGGCATGTGCCCTTGACCGGAATCGAACCTGGGACCCTTCAGTCTGCAGGTTGACACTCTATCCACCGAGCCAAACCGGCTAGGGCATCATTGCTATTTGTAATGGTTTATAATGTTTATCTTCCCCAAATTTGTATGTTGAATCCTAGTCCCCAATGGGATGGTATTAGGAGGCGGGGCCTTGGGGAGGTCATGAGGTCATGAGGGTGGGGCCCTCAGCATTGGATTAATGCCCTTCTAAGAGAAACGCTACAGAGCTTCAGCACCTTTCTGCCCTGTGAGGACACAGTGAGGAGGTGGCCAACTACGAACCAAGAAGCAGGCCCCAGCCAGACACCGAGTCTGCTGGCACCCTGAACTTGGGCTTCCAGCCTCCAGAACTGTGAGGAATAAATATTGGTTGTCTAGTGGGGTGGGAGGCTGGGGAGTTCAGAGTAATCTTGAAATAATATCAGTGTTGGTTGGTCTCTGACTCCTGATATAACTGGTTCTCTGCTGCCCACCCACCCACAGTCAAGGTGGCAGACAGGGAGCAGACCCGGGTACAGGGAGTCAACAGTCAACCAACTGAGCCCACAGCTGCCCGGGGAGGACACGGCTGCACTTGTTCCCACTGGGCCGCTGGCCACAGCTGGGCCAGGCTCTGCCGAAGCCCCGGCATTTCAGGCAGGGCCTGGAAGAAGCACCTCTTTCCAGCATTCTTACAAGGCCGGTACTGTCCCGTGGCTGGTCCTGTCCCGTGGCCGGTTGCTGCCTACCTACCAATCAGAAAGCTCTAGAACAGCGGTTCTCAACCTGTGGGTCGCGACCCCTTTGGGGGTCAAACAACCCTTTCACAGGGGTCGCCTAAGACCATCGGAAAACACATATTTTTGATGGTCTTAGGAACCGAGACACTGCTCCTCTATCCGTCTCCAGGTGGGTCTGCCCACCTGCAGATACGCCCACATACGAGTACCCGGCATATTAAAGGGTCACGGCATTAGGAAGGTTGAGAACCACTGCTCTAGAGGATAGAAGAGTCTGGGAGGAGGCAAAGGGAGGAGGAAGGCAGGATGGGCAGCGGGACCAGGAGGGACCCTCCCGCAGCTCACGCTGGCTCAGGTCCACAGGACGGGCGGTTCCCAGGCAGCCTTGGCCTCCCCACAGGCACCAGGGCAGTTCCGGAAGCGATCACAATCAGCCACCACCCTGAGCACTGCCCCAGGCCCTGCCAGGGCCTAAAAGCACTCTGTCCTTCCACTTCAGGAACGGGCACACCTCTACGCTTCCTGTAAATGTCTGTGTACATCACCGGTGGGCATGCCCATGTTGGCACCAGGAAAACCCATCCCAGGTTCAAAGGCAGCGCCTACCCAGAGAGAGAGGCCCAGGGCCACTGGCTCCACTTCTCCTGGGCTCCCGGGAGCCACCTCCTGTTTGGCTCCACAGAGAAGCTCTTGCTCAGACAATGACCGGGCCCCAAGGGAAGCATCTGTCCCTTCCAGGGGCCTCCTGGGCGGCGCTCCAGGTGAGGCCCAGCCAGACCTGCTGGGGTGTGGGGAGCCTCCACAAGCTGTCCTCCCGGGAGCTCTCAGACCACAGCCTCCCACAGCCGGCGCGGGGAGCGACTGCCCCAGACAGCGTTCCGTGTAAAAGCCCCATCCACTTAACTAGCAAGTAATCATTAATGTTACCCCCGGCCCATGTGCCCAACTGTGACACCGACGCTAATGAAATGACTTGCGGGCACCATGACCAATATTAACACCGAGTCCGAACTGTTAACTTAAATGACCCAGGCGGATGCCTACATCGTGCCTGGCATTTAACCAGCATGGAGGGTATTTCAGATCAAAATGCACAGACATTTCTTCCCCCCTGGCTTTCCTTTCTTACGACCTCCCAGCCCCGACTGGATCAGGCCAGGCCACACCAGACAGTCCCCTTAATAACTGGGACCAACCGCAGCCTGGCCTTCTCGGTGTAAAGGGAGCCCCCCAAAAGGGGGACGTGTGCAAAGTGGCGCATTGATTCATACGTGTGATTCTGGGCTCTGGCGCGATGAGCATGCTATGGAATGGGCTGATACCGATGGTTTGAGTCTTCATTGTGGCTTAAAAAACAGTGCGGGGAGGTGGGGGGGGACCAAGTTAGGGGAGGGCTTTCCCTGAGGGGAGGATCTCACCTCCTGGAGGCTGGCCTCTGGGAGCCAGGAGGGCTGAGCCGGGAGACCCCGCCAAGGATGGCCACCCCACTTCGGCCCTTACCTCTTCCTAAGCATGATGGGATTGGAGGTCCCCCTTAATTTAGAGGTAAGTGACACGTGCATCCCACAGAGCAGGGCGCTCCTGCCAGGCAGCCTGCCTTTCTCCTGCTCCACCCCCGGCCTCGGGGACACAGCCCATTTCACAGACTCCAGCCACTGGGCTTTCCTTGTCTGTGCGTGAATCCCACTCGGGGAGGGCAGCGGCTAGGAGAACTGAGCACAGGCAGCATGGGCCTCGGGCCGCCCTCTGTGTGGCACCGATGGGCCAGATCAGGGGGCCAGGGGGTCATGGAACCCCGGGGACCCTCTGGGACAGGAGGGCATGAGTGTGTGGGGTGAGGCAGCTTGGGGTGCGTTTCACTCCAAAGATCTTCAGAGCTGGTGTGTCCACAGCTGTGCTGTGTTCCCGATCACCTGACCGCATCTACTCCCTGTCACCCTCCGAGGAGGACCCATGGCACCAGTGGGGCGGGACAGGGAAGGAGCCACCCAGCGGAGATCTGACTCTAGGCAGCCTGGGAGCAAAGATGAAGCTCACCCTCCAATCCTGGCAGACACTCCTGCTCCCACCCCACCAGGCGGCACAGAGGACTGGCTGGGAGCACGGTAACTCAGAACAAAGTTTCCAGAGTCCCACTCTTGGTTTTTTAATTTTTCATTCACCACTTGGTTTTGATTCCTAGATTTCGCTGTGTGACCTTGGGCAAGTTACCTACCCTCTCTGAGCTGCATTTTCCACATCCGTATAACAGGCATATCACCACCACACCACTCACATCAAAGGCTCAGGGGAGAGACCACAGATCTAACGCCCTTTGCCCAGTGCCTGGCACATGGCAAACGCTCCATGAACACTGGCCAATTCTGTCTTCATTGGCCATTCCACCGAGCGGCCTACCCTCTTCACCTCTGGGAGGAAGGTGCTCTTTCCAAGCCTTTCCTCTCCTATCCGCTTCATGTCCTGCTGTTTATTCCGCTCCCACAGGACCCGGTGGCAGGTCTGGGAACTGTCCGCTGCCAGGTGACCTGGGGCAAGCTGGCATTCAGCAGGCCCATGGCCACCTGACTTGCCAAGGTGCGCAGTCCCGAGGCCACGCCTGCGGGGTGTCACGTTCAGCACCTGGCTCTCGCCTTTCCTCTCCGCCTCGCCGGCCCCTTCGGAGGCGCAGATGCCCCTGCTGCCTGGTCAGGCCCGGACTCGTCGGGCTGGCTCGCCTTGGGACCGCGGCTTATCCAAACATCTTCATCGCTTTTCATAAATCCAATCCCCCTTATCTTTTTTTTTGCTGTAATTAGCCTCCTGGCTGCGCGGGGTCACCCACAGGTCAGTCACCCTGCCTTCACATGTTCCCGAGCACGTAGTGGGGGCGCCCGCGTCACTCGCGTCCACGGCGTCTGTCCTCTGCTCCCTGTTCAGGGGGCTGGGGGCCCGCCGGGCGCTCGGTCTGCGGGTCGTGCACAGAAGTCAGCCGTGGGGGGGCAGGTCCCCTAAGAACATCAGCTCTGCCGGGACAGCTCTTGCCACCGTCTCCCAACTCCTGGAAACGTCTCTGAGGCGGTGGGTCACTGTACAAATGGCTACGGTAGGACCCCAACCCCGTTCCTTCAGCAAAGTTCCCCTGCAGAGAGCGCCAGAACCGCCATGCTCCTGCGAGCCCCCCCACCTGCTGGAGAGAACGTGGGGCTCGGGGTTCATAGAGGAGGGCCCCTCAAGCCTCTGGACCCTGCCACCCCTTCGCTGTGCAACCTTGGAAAGTGGGGTGGTCAGACCTGTCCTCCCTACGTCTCACGGCCACGAGCCCCAAGCAAGAACCTATGCAAATATGCTTCCCTCCAGATGACACCCATCCGGAGCCCTCCAGCCCGCTGACGAGGGCGACACGATGCCGCAAACAGGCCGAGACCGCCTCTCCTCACATTTGCATTTGCACTCAGCTCGGCTGCTCCCCTGAAGCCCAGTTTCTCCCCCGAAGACGGGGACGGCACTTGGAGGAGAGGGTTTAAAGCTGAGGCTCTCACACACGTGCCATCCCGCGCAGCTCCGGCCGCCTACTGGCCCTGCCCCGGAAGCCTAACACAGCCGTGCCCAGGCCCCTGCCTTGCGCTTTGCAAGGCCTCAAATCCCTGAGATAATCAAATGGCCAAACTGGCTCAAAGTCGGCATTTCTGAGGATCCTTCTCAGTGCCAGGCCCTGTCTCGGCGCCTAGAAAAGGTTCTGGATTTTCTCACGGCGCCAAGAGGGGTTCTGGGTAGTGAGACCACGCAACGTACCACCCAGACCATCGGGGACGCCCTGGAGAATGGAAACGCGCTATTAGTGCATGGACACGGGACTGCCTTAGGCAGCAAGGATGGACGGTTATGCATTTTCTAGGACTTGGAGGCGGGGGTGGCGTGGGGTGGGGGAGTGAAGACAGAGCAGCTTCTTAAACAGGACTTTAAAAAATGGATGTGCAGACCTGGCTGGTTTGGCTCAGTGGATAGAGAGAGTCCACCTGAAGACTGAAGGTCCCAGGTTTGATTATGGTCAAGGGCAGGTACCTCAGTTGCAGGTTGCAGACTAGATCCCTGGCCCTGGTCGGGGCACATGCAGGAGGCAACCAATCGATGTGTCTCTCTCACATCAATGTTTCTCTCTCTCTCTCTCTCCTCTCTCCTCTCTCCTCTCTCCTCTCTTTCTTTTTCTCTCTCCCCTGTCCCTTCCATTCTCTTTAAAAATCGATGGGAAAAATACCCTCGGGTGAGGATTAATAACAACACAAAAGGATGAGCAAAGGGGCTGAATGAATGAATGCTTCCGGCACTGCACTCTGTGAGAAATGGAAACTCTTGCTCTCTAACTGGGTCCGTTCTGGGCCCCACTGGGGAGCGGGACCCCCATGCTCGGCGGGGTGCAGGGCACAGTAACATGCACTCAGGGTTGGCTGGCCTGAGCTCCAGGGAGCAGACAGCTCTCGGGGAGAGAGACACAACCCTGGACTCCCCGCGGGGCCCCAGCCCCAGCCCCGGGATTATGATTATAAGTGGCATGTGTGTGGTAAGCGGGCCTTCGGAGCACATTCCCGTGCAGTTCTGTTTGATGTGAAGCAGATAAGGCAGCGCGGGAGCCCGCGCCTGGAAGGCCACCCCGTGGAACAGCACACTGGCTGAGCAAGAACAAAGACCGTCAAGGCAGAAGGATGTTTGCGCTGGTTTCCCGCCCGCCTGCACACAGGAAGCTGGAGGCCTGTGCCCACGAGGTCTCCGCCTCATCCTTCCCCCACAGCGACACAGCCTAAGCGGTGCTCTTGTCATTATTTTTTTCTTGAATGGGGCAAATCTCTTTCGAGAAAGCTGTATCTGTTGGGGTGGTCAGAGGGGAAGTGAGGCTGGTGAGGTGAGCAGGTGAGTGGCTGCCCGTCTTCCTTCACCTGACGCACAACCTCTGCAGATGGCACCTTGCACAAGCGCCTGGGAGGGGCAGCGTCACCCGTGGGGAATGCCAGCTGGCGACCCGGTCCAGACAGCTGGGCCGAGTCCTGGGGCTGAGACTTGGAAGACGTGCGAGGTGGCAGGCTGCTGAGCTGGGCTTCCCGGCACAGGACAAGGATTACAAGGATTGCAAAGCGACCACATGGCCCTGTCCTGGGGGCGGGACTCATGGACACCAGAAAGGGTCAGAGAAGCCGGCTCCTGCGGACAGAGGAGGACAGAGGCCAACCGATAGGAAACCCGGGGGAGGAGGGGGCTGACGATCGCCGCCGAGAGCAGGAAGGGGAGGGGAGGTGTCTGCGGAAGCAGCAGGCAGGACGTGCAGGTTCCACGCTGCAGCCTCTGTAGCCACTGGGTCTTCCCGTCTCCTGTTGGTGCGATTTAAATGTGGGCGAGAGAGTGCATCTCGGCCCCAGGCAGCAGTCTCCAGAGGAACAGAACCTACGTGTTCAGGCACTGGCTGTGCACCTGTGGGGGGTGCAAGTGTGAGACCCACAGGGCAGGCACACGGGCTGGAGGCTCCGTCCTGAGCAGGGATTTCTTCTCCTCTGGGAACCCTCCTTTTTTGTTCTTTTTTCCTGAAGGCCTTCAACTGATTGGATGAGGCCCACCTACACAGTCCCCTGTGATCTCCTTCCCTTAAGGTCACGTAAAGTTCGAAGTGAGTCACAGAATACAAAATACCTTCACAGTGACATCCGGATTCGTGTTTGTTAAACGCCGGGTACTAGGCCATCTCAGGCTCACCCGGGAGAGGCTCCGAAGCCACGTCCAGGCTCCGCCTGCCATACACGGACGCCAAGGTCTACGTTCAAATGACAGCTCATTGGGGGCGGGGCTACAGGCACCTCTCCATCGCCACCCCTCGCAGGAGCTGCTAGACCGAGTGGGAGCCGGACTGAGTGAAACCGAGAAAATTAGCTCAGCATCCTGGAAACCTGGGTTCCAGTTCCAGCTCCACCGGCAGCTGCTGGTGGTCCTCTGGGCAGGTCGCGCTTCCTCTCTGGGCCTCAGTAGGATAGAGAGAAGCTGAACAAAATGCTCTCGGACCCTCATCACTTTGGGGTGCGTAAGTGTGTGTGTGTGTGTGTGTGTGGGTGGGTGTGGAGGGGTGGGGAGTATGTATTGCAATCTTTAGTGTAGCAGTGAAAAACTATATTAAAAAAGCTATACATCCCCCAAATGATTCAGTAGGTTATTATACTATATAGTATACCCAGGGTATAGAATATCATGCAGCGGTTTAAAATGAATGAGGGATCCGCAGGGAGGATGACAGAACAGTGCATATACTATGAGCCAAATCTTTGTTTGCTAAGGTCTACATTTGTGTGTATACGTATAGGGTGTCCCCCAAAAATGTATACACACTTTAACAAACTGATAGCTATTTGAAAATGTATTTTCATAAACCCTGCCTTTATAATTATTCAAAGTGTGTGTATATACGTTTTGGGGGGGACACCCTGGTTGTGTGCGTACAAAATCACCTAGAAAGAAAGGCTAGAAGAGAGTGTGCGAGGCCCAGTGAGAAAGATGGCCCCTCTGCTCCCCTCTGCCCCCGGGTGAGGCTCTGCAAAGCTTAGCTGACGCCTCAGGAATGTGAAAGCAAAAGTGAATGCCATCACCATGTTTCAATTCTCCCATCTAACTTTCCCTATTGTGTCAGCCAGGGTCCCGGCAGGAAGGATGGATGACACACTCAAATTAGGTCATTTGAGGCGCGTTAGTAAAGGGATTGTTTTACAAGGTGTGGGCAGGTGCAGGGACCGTAGGGGAGAGAGTGCCATCCATAGGGCTCACCAGCTGCCCTTGAAAGAACAGAGGGAAGAATGGGGGGGCAGGGAATACCCCAGCTTCACTCTCCTCCTCCTCCTCACAGTCTCCCCCAAAAACTCAGTGAGAGGGGAGTCTTCTCATACAGCCCATACAGGTTAGTCTCCTGGGCACCGAGCTGGTGGGGCAGGGTGGGGAGGGGCTACTTCTCATACAGCCCATACAGGTTAGTCTCCTGGGCACTGAGCCCGTGGGGCAGGGTGGGGAGGGGCTAAAACACACACACACACACACACACACACACACACACACACACACGAGTGCGCGCACACGCGGTTTTCCATTCTAATGAGGGATGATATGCCCGATCACAATCACATGTTCAGGTCCAGCACCACCCATCCATTTGGATACGCATGTCTCTATCGGTCTGTGTGCCGCTTGCATCTCTACTGCTAACCACTCCTGTGCCCTTGGGCACCCTCCCAGCCCAGCCCCCTGATTTCCTGATCTGCACGATGAGGGAGTTGGAGGGCCCCAATGATTTCCTAGATCCCTTCCAGCTCTAACTTCCATGACTGCGAGTGTAGACCTCTGTCTGCGCCTCGAGACCTCCTCCTGGTCGGTCACCGGCGGTGACCACGGTCGGCCGGCTCAGCAGCAGCAGCAGGGAAAGAGCCGCCAGTGGCGGGCCGTGGGCCTGCAGGGATCTCTGTGCAGCTGCCGCCTCTTCCGGGTGGCCTAATAAGGTAAAACACCTTTGCAGAAGTGGGCCAGCCCTTCACCCTTCCTCTGCCTGGGCTCCCAGCGGGGTGGCCCGAGGACAGCAAGTGGAATCCACACGGCGAGACCCACAGGAAGTACTACTGACTCAGCATCCCTTCCAGGGAAGGGGCAGGTGGTCAGGAAAGGGAGAATTAGGTGGTGGAGATGCTCCCCTAGCCCAGCACCCCTTTCCCTCTGTGCCCTGCTCAGCCCCAACCCTCTGAGTCAGAAGAAAGATAGTTCCATGTCGAAGGCGAAGGGAGGTGGCCAAACACCTTTCATTCCTCAACCCAAGACTCACAGGTGAGGAATGTGATGTGCAAGCCACGCTTCATGGGGGCCCCCTTGGACCCCACACAGGATGGTCTTGTGTAGAAGTGACCGTTGAGGGTTGGCCCGGCCCCTCTTTGGCCTTAGGCTCGGAACTCTCCTCTCGCACAAAGCTACGCATCCCTTTAAGGGCTCTGGGCAGTGACCTTGGACCAAGAGCACACCAAAGCAGAGACATGGCGGCTTCGGAAGGAGGCAGAGCCGGTTGTGTGCCTAAGAAGCTGTAGATATAACTGCACGTGCCTTCTCCGTGGGTTGCAATCAATCCCTTCCCACCATCTTCCCTGCAGACTGCTGGTCTCCAGAGATGATGAGCTCCCTGAAAGGGAGGAATCCTCTTATGCATTTCCTTCTAAAGTGTTAGAGCTGCACTTCTACCGGGTGGGCGGGCATAACAATGAGAAATGGGAGGCAGCCAATCGGCTGAAGAAACTGATACTGAATAAGGAAACAGGTCTTATCAGCAGGGGACTCTGGCCGATGAGATCGCCCCCCAGCCGTGCGGGCATCACAAGAGGCTGAGTCACCCAGGGTACGGCCTGTGCCAAGATGAGATGCTTGGTTATCAATCTCCCTAGGTAGCAGAGCCGAGAAAGGAAAGCGAGAGAGGTCTGAGTAATCCCTCCTCTGCCCCTGCTTGATTTCGGTTTTCAGGGCTTGAGTGGCCTGTGAATTCTCAGCATGAATTACTCAGAACCAGAGAGGCGAGACTGTTCTCTCCTCTTTGGACTTCATGGGAGAAACAGGAGGGAGTCAACAGTCATCGCTCATGAAGGGAAAGGCCAAATACTGCTCCAAGGCCTCCACAAAGCTCACTGTAGTTTATCTTCACAATTTAAAAAAATATATATTGTTATTGATTTCAGGGAGCAAGGGAGAGGGAGAGGGAGAGAGAGAAACATCAATGATGAGAGAGAATCATTGCTCGGCTGCCTCCTGCACGCCCCACACTGGGGATCAAGCCCACAACCCAGGCATGTGCCCTGACCTGGAATTGAACCATGACCTCCTGGTTCATAGGTCGACGCTCAACCACTGAGCCGCGCCGGCTGGGCTCTCTTCACAATGTTTCTGCCCTCGTAAAGATGTGGAAACGGAGACAAAGGGAAATAGAATCTGTTTCCCAGGATCGCCGCTGACCTGCGGGGTTCACATTTAAATCTGGGTCTCTCTCTCAGTTTGGAGCTCTAGCCCCCCCCCCCCCGCCCCCCGGGTTCCACATCAGCACCCTGTGGGCTCAGAAGATCTGACTTCCGTCTGGGTTTCATGGCCATTGAGATCCCCAAATGGTAATCACTCGGTATGTCTCTGTTGTGTGAGCCGTACCACTCTCCCAGTTCTGGGTCTGTGTCCAAATCCTCCTCCCCCCACCACTCCCCTCTCCCGCTCCTGACTCAATGCAATGGGGTCTCACCAACGGAAAGGAATGGAGAGACTTACCCCCACCCTCTATGAGTGCCTGATTGAATTTTTGCCATCACCGAGGCTGGAAGACAGCACCACCACCACTCAGGGCTCCAAGCTGGGCTCCAAGGTGCCCTGAGCAAGAGTGCAGGTGCCTGGCCTTGGAGCAGCTCTGGTTGGGAACAAAAGACAACTCGGCCGCAACCTGCGCGGATGAATGGCCAACGCCCTCTTCATTAGCTGCTGGAGGTCTCAGGAGGCCAGTGTAGACAAATGATGCAGACAGAGCAGGCTGCCAGCCCCCTAATTTCAGGGCACCCCATTCGCTTTCCCCAGCCCCTGAAACTGGATGAGACTCCAACGAAAAGGGGTGGGGGACCCTGAGATGACCCTGCAGAATGGAGTTAGAAGAAAATCATGTTTTGTTTCTTGCATTTCTGAGTTTACAAACGAAGGTTCAACCCCAGCTCCAAGGTGCCCTAAGCAAGAGTGCAGGTGCCTGGCCTTGGAGCAGCTCTGGTTGGGAACAAAAGACAACTCGGCCGCAACCTGCGCGGATGAATGGCCAACGCCTTCTTCATTAGCTGCTGGAGGTCTCAGGAGGCCAGTGTAGACAAATGATGCAGACAGAGCAGGCTGCCAGCCCCCTAATTTCAGGGCACCCCACTCGCTTTCCCCAGCCCCTGAAACTGGATGAGATGCCAACGAAAAGGGGTGGGGGACCCTGAGATGACCCTGCAGAATGGAGTTAGAAGAAAATCATGTTTTGTTTCTTGCGTTTTTGAGTTTACCAACGAAGGTTCAACCCCACTCTCTGAGCCGAGCACCCCTCCAGGAGGGACCCCCCCCTTTCCTTTGCTCACCGTGGGAGTTCACACTCTCCCCTCCTCACCCCACCCCCTGGCACCTGCTGCTGCGTCCCTGCCACCCAGGAAGGTGCCAGAGTACCACTACATGCTGCCTAAGTGCTGGAGCTGCACCATGAGGCCTGGATCTCGGGATCTTGAGCTTCAACGTGGCCCCTGAAAGGACAGCAGGTCCGGGGACAAGCCCATGCCAGCCTGACCCTCAGGCGGAGGGAACCGCCAGGGCGGGAGGAGGGCGGGCCTAGGAAGGGACAATCTCCACCCCCCCACACACCCCACCCCACCCCCCGCCCCCCCCCGGGAACAC
>NW_005355708.1:1251916-1260807 GCF_000412655.1 Myotis brandtii | reverse complement strand
TAGCAACATGACAGTTATGAAGTAGCAACAAAAATAATTTTATGGTTGGGTCACAACATGAGGAACTGTATTTAAAGGGCCAGACGGTTGAGAACCACTGTTCTAGGGGAAGGAAGGGGTGACTGTGGCCAGACCCCAGCCTTGAGTGACAGGAGAGCTCCAGGCGGTGAGCCCCGGGGCTGACAGTGCCTGGTGTCCCCCCCCCCCCACAGAGTCCAGTATCGCTTCTATTGGAGTCCGAGGATGGCCGTCCCGTCTGCGGCACCGTCTCATGGACCAGCCCAAATGTGCCCCAACAATAAACCACGGCAATAACTGGTCATCGCCACACTTTTCGGGGCGGATTCGCAAAACGTGCTGACCCCGTCGGGACAGTGACCTAAATGAGACAGGCTCGGGGTGACGGCCAATTCAGGCCACTCGGAAAAGCAGACTGGGACCCAAGACGGTGAAAGCGACGTTGCCACGTTACCTGCTCTAATTTGTCTCACAGTGTGAGTCACTCGCATAGCAAGTCACTTGTTCCTCTCCTCACGGTGGTGGTGACACACTCACATGTCACTACTCCCCAGATCAGAGCGGCTTGCCCAGAGCTGAGGCGGGAGAGGGACGAGGGAGTCTCTGAGACACGCCACAGCCCCTCATCCCACCTGGCCCCTGGCTGTCGGCAGGAATCCCAGAGAGCCTTTCCCTAAATCAGGGTTCACAAATGGAGGCACTTCTGTCCGCCGGGGCACATCTGGCGACGTCTGGGCACATTTTCTTTCTTTCTTTTTAAGTTATCTTCATTGTTGAAAGTATTACAAATGTCTGCTTTGGGTTTCTTTGTTATTTTTCCCCCCACACCAGCCCCTCCCAAGCCTTTGCCACACTATTGTCTGTGTCCATGGGCTTTGCATATATGCATATAAGCCTGGGCACATTTTCAGTTGTCATGGGGGTGCGGGGTGCTATTCACAGCTCATGGGCAGAGGCCGGGGGTGCTGCTAACCACCCTGTATGCACAGGACACCCCAAACCCAAGCCTGCTTTCGGGCGGGTGCCTCCCGATGAGCTTGCTCCACACGACCACCGGGCTTCCTCCGTGTAAGTCCGAGATCACTCGCACAGCGTCAGAGTCTGCCTCGTCCTGCTTGTTGTAGTTACAATACCAAGAGAGAGTTCCTTCAACAAGAGTACTTGCACCTTGAAGACCGCAGACTGTCCCTCTCGGGCAATCGCCTACGACTGGGGTACAGACCCAGCCAGAGAGAGGGGGGTGGGCAGGATGACCCTCCCCCCCCCCAGGGAGGTCCTCTCCAGACGAGCATTCCTGTGATAATAATGTCAAATGTGGCAGAGAGCTGCATTTTAATTAATTTTCGCCCCTTTCAAGATCATGGTTATTATTTTTAAAATGCCGATAATACCAAACACATGTTGCGAGCACACAGCCAGCTGTGGCCCTGGAGACCCGGGGACGTGTCAAGTCATATGTCATCGGGGTGGTGGGAAATCAGCCCCGCCCCCCGTGTCCTCTGGGACCCCAACACCCTTCTCCTAGGCCTGCTCTCTCTCTGCCACCAGCCGAGCCCCCTTCCAGTCCTGCTTCTCTCCTCCCACCCAAGCCCAAGGCTCCCCCGAGCTCCCTGCAGAAACTGAGAGGGGGCGAGGTGTCAGGCCTCAGGAAATCCCGGTTTAATTACCTTATTGTGAAAAGGGGGGCGGGGGGCAGAGAAAAGGTGAGTTCTCTCATTTTGGAAGAATGCTTCATTATCTGCCTTCGAGGAGTGTGAAACACCTCCGGCTGCAGGCCTCCTGAGTTATTACGTGAGATGCTCCGGCGCCTGGGCATTCCCCTCCCCACACCCTCCCTCCCGCCCGCCCACCCTGCGGGTCCAGGGTGACGTGTCCCTGTGCCCCGCAGCCCCTTCGAGGGCTCTTGCCCTGAAAATACTCCCCCAGGAGAGTGTTCCCAAAGGACCTTGGAGGATGTCTGGTTCCAGGTCCACCAAGCAAGACCCATTCCTCCTGCACCCTTGACCTCCTGCCCGGCACTTCCAGTTCCCGGTGCCCCTTAACTCAGCAAACAGCGCGAGCCCACCCAAGAGGCGAGGAAGCTCCTTCTGAGCTAGAACAGAACCAGAGGCACCTGCCCTGGCAGCACGGGTGACTGAAAGGTGAGCCTGCCCAGCTCTGCCTACGTAACATCGTCTCCTCTTGGACATGACCGAGCAGGTGCCCACCGATGAGCCAAGTGAAACCTAGAGAGATGACCTGGCTTTTCCAAGGACGCACAGCAATTATGAGGCAGGGTCATGGGTGGTGGGGGAGGGGACAGGAGGCTCTTGCCCTCAGCCACCCCCATCTCCCGATATCTGTGTGGGATCTGTCCCAGGAATGGATGATCCCCACCCTCTTCTAACAGAACCCTTCACCGATCTCCCCTCCAAACCCCGGGGCTCCCGGGGCCCCTGGATCACAGGGCACCATCCGGTCCTTGTGGCCCAGACAGTGGCCTCCATCCTCACAAGGCGTCTGCCTTCAGGTTCATCACCCCCAGGTTCAGGGTTGGTCCTTCCCCAGCTCTCAGACAGTCCCTCTGCTGCTGGGTCCTCCCCAGGGAACAAGGGCCACTTGACCATCTGGACCCTTCCTCTCCACCACCGCCCTCCCCTGCAGTCACCACTGCCCCCCATTCCAGGTCACTGAAGAGCAGGCCAGGCCTCGACTCCACCATCTATAAAAAAAAAAAGCCAAAACCTTGTTTCCTTCTCATTTGTGGAGAACTTGATTGCATTAACCTTTCAAAGACCTGAGTGGGGAGTTTCTCGAGGACAGCCCTGTAGAACAAAACCAAAACCGAACACTGACTAGCACTATCGTATGTTGTGCGATTAACTCACTCAACCCTCCCAACAACTCTGTAACATAGGTACTATCTTGTGCCCATTTTACAGATTAAGAAACTGAGCCACAGAGTAAAGTCAAGTAACTTGCTTGAGATCACATAACTAGCCAGTGGGGGAACTATGAACAGATCATTTAAAAAAGACTGGACAGGGCAGTCAGAAAGAGGGAGAGTTATAATTGCTCACACAGAAGCCGTTTCCCCAGGAATATTTCCAGGGGAATGAAGCCCCCTTTTCATTCTCTTAAGTGTCCTTGAGTTGGGAGAACAAAGCTGTATCTCCGTCTAGCACATAGACTTGTTAGTATATGGCCACCATTAGTACATAACCATCATCATAATAATCATATCACCAGAGGATATTTTTCCATTGATTTTTAGAGAGTGGAAGGGAGGGGGAGAGACAGAGAGAGAAACATCAATGTGAGAGAGACACATTGATTGATTGCCTCCCACACACGCCCCGACCAGGGCTGGGTATCGAGCCTGCAACCGAGGTACGTGCCTTTAGTCCACAACTGACTGACGCTCTATCCACTGAGCCAAACCGGCTAGGGTGTAACGATCATATCTTGATGATCTCTTCCACCGGGTGATTAACGCTAGCTGCTGGAACAAAACACTCCCCAAATCTCAGAGGTTTAAGACAAGAAAGATGTGCTTTTCATTCCTGTCACCATCCGGGCGGATGTTCGATAGGGAGCCTTCCAAGTCGGGTCCCAGGGTCCAGGGACCCTTTGACGCTCAGGTCAGACTCTGCCAGGCTCAGGGCCAGTGGAGGAAAAGGAGCAAGCACACAGCATCCGGAGGACGTTTTACCGGGCACTGCAAATAAAGTGGACCAGCTCCACCCATATTCCGTCCTCAGAATCTAGTGGGAGGCCACCTGCAAGAGAGCCTGGCCAGTGTTGGCTTCCGGGAGCCTAGGAAGAGACGAGGGGATGGGGAGCACCTAGCGGGTCTCTACTGTCCCGGTTACTCCACTTCAACATCTTCCACTGTGTCCCCACGGCATGCCCCCAATGGTCCATCTTTTTCTCTTCAAATGTGATGCCCGGGATTAAACATGCTCCTCTGGACGCTCGGGCCAGAGGAGCCTGTAGCATCACCTCCCCGGATCTGGATACCATATGTCTAGGAAGGCGGCCTACAAGGATTTTAGCGTTTTTAGCAACGGTCACACGGTTGGATCCAATTAGGCTTGTGGTCCACTGAAACCCCCAGCTCTCTTTCATGTGAACTGCTGCCAACGGAGGGCTCTCTAATCTGGTTCTTGTGCTTCTGAGTTTGAAACCACATGAAATTGAACAGCCACAGTTGAAAATCTTCCATCGTGTTGGGTTTGGCTGAGCTCTTGGGTCTATGGAGACGATCAGGGATCCTCATGTTTGCATCCGTCCACCCCGCTTCGCTCCCTGCCTAGCGTCATGCTTAGACTTCCTTGATCTCTAGTCAGGTCACTGATAAAAATTCAGATGAGGACGGGGGCGGGGCCTGGAGCACCACTACGGCTTGCAGGGAGCCTTTGATGGATACTTTGGGTTTGCCGTCTACACCCTCTGGGAATCTGCCGAACAAGACGGTTCCCCAGCTCACATTTACTCGTTTAACCAGACAACAAAGTCCAACAAAACCTCATTCATTTAGAGCGTGCTCTTTGAAAGCATCTAATTTCCCCCAATATATCATCCTTATTGAATTCAATATGCTATGAGCCCTCACTATTCCGTGGTCACGGCGACTTATCTGAAGCCACACAGCTTATTACTAACAGAATCCAAGCCTGAATGTAGGTGTCCTGGATCCCAGTGCTTCCTATACCATCAGGAATGTCATGGGCACACAGTCAACCAAGAGAAAACCAAGCCACATGGTCCCGTAGCAGAACCCCCTGCCCAGAGTGGCACCACGTGGCTGCTGGGACCTCCTCTGGTGAAACGCCCACATACTTTCCAGCTTGAAGCTTCCCCATCAGTCCACTGCTTTGCCCTTCCAGTTGGAAAGACAAGAGCGATGGCTGCCAGACAGCATGCTGGGTAAACCACCTGGAGTCGCTCAGGTGTGACTCATGTCACGAGTGTGGGCATCATGTGCTTGGGGAAGGCCTCCCAGGGGCCCCCCAGGACACCACCCATCAAGGTCCACCTCCACACAGCTCCCAAGGTCAGACTCAGGGGGAAGGCTGGTCTGAATCAGTGAAAACCCTCAGCCACAGAAAGCTGCCGGAGACGGACCGATGCTGGCGCTGTTCCCAACTGCAGAGCAGCTCGGCGGAGAGGGCGGGGCCAAGATGAGGTTCTGCGGGGTCTGATAAGAGTCCTCCCTAATTCACACAGTAATCGTTTCCCAGTCGATGACTCTAAGGGCCTGAAAAGCCTGTTTCCTCAAGGAAACCCCAAACCTCCCCCATCTCCATCAAATATCGTTTCTCTCATTAGTTCCCTGGGCTAACCTTTTTTCTCATAGGAAATTTGTGGGGAAACCTAAGGCATGGTGAAATTATTCTGAGTTCTGAAGAAGGGAAATCCCTGATAATTACCACACATGCGTGTGTGTGTGTGTGTGTGTGTGTGTGTGTGTGTGTGTGTGTTTTCAGGATCTTACTAGAGAATGAGAGAAAATGATCCAAATTGTGTGTGTTTTTTCAAACTCCAGAATCATGTGTCTTTTGTGCACACGACTTTCCGCGCTAGCGTGTTCAAGCAGATAGCTTTCTAGGTAGGAGCCAGGCACTGGCTCTGTGCGCTCCTGTATCACCTCAGTTCATGGTCCCAACAAATATATGAAACAGGGAGAGCGAGTTAGTCCCATTTTACAGATGGGAACAGTGAGGCTTCGAGAGTCCCACAGTGAGTGACACTCAGCTTTCTCCAAAGCCAGGAATCAAACTCAGGCCTGTGCCTCCGGCAGACGTCGCTTTCTGAAGGCTACCCAGGCACAACGGCTGAAGCTGCGGGCTTTTCACGGGCCCAGGAAAACATGGGAACCTTAAAGGGAAAAAAAAGCATTGGCCCCAAAACAGAAAGAGCTACAAATCCTATTTTTACCAAATGTTATTTAAATATCTACAAAATCGCATTGGTAACTGGCCAATGGTAATGTAAGTTAATTCCCAAATAGTTATTAAGGAATATCGTAAAGTTTATATCACAAGAATAAATCTTTTTTTTTCTCAGATCTCAAAGTTATAAAACGTTATTCTCTTCCCCCCCATAAAATTATATTTAATGTAGGGTGTGTGCGCGCATTGTAACACTTTTGATAACATCGAGGGTGGGACCTCCAAAAATAAGAAAGCTTAGGGGCCGTGGATTTTAGGGCCTTGCCTTATAATTCCTCCGCGGCACTACATTGTGCATCCAAGTCCCTACTTCTCGGACCCTAAGAGGAAACCTAAGCCTGTTGTGCTTTGTAATTTTACTTTCATTTACTCCTCAACTTCTTCTCTACCTCGGCTTAGAGGGCACACCCAAGTCGACTGTATAAAACGATATTTCTTTATAAATAGTTGACAGTAACATGAAGGCTTTGGGCTAAGTCGGAGTGCCCCAGGGGACATCGGATTGTTGGCTCACACGCGGTATTTCACGATGACTGGGAGGGGCTCCGTCATGGTTCAACAGTAACCTGGCCCAGAGCAAAGGGATCATTTCGCCCCTCAGGGCACAGACCAGGCTTTTTCCAGGAGGAGCTGGGAGAGTCGATGGCACGGCAAGTCTGCCAAACTCCAAGCCCACCGACCTTCTGCAGGAAAACCGCATGCGATGGCCCTGTTTCCCGGGAGCGGGGGGGGGGGGGGGGGGGGTGTCCTGACCAGGAGTCCCGGCTGCCAGGAGGCTCCCTGCCTCTCCTGAGGCCTTTGTCTCCATCGGGAGCCAAAACGAATGGGCAGAACCAGCTTCTGGATTTAGAGAAAGTTCCAGGGAACCCAGCTAAGGGAGGAGGTTGGGGGGTGTGGGTGTGGTCAGGGCTGAGCTCACCTGAGCCCTGCGAACCACCACCTGAAACAAATACCAATAGCACTTGATATTTTTAGAGTCTTTTTTGGAAGATACTTTCGAACCTGTGCCGTGTGACATACCATCAAGCCCATTCTGTTTGGGGCTTTTTGTTACTGTTGTTAATCCTCACCCGAGGATATTTTTTCCCATTGATTTTTAGAGAGAGTGGGAGGGAGAGGGAGAGAGAGAAACATCGATGTGAGAGAGACACATCGATTGGTTGCCTCGCCAATGTGCCAGGGTCGGGGATGAAACCTGCAACCCAGGTACGTGCCTTTTTTTTTTTTTTTTTTTTTTTAGGTACATGCCCTTGATCAGGATAGGAATCGAACCCATGACCCTTTGGTGCGTGGGCTGGCGCTCTGACCATTGAGCACACTGGACATGACCATCATGCCCATTCTGGAAGCTCATGAGGCAGAATACTCTAATTGCAATAAATAGAGGAGGCTCAGAGGCGTTAAGCGACTTCCCCAAAGCCACCCCTCGATGCAGCGGCAAAGCCTTCACTAGCCCGGGCCTCTATGGATAGCCCTTTTTTTGACTCCTGCCAATGGCTCTCCCACACGCGGTCTGAGCCTCCCACAAGCCTTACCAGCTCACATCCTCCGCTTCGGGACACAAAAAACCCGAGACACAGGCCTGCTGGCAGGGGCCTCAAGTGACCCAGGCTCTCACTCCAAAACAGCGTGTGTGCATCTAAGGCTGGAACCTGAGCTGTGCTTCTCATGTTTGCCCTTTGGAGGAGACCAGGAGCCTGACTCAGGGCTGGGAAGGTGCGGCCACACCCAGGGCTCGTCCCTCCTGCCACCCACAGTGGGCCTGCTGTCCCCAGCTTGTGGGCACAGCAGCTGGCTGGCTGGCTGGACCAAGCCCCGTTCTCCACACTTTTGAAACTGGGCACCGTGGCTTCTGACCCTATGTCCGCTGCTCAGGTGGGAGCAGCCAGCGGCGTTTCTGCCCACCTCGTGTTGCCATCACAGGTGAGTCACCCAGACACTGACACTCACCAACACAGGCCTCTGCCTGCTAGGAGGTGAGCTCCCCGAGGACATCTCTGAAACCCTTGCCGTGTCCCCTGTGAGCACCTCTCCCCTGACCCCTCCCATGTATCCACTCCACAGGCATTTCGGGAGCGCTCCCCCGAGGCCAGGCCTGTGTCAGGCACGGGGACAGTCGGTACCTTCAAGGAGCTCAGCGCCAAGTGGGCAAGATGGACAAGGAAACAACTGCTATTCAAACTGATTCATACGATGGGAGAAACGGGAAAACGTGTTTTGCACACATGTAACTCCGGAGGGCTCCCTGGAGGAGGCATGTTGGAATGGAAGCATAAAACCTGATCAGATTCCAACTGGGGTTCTGTTGGGTCCATCTGGGCCAGCCCAACCAGACAGAAACTCTTACCCAAGTTCATACCAGCAGGTACCATCTCCCGGGACTAATACAAGAGTCTCCAGGAACCTCCTCCCTCTCCCTCCCCCCGGCCCCCCCAACGATGGTGGCTGGACCATCTCCTCTCCCTGGTTGGTGTCGGAATTTCCTGAGAACCAGGAAGAGGAGGCAGCCGGGAATGTTCTTCCATGAAGGCAGGTGAAGCCCAGAAGTGGGCTACTCAGGACAGAGTGGCTGTCGGGGGTCAGGGGGTTGGGGGCCAGAAGATAAGCCACCAAAGGGCAGCTCTCCAGGCCCCCCGACGGCGAGATGCCGATGTGGCCTGGCTACCTTCCCAGAGGATGAGACACGCACAGACTCAAGGCCAGCAGCGTGTTATTCCAGACGCCGGGCTCCTCTCCACAATCGCGCTGGAGCTCAGCTGGGCCCGCTGTCTGCACACAGGGAGGAGGCCACCTCCCCGCCGGCCGCCGGCAGCGTGAAACCAGCAGCTCCGAGTTTCATTTCAGCTCCATCCTGTGACTAACTGCAGGCTGGGGAGCATTTTGGCCCAGCCGGCTGGCTCCTTCCGAGGCCCTGAGGCAGACGCAGCCTGGCCACTGGGC
>NW_005355708.1:1240319-1251898 GCF_000412655.1 Myotis brandtii | reverse complement strand
CAAGGAAGGGGGTCTGACAGGGGAGGGGCCGTGATAACCACACGGATGGGTTCACACGCAGAATTACTTGGGGGCAGGAGGAAAGACAGGGAACCATTTACTCTTTGCTTGTTACACATGCTGAGCCCTGTACCAGGGCTTTACGCACATTATTTCAGATCATCTGAGCCATACTGAAAAGTGTGATTTATCCTCAGTGACAGGTGAAGAAACTGAGGCACAGAGAGGCTGAGTAACCTGCCCAAGGTCACCCAGCCCAGTGACAGTGCTGAGGTCAGCCCCCCTGCTCTCCTGTTTAGTTGCCTGAATAAAAGTATCTCTTCCATCGCACCCCAACTCTCTTGCTTGGAAAAGCTTCTAAAATTGTCCTAAGGGCAGAGGAGTGGGGAGGGAAGGAAGGGGGGGGCAGGAGCTGGCTCAGGGCTCAGCAATGTAGTCGTTCGGGCTCAGGCTGGGGAATGCCATGCGCCACGCTCGGGGAGCGTGGGAGGATGGTGATGGTGAGAGCCTTGACCCAAAGGAAGGGGCACCTCCACCGTGGGCTCCCCTAGCATCCTGTCTGTGTCCACTGGCCACTCCTGCTCTGTCAGCTCTCACCCTCCCTCCTGTGACCCAGAGAGGACCCTGCAGGGCACCGGGCACCCTAGTGCATCCAACGGAAGCTTCCGGCCCCTGGCTCCATCCCCCGCATCCTGCCAGCTCCGTGGAGCCAGGCGGCACCCTCTCCGCCCGCCCTCGGAGGCGGCTGGGAACGCCGGTGCCTGGCTCAGGGAGGCTCCGGGCAGCCCCGGTCACGGATCACGGCACTCAGCCATCGGATTACGGGGCTCAGACGAGGACGGTCGGGCCTGCTGGGCTGCAGCAAGGCCGGGGGCCGTCCCTCTCTACCCAACCCGTGGGGCGCCAGGCAGCCTGAGGGAGCCGTGGACAGGGAACAGGAGCTGAGTTGGCCTCAATCTTTCCTTCCAGCTGCCACGCAGGGCAGGGCCCTCGGGTCTGGAGGTGGCCTTTCCTGGGGAGGAGATGGCTCAGCGTGGGGGAGTGCCTGGACGCGTACCCTGGCCCAGCCCGCAGGGGTGTCGCCTGCTCTGCGGACGGAGTCCCACCCGGGTCGTGCTGAGAGTGAATCACTTGGACAGAGACCTGCAACTGTATCCTGCAGACACTCCCAGGCTGGGGGCCAGGAAGAAACCAGGTCAGGCCCCTGGAAGCCGGCCACTGGGAAGGAAGGCAAAGAGCCCAAGGCTGGTGGAGTGTCTCCTCTGTGCTGGGCACACTCGGCGCACGGGAAATGTCACTCTTCAAGGGCGGGGAGGGGGGGCTCTACCTGTTTCAAAGATGGACCGAGACGATGAGGACTCTGTGGTGGCTGCACAGGCAACAGGTGGCACGGCAAGGGTTCTAATCCAGGTGCTCCATCATTCATACCCACGACCTTCCGTATGGAGATGCGAGGGCGGCCTCCAGCCACCAACACCCCCCTCTGCACCCCGACCCAGGAGCACAGCAGCACACAGCATGGGGGTTCTCAGAAGCCACCTCTTGGAAGAGGCAGTGCGCAGGGCTGGGGGAGACCCCGCTGCCTGAGTTCGAATCCCGGCTCTGCACTTATGAGCTGTGTGACTTCAGGCAAAGAGCTTAGCGTCTCTGTGGCTTGGTTTCCTCCTGTGCAACACAGGGCTGTGGATGGTCCACGTCAGACCTTCGCTGTGAGGGTGAAATGAAGGGTTCTGCGTAACACGTTGGGGCCAGGGCTTCTACGCTGTGAGTGTTCGGTACATTTCAGCCATTATTATTGTTAGTATCAACATCGACCGGAACCTCAAAGACCTAGCTCCTGCCACCTGACCTTCCTTCACTCAGGCCCTGCACTAAGCCCCGAGCAGGAACAGGTTCTCCTGCAGGTTGCCGATGATGGCTCGGGCAGCCCCGCCGAGGGCGCTGAGACAGGCGGGAGGAGGGCTGGGTGACTGAAAATAAACAGTCATCAGCGGACCACACACTTCACCTCTCCCCCGCCCGCTGCGGATGGGGCAGGAGGAGAGGATGCAAATTCCTCAGTCGGGGTTCAGGCAAACTTGTTTTTCTTCTTCGAGGGCGAAGAGGCCACATGGACTCGAACACGAGCACCCACACGACCACCCTGAACGTCGCCTAGTCTCCGGTGCCACCCCACCTGATGCGCCTGGGGCGGAGCCAGGAGCTCAGAACTGTGGGAATCAGCGCAGGCTGGGAAGCCAGGGGTGGGCACAGGAACGAGCAGAGGGGGTCCCACAGGCAAAGACACCCCAATGCTCCCATCCGGCCACTGCTCAGCTCCAGGGCTCCGGTCCCAGGGGAGCCACAACTCAACTTGACCTTCCCTCCCCCCCGGCCCCCAGGGCCCAGGGCCCAGTGCTCACGTGGCCAGGGAGCTCTAAAAGGAATACCGGGTCAAACACAGATCCCTCCATCACGTCTCTAGAGACGGGTCCTCTTTCCCTTCTGCCCCAGACCACGCCCACCACGTCCAGACCATCTGAGGATGTTGAAAGTCCATTTCATTTATTTATTTACTTATCATTTTTAAAATATTGAGTTGTTGATTTCAGGGAGGAAGGGAGAGGGAGAGAGAGATAGAAACATCAATGATGAGAGAGAATCATTGACCGGCTGCCTCCTGCATGCCCTACACTGGGGATCAAGCCCGTAACCCAGCCATGTGCCCTGATGGGGAATCGAACCGTGACCTCTTGGTTCATAGGTCAACGCTCAACCACTGGGCCACACCGGCCGGGCAAAAGTTCATTTTACTTGGAAGACAATACTAGCAATTCTCCCCTCCCCCACCCCCCTTCCTGGCTGGCCTCACGCCAGAATGTGTCTCTGCAGGTTACTGGGTTCCAATGTTTCACCCACTGTCCCTCCAAGGAAGTCTGTCTGTGTTCCCGAGAGCCCCATGTCGCAGCCTCTTTCCTGCTCCTTAGATGCCCAGGACACAGTGGTCTCAGCATCCCCTCCACCCTGCACCCTCCAGGCGGAACGCCCAGCTTCGCCCTGCAGCCGGGGCGCCCAGCATTCATTTGCTCCCAATTCTCAAGGCTCACCTCCTCAACTTTGTTTCCACCCTTCACTGCTCCCCACAGCACCGCAAATAATGCCCCGTTTTATATGGAAAACGCTAAAACAGGATCACACCTTTTAAAAGATATTTCCACCTCGCAGCCCGATCCCCCTCCCCACCCGCGCGCACACACCCCGTGCGCTACCAGACTTCCCTAAGCCCCTTTAATTGAAAAGGCATGATTTCGGCTAATTGACAGCAGATGGGTTCGGCTGCAAACTGCAAAGGCGCATTTGTTGAACGCAATTTACAGCGGCGAGGCAAAACTTTCTCCGTTTTTATATCTTTCTCCGAGCTCCGCGGCCAAAACAGCTCAGCAGAAACGAGAGGGGGGGAGAAAAAGTAATTAGTGTTTAATTTTTTAACAATTTTTAACTCCCTTTTTAATTGCTTTACATAAACCTGCGCTAGAATTTTACAGCCTTCAAATCTCTGCCTAAGTCTGGCCCTTGTTTCTGGTTTTAATTACAGGGAGGCTTGTCTGGCACATTAAATTAGAAGAAGAAAAACACACACACACACACACACACACACACAATTTCAGAAATATTTTGCTGTTGGACTCCCAGTAAAGAGCTAATATGTCAGCGCTCGAGCGGGAAGGCCTGGCCTGGAGGGTTCGGGGGATGCAAGCGAGGATCCGGCGCTTCCGCATCATGACCGCGTCCACAGAAAACTGTCTCTTAATGTCATCGGGAATGAAAGGGCAGTTCTAAGACCGAATGTGACAGCCCCTCACGGCGCCAGGCACCTCGGTGCTGCTTCCCCGTGTAACCGGCTCCCCAGAAAAGCTGGGCCTGTGCGGAACCGACGGGTCTTGTTTCCAAGCCAGGGCCCGGCTCCTTGGCCCGCGTCTCCGCAGCCCATTTCGGGCAGGACAGACGGACGCCAGAGAGAAGTGCTGTGTGGAGGAGACAGAGGGGCCGGGCCCTGCAGCGCAGGGTGGACGGGAGGGAAGGGACTGGGGAGCAGATTCGGGCGCATGGGGACCAGCGCCCGCACTGGGGGGAGCCAGCCCAGCCTGGGCCGGCGCTGACCACTGGGCAGCTGTGCTCTCAATACCCCGTGGCTATTGAAACTTAAAGGAATGAACATAGTAAAATGTGAAATTCCCTTCCTTGGTGGCACATGTCCGCTGCTCAACAGCCTCACACGGGTGGGGCTGGTGAATGTGTTATTCTGCGCCAATACGGGCATTGCCACCTCCGCAGACAGTTCTGCTGGACTGGGATGCCCGTGTGCTTGCCACTGAGGGTGTGGCCCGTGGTCGGTGGCACAGGCGTGGCCCAGGAGCTGGCTAGAAACGCAGGACCTCAGGCCTCACCAGTTAAAGAGCTTGTATGCAGCAACCTGGGACAGGCCTTGGGAACGGCCTCATAACAAGATCCCGGCAATCGAACACACGTTCGGGGTCCCATCCCCGAAGCAGCTGGCTGGGGCCTGGAGCAGAGTCCTGGTCCCCGGGTTCCCTTCACGGTGTGCACCGCAGTGGGGGAGGGCGTGCCCACGGGGGTGAGGGCTGGTGCAGCATGAATGCCCTCAGGACACCCACCCTGCAGGGCCCCGCTCCCCGGCTTGTGTTCATTAGTGCCGAGGCCGCAGACCCCCCTTGGCAGCCCCTGCCCACGCCCGCCCTGGGCTCCTCCAGGGCTCCTGCTGGGAGGCGGAGGGCTGCCTGGTGCAGCTGGGCGGGCAACTCGGGGGATGGAGCCAGGCCAACACTGGCTCCCCACACACATGGTCATTACCTCCCCCAAACCCAGAAGTTATTACAATTAAAACACGTTGCAGGGGGGCGTGGGGGCTGGGGAGGTCCCTTTAGGAAGGAACACTGGGATTAAGAGAAATTAGAGCGGTTGCTGTGGCAACCCAGCCCGGCCTGGGCCTACCCTGTGATTATTTCAATGGGAACGGGATGGGGGCCTGCGGGGCTGGGACAGGGGGTGCTGGGGAACCATCCCCTGCTGCACGGGTATCTATGCTTTTCCCCTCAAAACAGGACACAGCAGCCCGGGAAATTGCCCCGAGGCTGGTCCCTGCTGGCTTCCCTGTTCTCTGTAATTACCCCTCAGCCCGGGGACCACTGTCCTATATGATGTCCACACCCCGGGCCACTGCCATTTCTTTTTCTTTTTTTTTTAAATTAAATTCTTTATTGTTGAAAGTATTACATATGTCTCCTTTTTCCCCCATTGACCTCTCCCGCCCGCTCTGGCCCTGTTTCCTATCGGCTCCACTCGGGCGACCAGGAGACCCAGTGACACCCACCCATCCCTTTCTCTCGGTGGCTTTGAAGCCGCCTGGGACAGGAAGCCCAGGTGTGTGCGGCGGGACACCGGAGTGACCGGGAGCGGACACGTCTGGGAAGTGGGCCATGGCCATGAGCAGGATGCAGATCTGTGCCGGGGACACCTCCTGGCACCCGCGGAGGACGAGGGTCCCTACAGAGCTTGGCCTGTTTGTGTCTGTGAGATCTGAGGGGTCCTGTACAGACACGAATGGCCTTAGAGGAAGTCCTCAGTGCCCTGGCCGCACCACTGACTTGGGTGGGACCTTGGGCCACTCACTCAACATCTCCACTCACTTCCTTCTCTGAAAACACCAGCTGGCAGTGTCATCATGAGGACGTGAGATAATGGACCTCAGACGTCTGGCTCTATGGTCATCAGCCTTCCCAATTTTTTAATTGATTAGAGAGAGAGAGAGAGAGAGAGAATGAGAAACATTGATGTGAGAGGAAAACATCGATCAGTTGCCTCCTACACACACCCCGACCAGGGTTCAAACCCACAACCCAGGCACGTGCCCTGACCCGGAATTGAACCTGCCACCCTTTGGTACAGGGGACGATGCTCCAACCAACTGAGCCACACTGGCTAGGGCTCAGCCAATTTGCTCGAGTCCTTGGGAGTTTGAAGGAGGCAGGACTTTCAGCTTGGAAATCAGGACAATCCCCAGCAAACCGGAACGAGTCGGTCACTCTTCCGAGCACAAGGATGTCAGGGAACCAGCTATTATTACATGTAGGGGCTTCAGTCCTCTGTAAAATGCTTTGTACATCATGCACATGTGCACAGAAAGCACACACACAAACACATATACACACATATACACACATATATACACACATATACATACACATACACACACACACATACACACATATATGCACGTGCACACACATACACACATGCACACATACACACATATATACACACATATACATACACATACACACATACACACATATATGCACATGCACACACATACACACATGCACGCATGTACACACATACACACATATATACACATACACACACATACACACACACACATGCATATATGTCTATGAATCTTCCAAACAGACAAATTGGGAGGCGCTCCCATTTTAAAAAGACTCTTCACCTGGCAAGATGCTCAAATGCAGCCTTCCTCTCTGCAGGGGTGGCCAGCGGATGGGGTTTTGGATGGAAAACTTAGAGGCACTAAGCCGAGGGATTAGAAAGCACCCAGAAATCCACTGACGTCTGTGATCCTTCCATTTCGGGGCCGGGGGGGGAACCCCAGCACTTCTGGAAGATTCTCTCACAGCAGCTTCCCCGCACTATGTCTGGTGGGAGGCCGGGCACACCTGTCCGTGGCTCACGGTGCCTTTGCCGAGGGGGGGGAGGGGGGACCAGCCATCTGTCTGGAAGGGCTGTCAGGACGGGACAGGCGGGGGTCAGAAGCTCCCGGGTGCGCTCGGATGGGGTGCCGAGCTGGCGTGTGCTTTTCATCACAGCAGCGCTCTGTTTATTTTCCTGCCCTCCCCTCGGCTCAGCGAGCTCAGGGGCGGCCCAGGTTTGACCAGCTCTGAAAAAGCTTCAGGTGCAGAGTTCCCACACAGATCCAAGCCCCAACATCCCGTCATGTCGCCCAGAGTTTATACCGCTCAGCTCTTGGAACAATGGGTGAGGCTGGGCGGGAGGCGTGGGAGGAGATGGTGAACCCAGAGGCCTGGCTGAGCAAGGCAGGCAGCCTGGCCTTGTGAGTGGTTTTCTGAAGCAAGGGAACCCCAGTTACAGTCCTAGGCCCTGAGCACACTATCAGCAAAGCAAGTTGTGCACAGGGATGGGGGCTTGGGGGGGGGGGACAGGGAGGACCCTGTGTCTAGGCCCCCTCCCTTCCCCTCCACCGGTCGCTTTCAGGGGCAGCCTGAGCCCGGTGGCTTCAGACACAGTCTGTGCTGCGAGCGGCACTCGCTCTGTCTGCCTGGGAAGAAACAGGCCCAGCTGCAAACACAGTGTGTCTCCTTCCGGGTGAGGTGACGGTGGGCTGGGCGCAGCAGGGGGATTGGAAGGTGCTAAGGGGGAGCTCTCCTTCTCCCGGGGGAGGGATGAAGTGATTAGTGAGGAGGAAGCAGATCACCTCCTGCACCCTGGGGAGGATGGGGTCCTCCTCCCTGAGCCCCAGTCTCCCTGAGGTTAAAGTCGCCCTGGAGTGCCAGCCCCTCTCTCATCTGTGCCCCCGCCCAATGCCACCCCAGGCTGAGGCTGGTGTCCCAGGGAGGCTGCCTGAGGTGGCCCACCTGCCGTGTAACCCCGACAGTGCTGAGGGCTTAGCAGGGCTGCCTGGTGTTATTATTCCTGATGATTATTGGTTAGGGGCCCGAGCCTCGGTCCTGCTTGGGAGAGAATGCCGAGCTGAAGGATTCCTGATGGCCCCTCGCCTCCCACGTCCCCATCCCCATCACTGCCTATTTCTGCCCTTGCAATTTATCAAGCTACTTTAATCTCTCTCTCTCTCTCTCTCTCTCCTCTTAGAGGACAAGACTGGGCTTTTTTGTGTGCCTCTGTATCTCATGTATACAGCAAGCACTAAATAAATGTTTATTTGCCTAAACACATCCTTTACAGCTTCACTGGCTGTTTGTCCAACCGAAACAGACTCCATATGGCTCCCAGGATGCAGGCAAGGGATCCCAGCCCCTCCCTACCTCTCACCTCTCCTTTTCCATAAATTTTCCCCAAGGAGGCTGGGAACTTGCCACACAGCTCTGCTTCACACCCTTTAACCACAACAGAAAATGCAAACAAGCCCCAAAAGAGGAAACACACACACACACACACACACACACGCACATGCACACATGCACACACACGCACACGCATGCACACGCACACACGCACACTGGGAGAACTGGAGTGCTGCTGATGTGTACACATATCATAGGAGTTAGCATATCCCAAAGGCTCCTGGACAGAAACCAAACAGGAAATCGAGAATCATTACCAAATGCACTTCCCCTGCTCACCCTGCCCCTGGGGGTGGGTCAGGGATGCTCAGCCCCAGCTCACTGGCTGGAAGCAGCAGGAGGGTGGGGCTTTGAAGGATTGATTGGCATTTCCGCCCCCTCTCTTCCCTGCTGACCTCTTGATAGGGTTTCTCCCTAGCTGGCTGATGGGATGGGAGGAAGCCTCTTTGCTGCTGACACCGCCCCCTCCCCAACAGCAGGAGCAGCTTTTGCACGCAGGCCTCCCACGGTGTTGGAGCGGAAGGTGGCCTGGCCGGCAGCTGGACTCCCTCCCCCCAGTCCACAGAGAGCTGGGTGATGGTCCTGGCTTTGGGATCAAGACCTCCTGCTCTTACGAAAACAGATCTGAAATTTTGGCATCAAAATAAAATATGTTCCGAGGAAGCAAGCAACCCTCAAGAGTGAGACGCAGGCCACAGATTGAGGGAAAAGGTCTGAGCAGATGCGGAAGCCACAGTCACTGTGAGTTCGAGCTCATCCTCCCTGGCTCTGGGCTGGCGGCCTCACCAATCCACCCGAGGTCGGCTTGGCAGGCCAGGGGGTCCCGTGGCGACTGCTTAACCTGCCACGACACAGGGAAAGCAGACAGGCGGCACATAAGTCAGTGGGAGGCTGTGCTCCAATCAGACTTGATTTATAGAAACAGGATGCTGGCCAGATAGGGCCCACGGGCGGCGGGTTTCCAACCCCGTGGCATGGATCACGAAGACACGAGAACAATGGGAAGTTGGGCTGACCTGGCTCAGATCTCAGGCTAAGCTGTGTCACTGTGGGCCGGTCACTTGATTCCATCCAGCTCAATTTCCCCTTTAAAGCAGGATGGTCACGCCTGCCTTACCTGGTCCCCATGATGATAAAATGAGCTAAGGAAACACGACTGATGCTCGGCCACGCCTGGCTGTTTATCTTTCTCATTAGAGGGGATGGGGGTGGGGTGGCTTTGACCTTCTGCCTTTGTTAGAAAAGCGCCCCTCCACCCTCACCCATATGGACAACGTGCTGCATGGCCATGGCTTCCAGTTTGGGAATACCACCAACCAGAGAGCAGCGATGTCACCTACACCTATACCTACACCCACACCTCTACCTACACCTACACCTGAACCTGCACCTGATAGCCACCTGCCGGACACAAAACTCCAAGCTCTATCAGGGCCTATGGGACCCAAAAAACCAACCCGAGATGTTTTTTCTGGCTAATTTAGCCCAGGAAGGAGGCTGCCCGTAGGGTACAAGGCAGGACCATTCATTCTGGTCAGCAACCCAACCTCTTTCAGGAAAGAGACTCGCCATCCAGCTTTTTAGGAATTTTCTAGAATTATTGGGGGCAGGGCTGCCATTAGAACCAGTCCAGCCTGCACCCTCTGCTCCTCCCCAAGGCACCCAGAGAGTCACCAAAGTCCTCGGGATCAATCAATCGGGGTATCGCCCCTAAATAATTGCCCAATGATTTCCAAATACCCTTTTCAATAGTCTAGGACAGTGGTCGGCAAACTCATTAGTCAACAGAGCCAAATATCAACAGTACAACGATTGAAATTTCTTTTGAGAGCCAAATTTTTTAAACTTAAACTATATAGGTAGGTACATTGTTATTTACTTAATTAGGGTACTCCTAAGGCTTAGGAAGAGCCACCCTCAAGGGGCCAAAGAGCCGCATGTGGCTTGCGAGCCGCAGTTTGCCGACCACGGGTCTAGGAGGAGGCTGTCTGGGCGTCTGAACACACACATCCCGAGTCCCTGAGTCTTACAGATAGAGAAGAGATAACTGGGTCACAACCAAGGTCATGTCAGACAGAAGGAGGGAACGGGGTCTCTCACTCCTGCCCCTGCCCACGGCTCCTTCCAGACCACCCACTCTCTGTTTGCATTGGTCCTCCAACCTTGAAACCTGACACCCTCCGCTGGAGGAACCACCCATGTTTAAACAAATAAACACCCCACCAGTGACCCACTCCCTGGTGGTATTCAAATAAATGTCCCAGGAAGGAGCATGGGAGGAGGGGAGGGGACGCCGGGCCTCCTATGGCCTGCCTGTCAGGCAGCATCCCGGGGCTGGTGCTTCTGTACAAGACTAGCAAGGAGACCCCCCAGAATGATGAGGGGCCCCATGCGCTAAGGGGGTTCTGTAGGTGGCCTCCTGGAGATGTAGCAGCTGCTGGGACTCAGGGAAGAAGAGAGGGGCACAGTGGGTGGTACCCAATCGAAGGGAAAGACCTGCCCGGCTGACGTGGCTCAGTGGTTGAGCGTTGACCTATGAACCAGGAGGTCACGGTTTGATTCCTGGTCAGGGCACATGCCCGGGTTGCAGGCTCGAGCTCCAGTGTGGGTCCTGCAGGAGGCAGCCAATCAATGATTCTCTCTCATCATTGATGTATCTATCTCTCTCTCCCTCTCCCTTCCTCTCTTTAAAATCAATAAAAATATATTAAAAAAGGAAAAAAAAAGAGGAAGACTTGAGATTTCCTCTGAGGTCTGGGTTCCTTGGCCGTAAGCCCCTCCGGCTAGGGAGGGAGTGCTGAGTGCCTTGTGGGGGCGGATGGGTGGGTGAGTGGGAAGAGCAGGAGTTCTCCATGGCTCACAAACACTTACCTGTAGCCCCGAGACTAGCCTGCAGTGATGAGGGGAGCCGTGGGGAGGGACAGGAGGGACCCGCAAGTCAAAACTCTCCTGGCCTGTGACTCAGTGGAGAAAACCACCCCAGTCCCTGGTCTCCCAGATGTGGACAGCGAGAAGGACAGCCTCGGCTCTGGCCCTGGTGGGTTGGTCCATGGAGTCCCTAATGAGAACGGTTTCCAAACGTATCTGGGAAATAAAGGGCAAACCACAATCCATCGCCGCTTTAAGAGAACTTCAAGTCCTTCGCAGACCTCCCCCATCCCCCATTGGAGGAAGAGGGGAGCAGAGGTGTCTCAGCCGGACCCCCATCCCCCCACCCCCGTGGGTTTAGGAAAGTGTGGACGAGACTGTACTAGAAAGCCAGGCTGCGCACCACTAGTGTATATGGAGGCGGGGGGACAGGGGGAGGAGACCACGTTTCAAAAATAAACACAAACCCCAAAATAAACACTGTTAATGGAAGTGACTAATCAAGGGTGTGCTGAACTTGGTGGTTCTTGATAAGATACAGGGGGAAATGCACTTGGAAAAAATAACAGATTTTTTCCCCCCTTTGGTAAATAA
>NW_005355708.1:1220156-1240289 GCF_000412655.1 Myotis brandtii | reverse complement strand
TTAGTGCTTGGTTTCACCCTCAGCGGACATTTAACACCCGGCTTCTCCGTCCTGGCACTCTGGGCATTGGGGGCTGGATGAGACTGGGTAGTGGGGCCTGGCCTGTGCATTGTAGGATTTTGAGCAGAATCCCTGGTCTCTACTCCCTAGATGCCAGTAGTACCCTCCCCCCTTGCGGTGACAACCAAAAAATGTCTCCAGACATGGCAAATGGCCCCTGGCATGGGGTAGGGGGGCAGTCATCCCCCTGGCTGAGAACCACTGGCTGAGAGTGAAAGCCGCCTCAGAAGGGCCAGCCAGCCGGCCCGCGGGGAAGGAATGTAGCAGCCCGGGCCTTTGGGCATCTGCTGGTCACCAATGGCTGTGTGCCACCAGGACCACTGCAGGAAGCACCCGCTGGCATCCAGGCCAACATGACCAGGACCTGCCGGTTAGGAAAGCCCTAAGAATGACGTCTGTTGCCCGGCCGGCGTGGCTCAGTGGTTGAGCGTTGACCTAGGAACCAGGAGGTCACGGTTCGATTCCTGATCAGGGCACATGCCCGGGTTGCAGGCTCCATTCCCAGTGTGGGGTGTACAGGAGGCAGCTGATCAAGGATTCTTTCTCATCATTGATGTTTTTATCTCTCCTTCTCCCTTCCTCTCTGAAATCAATAAAAATATATTAAAAAAAAAAAAAAGAGTGACGCCTGTTAACAAGCAGGTACGAAGCCCTGGAGCCCCCACGGCTCTGGCAAAGCCGTTGTTCTTGATCTCAAAGTGGCCTTGGCTGGGAAGGTGATGGATGACGGTCCACCTCAAGGAAGAATTCTGCAGAGCAGGGGCCTTGGAGATGCGGACTGGAGCCCTGTGGGCAGAGAGCCACAGAGGAAGCCGTACGCACATAGGACCCGGGGAAGTCACTTCTCAGATGCCAAGCTCCTTCGGCAAGGACAGAGGCTGAAGACGGGGCAAGGGGCTGGGAAAAGGGTCATACAGACAGTTTTCCAAAATCCCTTGGCCACTCACAGCTCCCTCGGCCTACAAAGTGTGCAGTGACCTGATCTGTATGTAGCACAGTTGTCCCTTTGGTCGGGGCGGGGAGGGTTATCCAAGTCTTATTAGCAAACCGTCCACCACCCCAGACGCTGTCTTTGCCGGCAGGTCCCATGGGGAGGATCCCAAACCACCTCTAGTCCAGGTCACCCCCGGTTCCAGAAGGGAGTCACATTCCATGCCACCCTGCACCCGGCCAGCCTGGTCTGCGCGCCATAAATCCGCTCAGCAACCCTCTCCACGGCGGGGGGTGTTTACCACCCTCCCAAGGCCCGCCCAAGGGGGGCTGCTGGGTTGGAGGGCAAGGTGAGGGGCAGGCGAGCGATGGGGAAAGGTGGGAAGGCTATTGGGCTGGTTGGTCCATCCTGCCGGAAGTCCCTGCCTTTCTCTCTACCTCTCCCCGCATCCCCTCCCCCAATCCTAAAGACCACCGCAGAGTCATGTCCCCTGCTGGCCCGAGCTTTCCCTCAGCAATCGCTTACACACACACACAAAGTGTTGTAAATAGAGCGGAACTGGGAACGGGCTGGGGCCGGATGACGTCTCCCCTCCCCAGAGGGCCCAGCATCCCCACGGACGGCTGGTCCACCCCAGCACCTCTCATTCAAAGCATTCTTGACCCGGGAGTGCCCAACCCTGAGGGCAGTCACGGAGCTCCCGCCAATGGATTTTGCTTCCGCAGCACTTTGCCGGGCTGATCCGTCCTCCCTCCCAGAGGCCCCCCTGGCCTCCTCTCCCGGCGGCGTTTAACCTTGGAGGCATCTAGGGGACCTGACTCAGGTGGGGACCAGAGACCCACTCCCGTCCGTGCCCACCATGAACGTGCTGAGTGAGGCCGGTGGCTGCACTGACCCCCCTGAGCCCCGGGGTTAGCTCCCCAAACCGAGGTCGGAGCACACGGCCCGCAGGCTCCCTCCACCGTGTTATGTTGTTAAATATGGATTTTTATTTTTATTAAGTTAGAGTCTCCTGTTGCTCTTTGAGGGGTCTGGGCTCCAGATTGGGGTGGATCTTTAGACATTCCTCCTCCTCGATTCTGGAAAAGTCTACCCAAAGCTCACACCCGCCAGGCACAGAGCCAGCAGCCCATTTTGGGGTCCAGGCACAGTCCATGGTTCTGTGCATTTCACCCTCTAACCCGCACAGCAAGAGTCACTCCAACAGCCCGGCCGGCGTGGCTCAGGGGTTGAGTATCGACCGATGAACCAGGAGGTCACAGTTGGATTCCCAGTCAGGGCACATGCCTGGGTTGCAGGCTCAACCCCCAGTGGGGGGTGTGCAGGACGAGGGTTGCAGGCTCAACCCCCAGTGGGGGGCGTGCAGGACAAAGCCAATCAGTGATTCTCTCTCATCACTGATGTTTCTATCTCTCTCTCCCTCTCCCTTCATCTCTGAAATCAATAAAAGTATTTTTTAAAAATCACTCTAATGTCCACCAGGAGTGGCTAATGAGGTTCTCACACCCTCCGGAGCAAGAACCATGCCCTGCAGCCCTCAGGAGCCAGGGTCACAAGGAGGTCACATCCCCAGCTTTCCCCTTCACCATGTCACCAACTTACGAGCCAGGTGCCAAACCTAGTTCGGGTGGCCCTGGGACAGCCCTAGTTTGCAGGCTGGGGGGTTGCGGGGGGGAGTCCTGGGGAGGTCGCCATGGTGCAGCAGACCCCGCCCCCCACCCCACCTCCAGCCCACTTCCGGGGCCTCCATTGAGTTCAGGCCTGAGGAATCTGAAGCCAAGTGGAGGCCGTGACTGGTCCATGAGTCAGTGCCTCTCTGCTCTGCACGGCTTCTCTGAAGTCAGCTCCTCTGAGAACACTGATGCGTCCAACCGGGCAAAGGCGAGGGATTTAGAAAGTGAAATGAACTTAAATAGCAAGTGAGGGTGACCCACGCTCAGGGCTGTCAGCGTGGGTGACCGCCCCCTCTGCATTCCAGCGCAGGAGGAGGACAGAGGGTGAGAGGGACGGGGGGAGGGGGGGCAGCTCAGTACATGCCACGAGGGGTCCTTGACAACACCATGGAGTCATAAACAAGAATAATCCTTGTTCACACACCCCCTCTGGTCACATGCATTTCAGAACTAGAGAAAATGGCCGTCCCCTCCCAGCCCCTTGCTCCCAAGTCCGATTCAGAGCAAAAAGGAAAGACATAGAAATGCTGAAACGAGGTATTTGCTCCCCTCTGGGTGAACTGTTTTACAATAAGCTACCTGCTGGGGTCAGGGAACCGAGCCCCGCGGCTTCCTGCTCACAGAGAAAGTCACGAGGGGGTTCCTGTCGGGGAGCCATCGCAGGGACGTGGTCACCCACCCACGACCCCTTTGTACCTGGTCCAGCGTTGATTTGAAACCCCCTCTCCTCTGCTCCCCCCCTTCCCACCCACCGTGCCTACGCCCTACAGTGAGGTCAGAGGGCCATGGGGTGGCGGGGAGCCAGGAGGAGGGGAAGGAGAGGGGCGGGGGGAGCCCAGTGCTCCCCGGTCCCGATAGGAAGCCTACTTTCTGGACGAGTAGGTGCGTGTGATGCTCCAAGACAAGGGGAATGGTCACAACCAAATAAACAGCCCAGGGAGCCAGGCAGCCCCTCCCGGGAGGGGGATGAGCCGGGTGGAAGTTTATCCAAACACAGGAGGAAAGTGGTTCGAGTTGGAGGGATGGGGGGCCGGGAGGGGTGGAGGGGGAGGGCGCCTTACTGGGAAGGAGATTTGTTTACATCTTATTTGCTCCTTCATTTTTAATGTGATTCTGGCCCCACGTCCTGTAAACACACCAGCTTTTCCATTGCCGAGCGGTGCCAGGGGAGCCGAAGACAGAGCCGAACGCGGTGCCAGGATCCTGGGCGAGTCGGGTGGGGCTCCCAGAGGGGGGCTTGTGGGTCCGCAGTGAGGGAGGAAGGGTGTGACTGGAAATCTAGGTGAGGAAATGGGGAGCCGTCTGGATGGGGGCGGGGGGTCCCCCACAGGCTGGGAAATCAGCTGTTCTCTCTGCCCCCAGGAGAGGAGACCACAGATGGGGCCTCAAGTCCCCGTGTCCGTGTCTAACGGACCCTCCTTCATCTGTAGAGGCAACTGACAGATTCTGCAGAGAAGGTGGCCCTTGGGAGGCGCAGTGTGGCTGGTGGGAGAGCCAGCTTTCGTGACTGGGGAGCTGAGGATGTCTAGGAAGGAGAATCACGCGTATGAGAGCGAGTGTCCGGACACCGTCAAGTCAACCTCCATCTATACTCAGCTCCATCTGCTAAACCAGATCCAACCCAACCGCCCTCAGAGCTCGCCCGTGGCCAGCAAGAAGCCGGGCTGCCACGCGGCATCGGGAAAACGCAGACGCACGAAGGAGCTCGCATCTGCAGTCTCCTCTCCCCACGCAGGCACAGAGGTCACCTGAGCAAGGGTCACGGCGGACGGGTCCCTACAGCTCCACGTTCCCAGTGCAGAGCTAACATCGCACAGTTACTGCCTCTGGCTTTCCGCTCAGAGGAGGCCTAGGTCATACAGAATCCGGGGTCACCCGACAGCAGACGCCTCCGCCATGCCGGCGAAGTTCAACCTCAACAAGATCAAAGTCATATCCCTGAGGTGCCCGGGTGGGGCAGCCAGTGCCAGGTCTGCCCTGGTCCCTAAGATCACACCCCCGCCCCCAACGCCCGGTTCTGTCTCCACAAAAGTTTGGTGATGAGACTGTCAAAGCAACTGGGGATTGGAAGGGTCTGAGGGTCCCAGTGAAACGGACCATTCGGAACAGACTGGCCCGGAGTGGGGTAACGGGGAGGTGGGGTCCCTTCTGGATCATCAAAGCCCCAAAGAACCGCCAGGAGGTGGGAAGAAGCACAAAAACCAGGAAGCGCAGTGGAAACACCACTGCCGGTGAGGCTGTCAGCATTGCCCGGCAGCTGCGGCGCCGATCTTTCGCCAGAGAACTCTCTGGAACCAGTGAAGGGATCCTGGAGCTGCGATGCCGACGGCCACCACCCTCACGACCTCACAGGTGACATCAGCAGTGGGATGCCTGGCTCGTTTAGAACTACAAAGGGAAATATTTCAACTGCAAATATTTCAACTGCAAATATTTCACAACCGCTCGTTTAGAACTACAAAGGGAAATATTTCAACTGCAGATCGTTTCACAACCAAAAAAAATAAAACAGATCTCACATTTACTGGGCGCTGTGTTCCCGGCTGTTCTAATGCTGTGAGCACTGCACCTGCCGTAGCCACTCTCCCACACGCCCACCCTTGAAGCTGTGGGAAGATATGGAATCTGAGGCATGGAGAGGCAAGTTATTCCCTGCTGGCTGGTCCCCCTGCTAGAGGCCGGCAGTGGTTCAGACCCAGGCCGGCTTGCTCCTCGCCGCTGCTCCATTCGCCTCTCTCTGCAGGGGGCGGTGGCTCCAAAAAGGGGCCAGGGTCCCCACATTTCATGGAAAAGGGCCTTCTGCCCCTACCGCTGACAGCTCATGTTCCGCTGACGTGTAAAGGAGGAAAGTCATTCGGTAAAACAATGAGAGCGGGGTGTGTTTTATTGTAACCGCCGGCTGTGACTAATACAGCTTGCATTTTCAGTTTCTCCTGAAATGGTCATAGAGAAACGGTCATGCTGACCGGAGGGCGGGGGCCTGACGGGGGTGCTACAGGGGAAGTCACTGAACCGGCTCAACTTCCTCTCCTCATCTCTGAAAATGGGGTCCCTGGACCTTCTCACTGCGTTGCCGGGGAGAGTCAAAGGGGAGAGTCAAATGAGAAGCTTTGCAAAGAGTTTAAGATTGGAAAGCACGGTCAAACATTGGACCCTGTTAGTTCCTGACCTGCCTGATTTTCCGTGGCTGGCCAGAGCCCACAGATGACATCCATGCTGTCCAAACTCTAATTTCACTTGTTTGCTTATTTAAAAATATTTTAGTTGCCGGGAGCCAGTCCATCCTTGCTGCTTGACACAGTCGCTGCAGGGAAGAAACATCTGCACAGCATATGTTTCAAGGGATCTGGCGTATATGGCATACTGTTCTTAATATGTTTGCTCCCCTTCTTGGTGCTATGTGTTTTAACCAAGGTCACCTCTCCCAGAAAGGTTGTTTCCCCAGGTAGGGATTTTTTCCCTGAAGTTAGGGAGGGAATAAAACCCCTTCACTAAGTGCCAGGCGGGTAGTTAATCACTTTAACTAAGAACAATCACGCTTAAGCTACATAATCTTTACTCCCTGGAATGGAGATAAGAAACACCCTAACCTTTGGAATAGAAATTGACAGGATTAAAATCAACTGGTATAAATACATATGTAACAAGACAACAGGACACAGAACCTAGAGACAGAACCTAGCAAGAGAACATGGCAAAAGATCCTGGACAGAACCTGGCTACAGAACTTGGCTGGAGATCCTGGCTAGAGATCCTGGCTAGGCTGCTGATCAACTGAAAGCTGTCTCTGTGTCATTCCTTCTTCGCCGACTCTGTCCACACCTTTGGGGACCCCTGGACCTGCTGGGGCTGGACCCCAGCATTTAGTGATTTCAGAGAGACAGAGCGAGCGAGCGCGAGAGAGAAACACTGATTTGTTGTTCCACTTACTAGCATTCATGCGTTCATTGGTTGATTCTCGGCCACAGGAGCAGTGCCAGGGAACCGTGATATCCCGGGCAGGCCAGGAAGATGTGCGCTCCGTGGACCGTGAGCAGGGTGGCCTGGAGAGAGCATGTGGGGACTGACATGGAGCAATGTGCCAGGGTGCATGCACCCCACGGTGGGTGGCTACTAGCAAGCACCCACGAGGTCGGAGCGCCCAAGAACCACAGTGGCACAGCCTGGTTTGCGCCTGGGCTGTTTCTGGCAGAGGGTGAAGGGTGTGCTACCCCTTTTGGTTTCACTGCAGCTCACACGGGGTGAGTGGGCAGACGGGTGGCTGTCCCACCTGTGGGGTCTGGATGTTACACTCCACGGGGAGAGACGAGCCCCGGTCAGACCCCTGTCAGCACGCACAGCTCCCGCTGTAGCAGCTCACCTTTCGATGCATCGGGTTGAAGCCGTCTGTCCCTGTTAGGTATGGACAGTCCATACGAAATAAAGCTGACAACTTAGAAGAACGAGGTCTATCGCTTTCCCCAATGCCCGTGATCATGTTCATGTTAAGCTGAAGGAGAGGCAAGGCCTTGGCCCAACAGTCTTATTAAGGGACCTAACTTATTATTAAGAGTTCAGGGCCGAGATCAATAGGTAAAGGGATAGAGAAGAATGGGTACCTATCCACAACGGAATATTACTCAGCCCCCCAAAAGAATGAGAGCTTGTCATTTGCAACCACATGGATGGACTTAGAGGGTATTGTGCTAAGTGAAATAAGTCGAGCAGAGAAAGACAAATACCATATGTTTTCACTGATATGTGGAGTCTCAAAAACAAAAGAAGCAAAACAGAAACAAACTCGTAGAGAACATGTTGGTGGTCGCCAGATGGGAGGGGTGTTGGGAGAGAACGGGTGAAAAAGGTGAAGGGATTGAGAAGTGCACATTGCCAGTTATTATAAGTAGTCACGGGGAGGTTGAGTACAGCACAGGGGATATAGTCAATAACAGTGTAATAACTCTATGGAAGGTGTCAGATGGGGACTAGACTTGCTTGGTGATCACCTTGTAAGGTATATAAACGTCTAACTACTACGCTGTACACCTAACACTAATGTAATATTGTATGTCGACTGCAATTGGAAGATAAATTAATTTTTTAAAAAGACGTCAGGGCAGAGGATGGAGGGGACCCACCAGGCCCACAACACAGTGGGCAGGCCAGTCCCGGGCCAGCCGGAGCCCTGAGTACAGGCCGTTTTTGTAACAGAACACTATGTCTTTCACACCCTGCTCTCCTCTCCAGAACCCAGATCTGAGTCACCGTAAAAGGTGGGGGAGGGGCGAGCAGAGGAGGAAGAAACAGAGAAGGATATGGAAAGCGATTTAGAAACACACACCTCCGACAGAACTTGATAACCCGGAGTCCAGGTGATCGGCGCCTGACGGCATACAAAGGCCCAAGGCAGGCCACAGGACGGGGCAGCTTCAGACTTCATGTTTGCCTTCCACTGAGCAAACTAATAAATCCCCTATGGTTTCAGCCACGCAGAGCTCCCCGATTTTATTTACTGGTCAAAACTGCAGGCGGGTTTGCTTTGTCCCCTCCCCGTCACCCAGGGCAAATAGCAGGCCCCTCCCCCCCCCATCCTGCCATCAGTCTGTATGTCTATTTGCGTTCCCCTTCAACAAACTCATGTTCGGCGCAACTGACAAGGAGTGCAAACAGCTTTGAAGTATTCTTCGGTAATGGACTTCCCCCCGCAGCCCTGTGTTTGGCCTGGGCAGCCGAAGGCAAAGGGAGAAAGAACTACTTGTCAGAGAAAAGGCAGACGCCACCTGGGTCAGGCGGGGCTCGGAACTTGACCCATGGAAGGGACCTCAGAGGATCCTCAAGACCAGTGGTTCTCAACCTTCCTAATGCCGCAACCCTTTAATAAAGTCCCTCATGTTGTGGTGACCCCCAGTTTCATTGTTACAAATTGAACATGATTAAAGCATAGTGATTAATCACAAAAACAATATGTAATTATATATGTGTTTTCCGATGGTCTTAGGCAACCCCTGTGAAAGGGTCGTTCGACTCCCAAAGGGGTCGAGACCCACAGGTTGAGAACCGCTGCTCAAGACCAACCATGTCTCCTCCTTCCCCTCCCATTTTATAGATGAGAAAACTGAGACCCAGAGAAAAGGCTTGAGTGACTTACAGGTGACCCTGGAGCAAAGCTAAAGGGAAAGCAGGACAAGAGTGCAAGTTTCCAGCCCCTCAATCCCCCAAGTTCAAGGCTCTTTCAGACCCAGGCAGAGATGTGCTCCCTCTGTGGATTGCTCTCTAAAACAGAGGTAGGGGGAGTCAGCCCTGCTTTCCAGCAGCCTGGCAGGAGGGTCTTGTCCAAGGTCAGTGGCATTCCCAAGGTCACCTTCATGCCCTTTACACCACACCCTCCTGAGCTGAGGGGCATCCTTCACCATCGGAGCCTCCTATCTTTCCATCAACACACAGGTTCGCAGGACCATTGGGAGAGGATACAAGTCTTCCCTGGGTCAAGTTCAATGCCATGGAAACATCTCGGAGGGCAGCTTGAACCAAACCTTGGGGAAAGGGACCGGCACTACTTTGAGGTTAAGTTATGTTCAGAACGAATTCACGCAAGATCAGTATGTCCAGCATGTGGAGGAAACACTATTCCACTGTACCTCGGGCAGCGTCTGCTATGCTGTTCTCATAGGGAACAAAAATAACCAATCTTTACGTCACTAACCCTATCAAATATGGCAGCATTGTGGATGTCAGAGCTAGAAGACCTTCGGGGCACGACTCCTTCATTCCCCATGGAAGGAGGCAAGAGGAGGGCCGTGTTCCAGCGCCGCAGACACGCACGCCGTCTTTCAGCAAGACGAGGAGGCCTGATCCCTGGCAAGCAGCAACAACTTCGGGATGGCACGCATCCTGAAAGCCTGGCTTTGACGAACCTGAGAAGAACCTGTAATTTGCCTTCTTTGGATTGTTCTTACTTGTCATGAACACCAACGACTGGGCTGGCACGACCTTCCTCTCCTCTACCCTCCACTGCCAGCACCACCGTCGGCTCCTCTCGCCCAGACCGAGGCAGTGTCTGCAGAAGGAAGAAGGAGCCTGGGTGGTCCCAGGCCCCACTCCCCGAGTTGGAACTCAAAGGTTATCTAGGAGACTTTAGAGAGAAAGTACACACTTAGGCCCAATTTACATGCCCTTGATAGTTTAAAGGATCCTAGCGTTCAAAGGAATTTCAGGAAGTCTTCGCGCCAACTCCTTTGCTCTCCAGACACCACCATCCCAAAGATTTTAGCTCTTAGTCTCTGTCTAGCTAGCTTGCAGAATTTTCTTCTGGGCTCATTATTCTACGTAGTATGTACATGTATCACACACACACACACCCCGCTCGCACGCACGCATGCACACACCACTGTCCACGGCACTCTACTGAAGGAAGTGGTCTCTATTGGTTCCTTATACCAGGTTTTCATTCAATATCACGCAACCCTACCATTCTGGAAACAATCGACGTGGTGAAGATTGGTGGTTGATCCAATGGCATGCATCCATCCATAGGCTGCTAGTGGCCAATGATCCATTCTGGAAACAACCGACGTGGTGAAGATTGGTGGTTGATCCAATGGCATGCATCCATAGGCTGCTAGTGGCCAATGATATGTCCTGAATGGTGATTGGCCAAACCGGTCAAGACAACCAGCCGGCTACAGAAAGTAAAGCAGAAGCAGAGCCAGGATCGTCGAGTCACCCAGTAGGGTGACCAGTTGTCCCAGTTTGCCCAGGACTATGGCAGGGTTAGCACTGGAAGTCCTGCATCCTGGGAAAGCCCCCGGTCCTGGGCACCCTCAGCCCATCAACATGAGCCGAATTCTAGAATCGGGAGCAGTGGATCCTGCTGCAGAGAAGGAGATCAAGGGGGCTGTGGTATGACAGTTTCTGCTGTCCCTGGAAACAATCTCTAGCAAAGGGAACCCATTAGTTAATCCTCACCCAAGGATATTTTTCCCATTGATTTTTAGAGAGAGTGGAAGAAAAGGGGAGAGACAGCGGGAAACATCGATGTGAGAGAGACACATCGGTTGGTTGCTGTCCACATGCACAACTGGGGTACATGCCTTTGACTGGAATCGAACCCAAGACCCTTTAGTCTGCACTGACGTTCTAACCACTGAGCACCACCAGCCGGGCAGCAATGCAAACTCGTGAATGACTTGGGCTTCTCGGGAAGGTCTAGCTGGGCAGCTGCTGCCAGACTGCTTCCTGCCTACTTCCACAGCAGCTTGCACTAAGCCAGCATGTATGGAGGTAAGACAAGTGGGTCTCTGTCCCTTGACACCCAAGGGAATTGAACTGCTACAACGAGCCTGTCTGCCTGTCGAGGAAGGACGGCGAAAGCCCACAGACAAGCCTCGTGTTCCAACAGCAGGAAACCTCCTCCAGAGGCTCCCCTCCCTCGTTTTGTGTTGAACCTGAGACGCCAAGAAGGACCCCCTTGCTCCACTGAGAAGACAGTGAAATCACTAAATGGTCACACAAACACATCATCTGCAACACAGGGAAGGTAGACAGGTCTAGCTTTAATTCTTTCTTACAAAGGCAAGCCATCCATTCACTGTGGACACTGAGAGTACAGGCCTGCTTGGCCCTGCACTTTGGCCAAGGTTGACAGGGATAGACATCTAGGAAGTATTTCCGTCCATGTGTATGGCGGCTACAGAGTGAACGAAATGAACAGGACTCGTGTCTCGTGGGGCCCAATCCATTGCCGGGTGTGTGTGTCATCGGCACGCCCCGGAGGAAGAGGGTCCGCCATAAATTCCACCAGCGCTGGTAGCTGGACGGTCCATAAAGAAGCCCCAAGCTCCGGTGTGGACCCCAACGGCCACCTGAGAGGAGAGGGTCTTGCAGCTGACTGTGCCTCCGGCTCAACAGAAGACAGCTGGAATAAACAACAGGGCTCGTTTTCTGCTCCTCCAGATGTCCGATCGTGTGTGATCCCAGCCAAGACGGTTGGGCATGGAGAACGCCAGCCCTCACAATCCAGCTCCCCCGCCGAAGTCCCTGCCAACGTCCCCGAGAGCCTGAGGAATGTCCCTGCACAGATGAGCATCCCTCGGGAACCCGTGCGGCCAGACCCGAATAGACTCCTCCAAGGCTGTGCGCTCAGCGGCACACACGTGTCTTGAGAAGGAGCAGGAACAAAAAACTAAGGTCCTGTTTGACCTAAGTGTAGTTAACGATTCACTCTGTATCCGCTAGAAGACGACGGAGCAAACAAGAATCACTGCACAGCAGGCGTGGAGGTGGGGGGCGGGCAGAAAGGGGGTGGCAGAAAGCCCTGGGGTTCCTGGGGGTGGGGGGAGGGCAGCCTTCGGAGCCGCGGCCGCAGAGGAAGGGTTTTCCATATGAAGGAGAAAGCAAGGTCTGGGATACCGGTGACTTCTCCGTAGGATGCTCCCAGCAATGATGCATCTCCCAGCGCATGCAGGTCATCACACCCACTATTCCTCAGAGCGAGGGTCTTTGCTTTCTCCTTAAATGTCTTCTCAAATCCAGAACCTTCTGTATGTATTCTCCAAAATAAGACTTCTCCATCCAATGCAGAGTGCCTGCCTCTTAAGAGCTGGTTGCATCTGAGTCAGGACCTCCAGGAAGCTCCCTGGTGGGTGGTGAGGGTGAGGAAGGGCAGCCCTTTGCCAGCCCTGCTTCCCAGGCCTGTGGAGCAAAACACAGCATTGGAGTGAGAATCTAGCGTCAGCCCCTCCTACAGATGGCTTTCAACAGTGAGCATCACTTTCCTACTTTCCTCCCTAACAGTCGAGCTGCTGAGAAGAGGAGACGCTGCTTCTAAAAGCAGGATTTTCGTTAAAGGGGGAGGCGGGGGAGCTATTTATCCATCTCAAGCAACTCCCTGTACACTGAGTCACCACCGGGAGCCTTTCACACAAATCCCACCACTACACCCATAGCTGATTTATTTTAAAAAATAAATTAAATACCACTGAACCCAGCCAGCCCAGAGGAAGTGGAAAATTCTGTTTTCAGCAGGTCACTGTGATATGTCTGTGAGATGTGGGCGTGTGGAGATATTAGATCACCCACTTTACAAATGGGGAAACTGAGGCACAGAGGGTGCCAATGTTCTCAATAAAGGATGACAAGGGTCTGGTCCCTAATCCTAATGTTCCCTTCAGCTGGCACCTCTCTGCTCTCACAAGCCCCTTAACAATTAATTAGGAAACCACCCAGAGTGGGTAGGGGTCCCCCCATGGAAATGTGAAGGCATGGTTTAACACGTTTCTACTTCCCTAATGCCGATGGCAAATACACAGAGATGGCCTGGCCGGCCCGGCTCCGTGGCTGAGCATCGACCTAAGAACCAGGAGACCACAGTTTCCTTCCTGGTCAGGGCACATGCCTGGGTTGCAGGCTCAATCCCCAGTAGAGAGTGTGCAGGAAACAACCGATCAATGATTCTCTCTCATCATTGATGTTTCTCTCCCTCTCCCTTCCTCTCTGAAATCAATAAAATTATATTTTTTAAAAAAAAGAATTGTGGGGCTGTCTTACTGTCCCTATTAGGATGGACACCCTGGAAGGAGTGAGAGTCTGCATATTAGAGTCACCTACCCAAAGAAAGCCAGCCAACATGCCCATGCAGAGGTGTCTGGGTGCTCCAGGTGGCTCTCTGATTGGTGGCCAGGGGGACATCGTACGTCTTCGCCCAGGTGTTGCCTGGGCCTTCTAGACACTCTCTTTCATTTGGACCCAAAAGCACCCCCAACACCCCCAAAGTTGTGCTAATGCTCCTCGGGTCCCCTTCCCTCCCGGGCAGCGGCCCTCTCCCCTGGCTCCCACGGGGCCCAGGGCCCGGAGAAGCCCTTCTTGCCCCGGGAGACACACAGAGCTCACAGCTTGCCAATTAATTGGCAGCCGCCAGGTGAATCACACAGGGACTTCCTTCTTGTTGCCCGGCAACAGCATGCACTTGGCAGTGGGACGTTAAACACAGAGGGGAATGTTGGGAGGGACTTGCAAAATAAAATGAAAAGCAAAACATACAACACCCCAGACTCATCCCGGCATGGCCAACCCAGCCCGGGGGGTGGGGTGGGGGGGAGCGGCATTGGGGAGTGGGGTGGAGACGAGGGAATCAGCCCAGCAGAGGAAAATGAGGTTAGAACATGACCAGTCTAAGCAGAGCCCAACTCTCCCTCCCCGACCCCCCCACCCAAATCCTCTGGGTGCATGTTTATATGTGGCCAAAGACACGCCTCTGTTAGCCTGGAGAAAGGCAACGGGGGGCCCACGGATTAACAGGCGCCAAGGGAGTTGGAAGATTACCTAGAAACACGCAGCCCAGAGGGTTTACGAGGCTGGCTGAGGGCACGTATCTGCTGTTTTCGCGTCTCCGCTGGGCACCACTGCCCAGGCTGTCATTCTGCCACCTCTAGGGCAGGAACGCCTCCTCCCAATCCTTTTCCCCTCGAATGTGTTTGTGTCTGTTGCTATGGCCACTGGGAGCTGTGCCCTTCAGACCCTGTCTCTGGCCTCTCTGAAAACCCCGGGACAGACGTGAAATGTGTGCATGTTCTGTGCTGGGGACAGCCCACGGAACAAGGGCTGGGGACAAGGAAAGGAAGGACAGTGGCAAGGGGGCCACTGCGGTAGGCTGAATATTAGCCCCCCAAAGACAACCAGGCCTTGATCCCTGCGACCTTGAACGTAGGCTACCTCTGACAGCAAAAGGGACTGTGCGGATGTGAGCGAGGGCTCTGGGACTGCAGGGATTACCCTGGATTATCCAGGGGGGCCCACATGTAATCACAAGTCTTTCTAAGAAAGAGGGAGGCTGTCCTAGCTGGTCTGGCTCAGTGGATGGAGCGTCGACCTATGGACTGAAGGGTCCCAAGTTCGATTCTGGTCAAGGGCATATACCTCGGTTGCAGGCATTGTCAATCCCCGGAACCCGGACCAGGCCCTGCAACCAGTAGATATGTTTCTCCCCCTTCCTTCCACTCTCTCTAAAAATCAATGAAAAAATATCCTCGGGTGAGGATTAACAAAAAAGAAATAAATAAAAATACATTTCCTATTTTTAAAAAAAAGAAAGAGGGAGGGAGGCAGAGCAAGACCTGACCCAGAGGCTAGAGGGACCCAGGGCAGGAATCACGAGGCAAGGTGACCAGGAGGCTCCAGAGCTGGGAAAGGCAAGGAAGTGGATTCTTCCCCGGAGACACTGGAAGGAGCCAGCCCTGCGGATGCCTTGACCTTAGCCCCGTGGAACTGGCCCCCAGAACCATAGAAGAATAGATGTGAGTTGCTTTACACCCCTAAATTCATGGTAATTTTACAGCAGCCATGGGACTCTACTGCTGTGCATCAGGGCATATGGGGCCTCTGTGCCCGACAGGTCTGTGGAAGAGGGTGTCACCGCAAGCACAGAGGCAGCAATGGGCTGAGGCTGGCCAGGAGGGGCGAGGTCCAGAACTCGGCTTAGGAAGGTCCAACAGACACCCTACGAGGGCAAAGGGCGGGTCTCTGAGACCAACTGAGGCAAGAGGCAGCCCAGGCTCTGAAGGGGTTTTGAAATTGTTTTCATTTGTGACTGTAACTTGGCTCCATCTCTGAAAGCTTCTGTTTCATCATCTGCAAAATGGAGATAATATCTGCCTTGCAGAGCTTTTAGGATTAAGGGAGATGCCGTATGAGAAGTACATGGCACAGGGCAGATGCCCAATAAATTACCACTCTGAGGAGGATTCTGTTCTCCCCTTTCTACTTAGAAACAGAACTCTGATTTCTGGTGGACACACTGAGGCCCAGAGTCAAAAGACTATGTTTCCCAGCCTCCCTTGCCGCTAGCTATGGCCATGTGACTAAGATCTGGTCAAGGAGACGTAAGCAAGTGTTGTGGGACTTCTGGGAAGGCTGTTCAAAAGGTGTTGGAAAGAGCCCGATGGTTACCTCTCTGCCTTTCCTGCCTTCCGCCTTCATCGAGGACGTGATGGCTGGTGCCCCAGCAGCCGTCTTGGACTACGAGGGACGCTGAACATGGGAGTCCTGTGGGAAGGTAATTTAATAGGAAGAGGGAAGCCTGGGTCCCTAAAAGCTGAACTGCTACACCAGCCTTGGATGGCCTTTCTCTGGATTTCTGCTATGTGAGCAAGAATGCTCTTGTGTCCTAATAGTGAAGTCACTATTACTGTAGAGTTTTCTAGTAACCACAATGGATGCACTATATCACAGATCTGGAAAAAGGAACCCATCTAGAGGAGTGCTTCTCCAAGTGTAGTCCACCTTCAGCAGCACCTGGGAACGCGTTAGAAATGCAAGTTCTCAGGCCCCACCCCAGACTCGCTGCCTCGAACATGCCGAGAGCCGCTGCGCATGGCAGACACTGCTCCCAGCGGGGGAAGCGGGAACATACCTGAACCTGACTCTGGGGAGGACACAGGTGCTCCCAAGCAGAAACTGTCACCAGCACGGCTGGGGCAGGCTTGGGAATGGACAGGTAGCTGCCAGGTGGGGTGACTGGATGGAGCAGGATTCCTGGTGGCTGTGTCACCTTACTTCCCATCAGAACAGGGTGGACACCTTTCCTGCCTCCCATGAATAACCACACAGAGCCTCTGTTTCCTCCCCTCGTAAACCGAGAGCACCGGGAGCCGGCTCCCATGAGGTGCTGCACACATGAGCTCATGCAAACCAGAGCACTGCCTTCGTGAAGGCGGGGACACGGCAGCGGCCTGTTTAGAAACGGGAGCACCAACTCTCCCTCCAGTCGGTAAACTCCCCAGGCGCTGAAACCAGAATCCTCCCACAGGGCTGCGCCCTGAGCAAGGACAGGCTTCCCATACTTTTAACGGAGCCTGGAAATCAGCTCTGCGCGGCGTTCGTAGCTGGGCAGGAGCATGAAGGGAGGAATAAATGAGGCGAGAACCCGGGAATGAGGAGAGAAGGAGAGCTGAGCAGGGTGATGCTCTGGCTCCTGGAAAAGGCAGATGAAGTCACCTGTGAATTCTCTCTCCTGCTGGGACCCGCTCTTGCCTTTGCCATTTCATTCCCAGCCTACCCTGCTGAAATGCTGAGCCAAGCTTTTCCTGGCTCCCTTTGGCCCAAACGACTAAGTCAAGGATGTCACTGGGGGGAGGCAGGAGGGAGGTGGAGGAAAAGAGGAGACGAAGAGGAGGGAGAGGAAGAAAAAGAAGAGGAGGAAGAGAAGGAGGTGAGGAAGAAAGAGGAGAGAGAGAAGAGATGGAGGGCAGGAGGTGAGGAAGGCAGAGGGGCTGGAGGACAGAGGACAGAGAAGCCTGCAGGGTAAACTGAGTCCTCGCAGCACCCCTCCCTCTCTCAGCTCCAACCGGCTAGCGCAGATGGGGGAGACGGGGCACAGGTGTGAGTCCGTAACCCACATGGACAAGGCCAGGTCCCAGGGACCTCCGGGAGGCTAAGGCCCCGTGGGATGGAACCCACTGCCATCCTCCACTGAAGGCAGCGGATTGGAGCAGGTAGGAGAGACCCCATTGCTCTCTATCAGTGGTACCCAAGAAGCACGGAACCAGGTCCCGTTTCTGTTCCTGGGGACTTCTGTTCCCGGCCACAAATTAGACCAAACAAGGGAGGACTTGGCTTCTGGCATCGGCCAGCTCCAAGCTTCCACCTTCCTCTCCCCACCCCACCGCCCTTCCGCCTGGGTCCAAATACAGCTCCCACTTGACTGAACCCCTGGGCTCCCTCCAGCCTGCAACCCTCCTGCGCAGATGTCCCGACCCTGGCAGATGTGTTAAAAAATAAACCTCATAAAGCTTCCAGATGTGCTGTGTGCACGGTGCTGTTTCTCGGCTCCTGTCTCCAGAGGCCCATGTGTGATGTCCAGCATCCTGACGGCCCAGATGGGACAGGAGGCGGCCAAGGGGCACTGCCTGGGGTCGACGGGGAAGGGGCCCTTCCTCCAGGACCACACTCATCCATCCGCCCATCGACTCTCCCCTGCAAAGATGCGACCTCCTTCTTCCCCTGGGTTCTCCCACCATCCCCCACGCCCTGTTTCTCCCCTCTTATAGGTCCGATACACATCCTTGGCATGTGTACCACGTCAAGCAAAAGACCTCCGAAAGGCTGCAAAGGAGCGAGTCTGAGATTCCCAAAGGGGAACCCTCCAGGCTGTGCCTTCTCTGAGCCCCCACCTCGTGTCTCCCTTAAACTCCGTGGACGAACAGCCTTTGTGACACAAAGTCAGGGACGAAATGACACAGAGCGCCCCTTCTACGTACGATGTTGAGTGACCATCTCAGGAGCTGGACCAGCCAGACCGAGGGAATAGAGTCTGTGACTTGCCAAGCCCGCCCCTACCCCCCGGGGCTGGTGGCCTCTGGCCCACAGAGAGGTAACCGCCAACGGGCAGCCTTGTGCACACACAGCCACACACGCACCCTGCCCAGCGCGCACACACCTGAGGGCCCAGGATTCTTTGCACAAGGTGACGCCCGGCCCCTTTGATGCTCGCCGGATGTGCTCCCATTGGGTGAGAACCAGACCTCAATAAAGCCCGGCACTATCAAGAGGCCGGTGGTTTGCGATTGCCCCGGCCTGTTATCTCCGTGGCCCTGGGTGGGGCTGCTTTGCGGTTCTCCACTGAAAAGCATTCACTTCTAGGCGGATCAAAGCCCCTTCCGCATCGGGCCGGCCTGGATCCCTTGTTTGTATCTGCAGGAGACTGTTCCTAACGATGGACTTTCAAGATAATAGGGACCCTAGTCCCAGACTCCCTCTGCCCTCTCCTTACCACGCAACGCGTCCCTCAGAGGCCACCTAATGGCCATTCACAAGGCCCTTCTCTTCTCTTTCTCCGGGTGAAGAGAAGATGTTAAATTTCCGTTTAACATTGGAAATGGGGGGCTGGCCAGAGAGCGTGCCAGGCCTGCTCCCAGCAACCACGGGTGGACCAGGGGGACCGAGAGACACCAACTCGGAGACCAGGTAGGACCCCCTCTCCTGCCTGTGCCGGCGAGGGGACTCCGGAGAGGAGGGCACCAACTACACATTTTTCTCAGGAGGGATGAACAGACAGATCCCCGCCTGGTCCCTGCAGCCCCATCTACTGTCTACCCAGATGTCTAAGGGCCGGCTGTCAGCCCACAGTGAGGACACAGCGGGACCCCTGAGTTGCCTGGATCTGGAGCACCCAGAAAGCCTGCCCATCAATACCGGGGAGAAAGAGCCCGTGCACTCAAGGACTGTGGGTGCCACAGGCTTCGGGGGCTTCCTGAGGGTTCCTCCGCTCCACCAAGGTCTGTCGGGGCCCGTGGAGGCGTGCTATGGCCGCCATGGTTTTCTTCTCTGTGTTCAGAGTACCTAGTGTAGTGTCTGGTCCTGAGGAGGCACATGGATGGGTTGATGGGTGAGTGGGTGGGTGGATGGGTGGGTGGATGCATGAGTGGGTGGATGGGTGGGTGGATGGGTGGATGAATGGATGGATCAATGGATGGATGGATGGATGGATGGATGGATGGATGGATGGATGGATGGATGGATGGATGGATGGATGGATGGATGGATGGATGGATGGATGGATGGATGGATGGATGGATGGATGGATGGATGGATGGATGGATGGACGGACAGATGGATGGACAAACGAGTAAATGAACCAGCATAGGCTGGTTATCTCACAAGTGTGGGAGGGAGGCGGGACATGGATACTCATTCTTACTGATGGGAAAACACCTTAGCTTAATGATATGGAGTCAGATCAAGGTTCAAATCCCAGAACCTGGGCAAGCTGCCTCTCTCACCCCTCTGTAAAGCAGGCAAAACAGGGGTGCAGACTCCATCGTAGGGCCGTCGTGAGGCCTGAGCTAAATACTAAAGGCTCCTAAGTGGTATTTGTCATTATCACTGCATTTCCCTAGAGCACCCGCTCTATTAACAGATCCAGGGGCCCACTTCCGAGGAAGGACGGACAAGGAGTCACTGCCTTGGTTATTCTCCTGGCACAGACAGACCACACCTACGGAGTAAAACACCCTCCGGGTCCACCTGCCACTGATGCTTTTTTTCCCCCTTTTTTAACCAATAAGGTTGTTCCTAGTATTTAGATGAACCTTAACTCGATTCCTTCCACATTCCCTCAACCACTCCTACAAAGTCTGAGAACCCCACGCGTGGGGAGGAGGCGATGAGGCCCGGAGTCTCACCCACCTACAACCCGCCGCTAAAGGAGCCCCACCGTGTACAAGGCAGTTCCCCACAGACCGTGCCCAGGAGAAGCTGGCTTTGTTGGTATTTAACGCTGAAATGCACAGATACCCTTTGCCTTCAACTCCATTGTCTTTCCCTTGCTTCTCATCCTTCTAACTGTGTCCCCTCTGCCTCGAACCCCTGGCTCTCCTGTCTGTCTCACTCTCGTTACAGGCCCTACAGCCTGAAGAGCCAGGCGAGGCCATCCCAAGGGGAAGGGATGCTTGCAGGACTCGGCCTGGACTGCCCGGCCCCGGGCCCAGCCCCAGCCCC
>NW_005355708.1:1204106-1220146 GCF_000412655.1 Myotis brandtii | reverse complement strand
CAAGGTGACGAGGGAAGCTGGGCCTCAGCACCCTCCGGTCACGACGGGGCCAGGCTGTTACTCAAGGCTGCAGCTGGGCTCTGGGAGGCCCCGGGAGGTCAGGCAGCGAGTTCACGGGACAGGCCACCCACACGGCACATCAGGATCATCAGGACGGCTGGACCGTCCCCGGGGCCGGCGCGGCGCTGGCCCTTGGCCCTGACTCGGAACACTCCACCATATGGCCTCCCTCGGGGAGGATGCGAGGAGGAAAAGAAATAAGCCGGGACCGGCAGGAGCCTGGCCTCCCTCCGGGGGCCAGGGACCCTTCCCGGGCTCGCGGGAGGGCGGCTGGCACTGTCCCCGGCAGGTGTCAGTAAAAGAAATGGGCGACTCCGACAGCCACGGTCCCAGATGAGGTCAGGTCTCCCTCTCTGCGGCCCCCAGATGTTCCCAGGGTTTTTGATCTGCACTTCAAATACGCTGGACCTTGGGTTACTTCACACTCTTCTAATTAAAGGCCCCAACTGGATTTTCACGTTTGCAGAGAGAGCTCTGACCAACGTGTAGGCAGCCAGAGAGGAAGAGAAGGGATCTCTGTTGTTCTCTCTCCTTCTCCCCTCCACCCCACACACCCGGCTTCTCGCTCTCCTTCCCTCTAAAAGTATAAAAGCGGGGGGGCGGAGGGGGGGGGTGCTGTGTTGCAAACAAAATCCTGGCTGCCTTGGCCTCCAGGTCCCTGGAGCCGGCCTGTGTTCTGTTGAAAGCTTTTCTCTTTTCTCTGGTCCCATGGACACCGGTCCCCGTCCGCCCCGGTCGGTCGGGGCAGGGGTGGGGGTGGAGGGGAGCTGGGCGAGGCTCTGGGAATTGAGAAGAAAGAGGCCAAGACCAGATTCTCTGGCACAGCTGCCAAGACAAGAGCCCGAGCGCCTGGCCTGGGCGGAAGGCAGCCTTCCCAGGTGCCTGGGCGTGCTGGGACTTGCTGGGAACCAGAGCCCTGGCTGGCAGACCAGGGTGGACAATGGGCCGAGAATTCACAGGGGCAGCCGGAGGGGGGAGGGGGGGAGAGGGGGAGGTTTCAGGGAATCACATAAATTAAAGACAGAAAGGATGTCAGGCCACCTTCACTTCCTTCCTCCCCTAATGGGAATTATCTCATTAGCCCCGAGCTTCCTCGAGGCTGACTTTAAATGATTCCTGTAATGGGGATCTCGATCCATAGCCTGCCCCCCTCCCACCCCCATCCCATGTGACTCCTAGGAGAGCTAAGCAGGGCTCTTAAAGGGACAGTAGCAAAAAGATGCCAATTCCATCTACTTAACATTTCGCACCACTGTGGTATCGCCCTTTCACCTTTTATTTCCACTGATGGGAACTTATTGGGAGAAAATCGGCATGCATATGGTGACAGGTTCAATCACAACCCATCCCCCCAAAAAAAGGAAAAGAAAAGATAGTCAGTAAATGTTACCTTATGTGGCAAAAGGGACTTGATGGGTGGGATTAAATGAAGGATCTTTCAAAAATAATAATGTTTTTATTGATTTTTAGAGAGAAAGGACGGGAGAGGGTGTGAAAGATAGAAACATTGACCGGCTGGCTCCTGCACGCCCCCAACTGGGGATTGAGACCAAAACCCAGGCATGTGTCCGGACCGGGAATTGAACCGGTGACCTTTTGGTGCATGGAATGATGTTCAATCAGCTGAGCCACCCTGGCCAGGCTAAACTAAATCTCTCAACATGGGGAGATTGTCCTGGATTATCCAGACGGGCCCTAAATACAATCACAAGTGTCCTTATAAGAGGGCGGAGGAGGGAGATTCGCCCACAGAGAGAAGAGCATGGTGTGACCTCGAGTGTAGTGGCTGCAACCAAGGCAGGCCCACAGCCTCCGGAAGCCGGAGCGGCAGGGAATGACCCTCCCAGGGCCTCCAGAAGGAACCGGCTCTGTCTACAACTGGATCTTAGCCCCCAGGTCATTTTAGGGGCTAAAACCAGGTTTCATTTCCGATTCCAGGCTTCCAGAACTTCATGACAGCGAGCCTGTGTTACTGTAAACCGAATGGTGGTCGTTTGTGATAGCAGCCCCGTACACTAGTACCGACTGTCATCAGAGCCTTAGTTCACAACAACAACAACAACAAAAATTGGGAAAAAAATCAAAGAACTGCTAAAGAAAGAACTATGTCACAGTCCCACAAGGAAATACTAAGCAACCACAGAAATACTGAAATAAAATTAATTTTAAAAAAAGATGACTGTCCTACAACTGAGCATGGGTCTTGACTATTTCCCTTGCCTTTTTTGATATTTTTCTGATGGTACGCCCCTTGTAACGACTTCTGTCATCACATGTCGCACATGTATTTGCAGGGTGGTGAGCGGGGTGAGGACTTCTGATCCCTTTCTAGAAACAGAGAAGCAGACACTGCGGACAGTTTAGTGGAGACAGATCCAACGGACAGAGAAGCCAGGGTTGGCACCTTTCTGGGCTCCGAAGATGTCGCGTTTCCCGGCCAAAGGGTCCTCTCTCCTCTGCACACACCTCAGCCGGGTAGCACTAGCCTCGGCCTCCGTCTTCACAAGGCCTCTCCTCTGCGTCTGCTTCCCCTCCTCTCCGCTTCCGAGGACTTGCCGTGGGATCCTGAACTAACTCCATCTGCAAGGACCCTTTTCCTAAAGGAGGCCACACCTGAGGTTCCAGGTGGACACAGGTTCTGGGGTTCCACTAGAATTCAGTCCATGAAAGGTGGCTCCCCCTGCCCTCCCCCCACCCCCGAAAGTTCCAGCAACTTCACAGTCTCCTTTGATCTTTCCAGGTCCCAGAGAGCAATCCCTTCTGGAAGTTTCCAGAGGCAGACAGAGTCTCCCTACAAGAATGAACTTCCCAACCATTAAGAGTTGCCAACGTGTTAGACTGGGTGACCTCTGGAGAGATCATGTCTCCATCACTGAAGGGTGGGAGCAGGAGACACCCATCTGGCAAGACTCGGGGGAGGCCCTGGGTCTGGGTGGGAGATGGGATTGGCTCGTCAAAAAGAGTTTGGTTTTACGACTACAAGCAAGGACTGCGCCCAGTCGACTCGGCGAGGCCTGGGCATAGAAGAGGCTCCACACGCATGCTCATTGCCCCATGGGGACGCCCCTTACATCTCAACATGCCTCCCTTCAATGAATGCACAGAACACTACAAGGAAAGATAAGCCAGGGCTCGGACGCGTGGTACACTCAGTGATGGTGTGTCCAGAACCTTCTTCGCATCCTGCGCCACGGGAGATGATCCGACACGCCTACGGGCCCCTCTCTTCTTGGATGGCAAGAAGGTGACCCACCAGGACAAATCACATGACAGGAGACGCCTAACTCAGTGCCCCACGATGATGTCGACTGAGAGAGGGACTCGGAGCCGCCAGCGTGTCTGCATGGGCAGCCGAGGGTCCCTCGGGAAAACCTAAGCGATGAGGCCCTGGGATCGATTTTGGCTCCTGCCCGGCCCACCGGGAAAGGCAGAGAGAGAAGGCAGAGCAGCCATTCTGGGCCGCAGCCGAGGCGGCTGCCTGTGCAGGCTGAGCCCAGACGAAGCACACCCACCAGGCGGTGACTTATCGGCTGTGGGAGGCCCGAGAAGCTCTTAAGCCACAGGTGGGCGCCCGTAAAGCCACCTCCGGGAGGAGCACAGACCTCAGGCCCCGCTTGCTGCTAATCACCCTAAGCACCCCGGGGTTTCAACCCCGATCTGGGTGGCCCTTCCCACTCCCGGAGCCTCCTCACGTGCCCAGTGATCTCAGCTGGCCTCCCACAAACCCTGCCGAGTAAGCGGGGCTGGTGTCCTCACTCCCACTTCACAGATGGGAGACTGCGGGCGGTTCGAGGACTTGCTGAGGGCCACCCAGGGAGTAGGCGTCCCAGTGGCCAGTCCAGTGCTCCTCCCGCAGACCAGCCGGCACACGGTGCCCCGCCCGCTCTGTACCGCCCGCGAGCACTTCAGGGCTTTTCCTAGGTGGCAGCAAGGACCAGGGGGTAGCCCCCCCGCTGGGCGCTGGGCATCCTTGTGGCCACTGGGGAGCCTGACCTGCTAAAACGCCCACCTCTTCCTGCTCAGTCAGCCTCCCTCCCCTGCTCGGCGGCTGGGAGTGGAAGGGCATGGACCGGGCCGGGTGGACAGGGCTTGTGCCCAGGCTGGGCCTTCCCCCCAAAGCGGCGAAGCGTGCTTGCTGGGATCTGGGGGGGAAGCCGCCCTGTGTGTTTCCCAAGGAAGAGGGCACAGCAGAGCTGATGGGAATGTACAGCTCACCCCAGCCGGCCCCAGACTTCCCAGCGTGCCCACAGAGGCCCTCGGCGCTGGGCCCGAGGCTCTAAGCTGCCCGAAGCGGCCGCGGGGAGTGGGCGGTGAGTGCCAGGGAAGATGGAGCAAGACCCTCCCCTCCTCCAGCCCCAGGTCAGTGGGGCAGGAGTTCACGTTGCCCAGGTCAGAGGCCTCCGTGGGAGGCGGCAGAGTTCCTTTCTGGTGGGGCCCCTGAACTGGACCGACAGGGCCCCAAGGCATTCCCTGCAGACCTGATTGAGCCCCAGGAACCAGCACCTGGAGGGGGCGTGTGGGGTGGGGCAGGCAGGGCCAGCTCATCCTCGGCCCACTCCTGGAATGCCCAGGTTCGGGCTGACCTGGCAGCTCGGGTTTCGCCTCGCCAAGCCGTTTTTCTGTCGCCTTCCGCAGCCCCTGCACCCTCAAGGGGCACCTGGGGGACGCTGTACCACCAGGAGCACCGTGGGCTCCACCGAGTCTGGGTCAGGCCCGAGAGGATCCACGGCCGGCGGTGGAAGGTGTGCAGGCGGCGGAGAGCCAGGCTGCCCGCAGCGATCTAGGCCAGCGTCCGGTTCCCATGACACGCTCACTGGCGGCGTTAATAACTAACCGAGGCCCAGACAGGTGCTGGCGGCCCGGCCTCGGAGTTCTTGCTTAGGGTTGAAAGTGAGTCACTTCCCTGTTACAGTTTGCTGCCGGCTGAGTCACCCACGGGGAGGCCGGCCCTCTCACACCCGCTGGTTCGCACAGATGACATTCACGTCCCTGCCTCCGACCACCCAGTTTCCAGGTCAGCTGGGCCCAGAGGAACCGACCCTCACGATGTAGACCCAACGGCACCCCCGGTAACCCCGGTGACCCAACCTCTGCCTCTCCCCCTTACCACCCCCTCCTTCAACTGAGACAGTGAGTCACTGTCCCAAGAGGAATCTGGAGAGATGTGAGAGGGGGGAAAAGGGGAAGAGGGAGACGGAGAGAGAGAGAGAGAGAGAGAGAAAAAAAGAGAGAGAGAGAGAGGTGTCTGTGTCACCTTTTAAATTTACCCTAAAGAAACAGAGCTCTCACACCTTCCCAACCTCCTGTTTGGACACAAAGACTGAAGTGGAAAGTTCCAGATCTGATGAGCCAAAGGACACAACTGTGGGGCAATAGTCCACTTCATCACTCCGGGGAAGGACGGAGCTGACTGTGGGTAAACTGAGTCCCAGGCTTCCCGACTCCCCGTGTCAGGTGAGAGGCAGGACCGGCCACCAGGCCAGACGACGCCCATTGGTAGCCCTGGGGCACAGCTCTCAGGATGAGTCCCTCCGACAGGTGAACATCACCTGGGAACAGAGGCTCCTGGCCCCCTGGGAGACCCTTCCTTCCTCACTCACTCAGGATCTCCTTTACACACTGTTCTCATTCCAAAGAGAGATGAAGAGAGAGAAAAAGGACACAGGGCCCTCAACACCAGGAGAAGGAAGCCTCGCTGAAACGGTGTGGGGATTTACTCTTCTTTTTAATCCTCAGCAAGTCTCTCCCGCTCCCGGTGTCTAAGCCAGACGATAAACAGGGATGACATCAGGGGGGCCGGCACCGCGGTCTCCCTGCCGGGCCGAGACTGACAGGTGGAGAAGAGATGACACTATTTCCATCCTCGGAAGATGAAAACCGAGGAGGACAGATGACAGCAGAGGCTGGCGCTGGGCGTGGCGGGAAACCTGACACGCTGCCAGGGCTTTGTCTACTCCCCCATCTCTCAGGTGTGTATCATCCCTGGGGCTCAGGAAGCCAGGGCTTGGGCTGGATGAGCTCCATGGAGCCCCCGGAAGTTCTGAGCTGAAGGTTGACGTCCGCTCGTGGTGGCCGGGACTCTGGCTGGACCCTCGAGGAGCGCCAGGGCCCTTCCTGCCACGTGCGTCTTTGCACATCGCCTCTGAGCGTGCGGCCAGCCCAGCGGCGTTGATGACACCCAGGGTGCAGATGCCAGAAGGGAGAGCCCACCCCCAGGGGCTGGCTCAAGAAACCCAATGAGTCACCAGGCCTGACCAGTGGCCACGATGTCCCAGGGTGCAGTGGGAGGCTGGGGACAGCGCCGCTGCAGGGACACGAGCCACGGTGACTCACATCTGCATCTGAGGGGACGTTCCGTCTGTGAGGCCTCTGGACAGCTCTGCTCCCATCCCAGGGTGAGGTCATCGCCCCTGCTGCTCAGAACTGGGACTCGGGACTGTCTCCTCCCAGGGCCCCGACGGCCTCTTCACTCCCAACTATGGCTATGGCCGCAGTCATCGTTTTAGCCACAGCCCCTCTCCCTCCCGCCACGCACACATGACGGATGGGCCCGGGGAAAGAGTGTGTCCATAAAGACAGCTCTTCCTCCCCATGACCTCATGCAGGTGCCCCGGGCGCAAGGCCGAGACCGTGACTGACCTTTGGATGGAAGGATATGAAATCAACGCAAGCTGGTCGTGTTAATAGTACCGATGATGACCACTGCTAGGTGGACCCGGCCGTCAGGCCACCTTCGGGCTCCCTCTCCCGGGGCCATGGGTCGGGAGGTAAAAGAGAGCAAGGCGCTGGGTAGGGAAGTGTCCCCGGCGGAGCCCGTGGCCCAGTCATTGGGAAATACACTCAAATGTGGGAGAAGTACCAGGTAGGGACTCCGCTCTGCCCGCTGTCTTTCTCCGAGCATTTCCTACAGAGCAGGTCACGGGCAGAAGGTGGCCCCAGCCACAGTCCTCTGCTAGCGCGTGGGCATATGCGTGAGAGACGGAAAAGTCCCCAAACTTGGGCACTGGGTGCTCCCTGATGGTGCCGTTTTCAGAAGGATGGTGCACCGTTGCCTGGAAATCCCCTGGGAGTCACTCATTAACTCCCCTCCCCCGCACACAGCCTGTCAGTCACCCCGCCCAGACAGCAGGGTCAGACTCATGTCAGCAACCGCCATCCTCCCACCAGGTAACCCACGCGGTGTCTGAGCACCGAGTCTGTCCAAGGCCCTAAAACGAGCAGTGAGAAAGGACGGGGTCACAGAAACCCAAGCAACAGACAACAAGGCCCATCCCCCTCCCCGCCCGCTCTCCAGGCACTTGCTGGGGCAGCGAACCCCACAGGGCAGGCGGAGGCCCACAGGTGAGGTGTGGGGGATTTCTGAGAAGCTGAGGCACATAGATGGTAACATGGAGGGAGGGGGCGAGCACAGAGGCAGGCGCAGAAATGTTCCAGGCTTGGGAGATGTTCCAGGCTCGGGAGTGGGATGCACAGCAGGTGAGCTGGGCTGAAAGGACTCACGCTGGCGTGGGAAGAGGTGGGCGATAGGACAGAGCGCCCAGTGAGACGCGGTCACTGAGACAGCAGAGAGAGGTGGTAGGTTGTTGGGGGTGGTTTGTTTTTAAGTAGAAAGTGACATGAGTTTGAGACAGAGGCTTGTGAGCACACAGCTACAAGTACTTTGGTTAACAAAGACTGAACCGCATGGGGGGAGCCTTGGTGGGCATCCCAGCTGGTGCTGCGGGAGTCAAGACCAAGAGGGGATGGGGGGAGGTTGTGGCTGGGAGAAGAGGGGGATCGAATCAGAAAACAGCTGTGGAGTAACTGCCAGGGCTCGGTGTTCTTGTGGCTGGAGGACTGAACACCACCAGCCACCTTCCTTCGAACGATCCACGTGGAATCAGGCAAACGAGGGAGAGAACTGAGAGAGAGACACGGCGTCTGTTCCGTGTTACCTAAGTTGTGTTACCCCATTCAACTCACAGCCTCCCCTGACCACAGGGTACCGACATCCCATCTTACAGATGAGAAAACCGAGGCTTAGGAATTTACCAACATCATATCCAGACGAATAAGAGAAACACCACCACCCCGACATCTGCTGCACGCTTACTATGTCCCAGGCACTGTGCCAGGCTCTTCTCAAGTCACAACACGGCAGGGGTTTTCATTATTATCTCCATTTTACAGATGTGGACCCCAAAGTCCAGAGAAGTCAAGGTCACCAGTCTGTAGCCAGCCAGGGAGGAAACAGCGGAAGTAGGATTTGAACCCAGGTCTTCGAGGTCCACCCTCTTTGCCCATGTGCTGGACCAACACTGGAAAACTGGCCACATAACCTGCCCAGTTCTAGAGCCCGGCTTTGCATCACACAGCATCCCCTCGCCCAGGCTCCGTAGGAGAAACAGAGACGCTTTGCTGCCTCCAAACATGCCCATGTACGTGGCTGGACTGACACGTACCCAGGAGCCAGACTTCCAGCCAGAAGGGCGACTGCTGGGGATGGTGGGGCCTCGACAGCTGTGGGCAGGTCCAGCCCTTGCTGTCAGGGAGTGGCCCTGTGCCCAAACCATGCTTATTAGGACCGGACATCAGTCCGCCGAGCTCCAGAAGCCCTGAGGTCCCCTTTAATCCCACAGTCGGTCTCTGAGCTCTTGAAGGTCAGCAGGCGCAATCTACCTTTCTCCGTTTCCTAAACCTGCAGGCTTCAAGCCACCCACCTGATGGCTCTCCCTGCACACGGCAAGACCTCCATGCCCTGTTTCAGACCCTGCGTACATAGACCAGGTGGCGGGAGCGGAGGCGCGCGCCCCGGGCAGCCAGAACGCGCATCATCACTCGGAATGGACAGAGAGCACAGCGTGAACCCTGGCTCCCTCATTAAATAACTCCACGACCTTGGGCCATGGACTGTACCTTGGTTTTCTCATCTGTAGACTGGGTACAACGTGAGCGACCTGTGAGAGGTGACAGGTTCCTCTAAGTAAGAGCCCCGAGAACACAGTCTGGCTAGGATGGATCACGCTGACTAGGAGGGCGCCTTAAGCTGAGCCTCGACCTTCTCCGACGTCTCCTGCCTGCCGGTCTCTGCTCCGGGCTGCACGCAGGTGGGGTGGGGATGTCAGGGTGGGGGATTCTGCTGCAGAAAGAACATAACCCCTGAAGCGAGGACGGCAGCAGGGCAGCGGCGCTGCTCTCGTTACCTGGCGTGCTCCGGGCCACCTTCGTCCCCGTCCTTTCTTGGTTCGGAGCACCTGCCCCGGTTGGCCACCAACCTCTGATGTCACCTGGAAAGAGAAGGAAAGCGTGACCTCGGGGAACAGGGATCATGAAAGTCATGTTCCAACTTAAAGCATCGGAGGAGTGGACTCTGAGGGTCACACGGCCTCCCACGGACACGGGAGGTTACAGCTGCTGATTCTCCGGTACAGAAAACACACAAACGCCATTGACTGAGAATAAAGGAGAAGTCCATTTCCCATGTCAGCTGTGGACATGGCCACCGAGGGCTGCTTTCAAGAAATACAGGGTTTCCACCTGAATGAACTAGACCTAGAACCACCCTAATAAACTAGACCCAGAATAACTAAGATGTAAATGGGTATTACACTGGATAGTGATTTCTTTCAAGTTATAACAAAACTTAAATTCACGAGGGACCTTGACTACAAAATCATCTCTGGCCATGGTTCTGAGTTGTTCTGTTTTTATGGAGTCTTTTATTCCGAGGTGGCTACTGTGATACGATTCTGAATTTCTCTATGTTCTGATCTTACGGCGCCTAAATTCATTAAATGGGGAAACACCTGGAGGGCGTCGAGCTCTGTGCCTGACCCCTACTCCGCACCCAGCACATATCGGCTATGCTTTTGTTAACGTTGCTCCTTTACACGGGTTTCTCGAGAGCAAGGCTACGCCTCGCCATCCGTGTGACCCCCGAGAAGATGCGCAGAGCGATCAGCGTAGTTGCTGTTCCTGCTAAAATATTTAATCTTTAAATCCGACCTCTCCCCAACCCAATTCAGACACCAGGAAGGGTCGCATTTCAAAAGGTGTTTAAAGATAATGGCCCCAGTCTCAGCTTCCCCATCATTAGGCTCAAAGAAATCACTCTGGACCCTTCGTTTGGCAAATGAAGACAGAGAGAAGAAAGAGAACGGGGAAAGACAATACCATCAGATTTGAAACAGAAAACGCGTAACCTTCACTCACAAGAGGAAGGATTGTTTGGGTGGCGTTTTGTTCTTCCACTGGGCGCACACACATCACCCGGGGGCGGGGATCACTCCCCCGGTTTCTAGAGTTCCTGAGGACAGGGCCGGCTGGCACTCTGGGCCACCCCGTCCATCAACTCCGGCCCCCTCTCCGCCAATCCCAGGGACACACGTCGGCTGGGTCAGTTTCCTCTGCCACACCCACAGACTGACCCCAGAACCGACCTCAAATGCCACGCAGGGTTCTGGACTGCAGGGCAAAGATCTCAACAATTACATTTTATTTTATTTAAATATATTTTTATTGATTTCAGAGAGGAAGGGAGAGGGATAGAGAGATAGAAGCATCAAACATCAATGATGAGAATCATGGATTGGCTGCCTCCTGCACACCCCACAATGGGGATCGAGCCCACAACCTGAGCATACACCCTGACCGGGAATCAAACCGTGACCTCCTGGTTCATAGGTCGACGCTCAACCACTGAGCCACGCCGGCCGGGCCTCCACAATTTTAGCTCCGATGAACCGTGCAACACTTGGGACCTACCTAGACCACTTGCAAATGCTAAAAAACTCCTCCAAAAGAAGCAAGGAAAACCACAAGATACTCTCCAAGTCCAACAGCACCGACACCAGGATGGATTCCCATTCCTGCTGCCACCCCCAGACCCAACCCACGTCCCGTGTATTAGGTGCAAAGCATTCGATAAACTCTGTGATTGCAGCCTTACCCTCCCGGGGGCGATAGGAAATTTAACACAAGTCCATCTAAACTCACCCAGCCACCAGGACTTCCCAACCCACCAATCAGTAGCAGACCCCGGGGATGGGATGGGTGGGGACTGGCAGGGGCCTCTGTCAATCCTATGATGGGGGAAAGACAGGAGGGGAGCCAGGGTTCAGACTTGGCTACTCACTGAAGTCACAACCCCCTCCCCCGGGCAGATGGAAAATCCTCCTGAAGCCTGAGTCCCAGCCCCAAGGGTTCTGAGGTCTGGGCTGATGCTCTAGCCCCTGAGCCAACGGCCAGGGCAAGAATGTTCTCATTGTCGAACCTCAGAGGGAAGGCAGGGGAGGGTGGGTTGGAAGAGATCAACCAATGAACTTGTATGCACATATGCATAACCCATGGACACAGACGGTGGGGTGGTGAGGGCCTGGGGGGAGAGGGGACGGGAGCGGGCTGGAAGAGGTTAATGGGGGGGAAAGGAGGACCTATGTAATACTTTCAACAATAACGATTAAAAAAAAAAAGAATGTTCTCATTTCTTCTATAATCAGAAGGAATAAAGTGACTGTCACAGAAGTGCCTGTATAGCGATGAATGCAGCCTGGATGAGATTCATCCTTCTACCACTGTAGCCACAAAATATACTTTTAACATCATGTGTTATGGGGGCTAGGGGCTCGTGAAGACAAAGGCGCCCAAGGTCAAAAGCATGACCATTCATCCCTGAACTTGCCGACGACTTCCTGTCTCTGACCTCACCAGCCTTCATTCAGACTTTGGTGAATGTCCCGGCTGACCCCCTATACCCACCCATGTTACAGCCCAGCTGGGCAGGACCTCTGGAGGCCAGACACACCCCTCAGCCCCCTGCAGCATCAACAGGAGCACACATCACACCCAGGCCCGTAAAAGGTAATTATACAATCTGATCTGGCAAATTAGAGCCATACAACTGTCTAATTCCTACAGTGAATTCAAGGGCTGGATCAGCAGGGGAAATGACCCTGGATCTTTATTGCCATTTGCCCCCGGGTCAGGATTAGGGTTTATTTATCTTTTTTCATTTTCTTGCTGAGAGATGGGAGACAGGGAGGGGCCTTCTCTGCTGCCCGCCTCTCCCTCTCCTCACCCCTCTCCATCCCACCCTACCCCGTTTGCTGTGCAGACAAACCAATCGCCCAGTGTGCTTGCCCATAAAGCACTCAACCTCGACTAAGATTAAATAAAGCACCAATGAGGAGAGACGATGGAGAGCGAGATAGAGAAATAAATAACTTTCCACCACAGAAAACTTGGGGGCATCCCAACCCCAAACCCAGGGCTTCAATGGTTGGCATGAACTCACTGCAGAGCAAACAGAACAGCGGACATGCCCGCCCCAGCCAGGTGGCTCCCATGCCAGTTAGGGTCCCAGTTAGGGTGCAACCAATGAAAGTTCCTCTCTCGCATCGATATTTCTCTTTCTCTCTGGAATCAATCCCTGCCCCCCCCCCCACCACCACACACACAAAACAATAAATACATCCTCGGGTGAGGATTTTTTAAAAAAGCAAAAACTGACATGCCCAGATGGCAATTTATCTCCTAATGATTCTGGCTCAACTCTGAAATGTTTACTTGGAGAACACTCACATATATACATTTCTGTAAACACACCTCTCTCTCTCTCTCTCTCTCCCTCCCTCCCTCCCCGCCCCCCTGTCTCTGTCTGTCTGTCTGTCTCTCTCTCTCTCTAACCCCCCACCCCCAAGTCTCTCTCTCTCTCTCTCTCTCTCTCTCTCTTCCCCTGCCCCCCTGTCTCTGTCTGTCTGTCTCTCTCTAACCCCCCCACCCCCAAAGCTATTTACAGGAACTGGTGCCCATCTCCTCTGCTCATTAAACAGCGAGATCACCCAAGGGCAGAGACGGTGATGCCAGGACAAGCTGATATGAAGCACGGATCCTGCATCAACCAGAGCAAACACTAGAAAGGGCAGCAAGCTCTTCCCCTCTTTCTTCCTGCACCTTCCTGGGAAAGACAGTTTCCGAGCAGACTCCTGGGTCAGCCCCGCCCGGGCGCTCGTGTCCTGGGCCTGAGGACAGAGCCCCGGCCCAGGCAGAGGTATTTGGCGCGGACGCCTCAGCAGGCCCCTGCCAATGAAGGTCAGGCTGAGAAATGAGGCTGTGCGGTGTGCAGAGGCCCGGGCAGCCTTGTCTACATGCAATGCCAGGGTGATCCACCCAGGAAATTATTATTTTTAAAAAATATGTTCTAAAAACAAACCCAGAAGGAGAAAGCAAAAGGTTATTAACAAGTTGTCCGCCCTGGGTAGTGAGTTCAGGGGTGATCTGTTTTCTTATTTTTTGCATGACGACCGTGCACAGGCGTTGTTCAAAAATGCCCCGGTATTTAAAAAGTAGTAAAAAATAAAACGGGCATTCATCATCTTGAACTAGAAATAAAACTATAAATGCCATTTTCATAAAAATAAAAAAATAATAAAATAAAAAAAACACACGGTTAAAACAGGAGTTGCAAGATTGTGAAATCAGAAACAGTTTGGGAGTCAGGATTAGAGAGCTGCCAGTTTGACCCAAAGTTGGGGTCCAAGGTGAGATCCGGCCAGGGTGCCCTGGGGACCCCCCTGTGTCTGGGACCCAGAGTGAGCCCGGGACAGAGACACCCAGAGGTGGCCGGAGCTCCCACTGGCAGGAGAGTAGCCACTCCCACGGAAGGATTCCGTCAATATTGGCTGGAACCGTGAACTTAACCGAGAATCCCAACCCAGCTGACAGGCCGCAGGCCGCAGGGTTGAACGGACCTGCTCCGTGGCATTTTCCAAATGCCTGTGCCATTCTCGGCAGCCGGCTGTGGTGGCATTCGCGTTTCGGGTCAGGACCGAGGGCCTGAGCTATCCGCAGAGCCGGTTCCACCAGGCCAGGCTGGAAAAGGAGGCCAGACTCCATGCCACAGCCCGCAGAGGCCACGCCGGAAAGAAGGGCCCACGGTGCCCCCTGGGCTCGGAGAAGAGAGAGTAGACTGGAGCCTGAGACCCAGTGCCAGGTCTCAGCCCCCCGCTTCCTTGGTTCCTCTCCTTCCTCCTGAGCCCAGCACAGAAGGAGGCCCCAAGGCTCAGTCCTCAGCCCAGCGGAATTCCCACCCTTTCCCCTTGTCCTTGAAGATTCCCCAGACCCTGCCCCCGGCCTTTTTCCTAAGCCAGCGGCCTGCGGGGCAGGCTGATCACTGGTTCCCAACAACCTCAAACTGTCCCATACAAATGGAACCCCATCTATCCCCCTCCACATGGCTCCCCCGGAACCTCCCTAATTCGTGAATTTTTTACAAATATATTTTTATTTCAGAGAGGAAGGGAGAGGGCAGAGAGAAACATCGATGAGAGAGAATCATTGATCAGCTGCCTCCTGCACGCTCCCCACTGGGGAATGAGCCAGCAACCTGGACCTGTGCCCTGACCGGGAATCGAACTGTGACCTCCTGGTTCATAGGTCGATGCTCAACCACTGAGCCGGGCTGTCCGTGAATGTAACCTCACTCTCTCGGTCACCCAGAGGAGCAGTCCTCCCTCTGTCAGCTCCTCTGCTAACAGCTCATGACCGGTCTCGTATGTCCCCACGGCCGTGATAACAGCAAGACCCCTGAGCGCAGAGAGCGTGTCTGTCTTGTTCTCCGTCGTATGGACAGAACGTGTTGCATGATTCAGCCCTCTCGGTTGAGTGGAATGAATGAATGTCAGTATCCCTGCGTGAAAGATACGGTAATTGGCACACGGCAGGATTTAAAACTTCCTCAAGGTCATGGGGCCGGGAAGCAGTGGAGTCCTCATTGGCACCAAGCTCCTCTGGCTCCAGGGGGAAAAGGTGAAAGGAACCCCAACTCCCACGGTTGCAATCACTCCCCACCCGGGCTCCTCGACGTCCGACTCGCCTGTTCCAGTCCACTCTGCATCGCCCGCCCGGCTTATGGTGCTGAAATGTCAGTCAGCTCTGCCCCACGCTGCCAACAGCTGCGATGGCTCCCTACTGCCTTCCGCACAGTCTTCTGCCGGAAACCCCGGGCCCCTTGCATTCGGGACCCCTCCTTTCTCTCTCCAGCCCTGCAGAGCGATCTCATTGGTGCTCCCCATGCCTGCAACACCCCCGCCCCCGGCGCTGCCTCTCCCCAGCACCTGCCCTTGAAGCCCAAGTCCCACGTCCCATGAGAAGTCACTTGACTTCCCAGTCTGCAGCAGTGGCTCGTACCTGTATTACTGCCCGCACCCCACGTTGGCACTAAACGTAAGGTGACGGAGAGGATAGGTTAGCTACCCTCTCTCCCCCGGGAGATCTTACCATCTCTTAGGGTGGACATGTGTTTGGATTCCTAGAGCCTCATACAGTGTACAAATCACTAATCAAAGATGCCCAGCTACTCTGTGGCAGGCTCTCTGGCCCAAGGCCCTCCTAAATGCAGGTGGCAGACCTCGGCGGTGGCCAGGCTCTCTCCAGCTTGCGAAGCCTGAAGAGCTGGAGCTCCTGGTGCTCTCTGACCTCTCAAAAGTCTTGCCCACCTCCACGTGCAGCTGCTGACCTTGGTCCGACCTTGAGCTCACCCCTGGATCTTCCTGTCTCAAACGAACCTGAGCTTAAAGACAGAGCCCCGCCCACCGTGCTTAAAAAAAAAAAATCAAATGTTTACAAGCCCATCAGGGTTTCTCTTGAAAACCACATCTTTGCCTCCAAGGACACCTTCTGAATGCAGCGCCCTAGCCATCAGCAACAGAGAGGGGGAGCACCCCTGGGCAGGCTGCCCCCGACCTGCGACCTGCGACCTGCAGAGGGCTGACCCCCAGAAGGTGCCCTGGGCCCGGGGGCCCCCGCCCTCACACCAAGCCTTGGCCCCCGTGAGTTCGTTTCGCCATGTTTCAATGGAAACTGGACTATTCAACTCAAAACACACTTTTCCAGTGATATTTTAAGGAAAAATGAGATCACAGAAAACCAGGGAGGTAAATTTAAATGGTGTGACCCCAAGCAACTTTTTTTTTTTCAAAGAATTCCCTGAAAGGCTTGTTCAC
>NW_005355708.1:1196007-1203906 GCF_000412655.1 Myotis brandtii | reverse complement strand
GGGGAGACCTTAGCCCTAGAGACCACCTGGGCAGCAGCGACACTTGAAAAGCTCTAAGATGCTACACAGGCCCACGCCCTCCCCTCGGGGGAGGGCCACATGGACCCCGATGTGCCTTCTGTTTTCGAAAGCGGCCGGCAGCCCCCTTGCCAGCCAGGTCAACACGCTGCCTCTGCCAGAGATACCAAATGTTTCCTAAACCCACCCGCGCCCGGCGCGCGCAGCTATGAATAGGTATTCACGTTAACTCGGGGCACTAATTAAAAACCGTTCAGCCAGGCAAATTCTCATACTTTTAAAAAGTCATTTGAGTAATTGCCTTTCCATGCCGCAGACTTTCCACACGACTGACAGGTTGACATTTCACAATGTTGTTTGTTTTAATCAAGAAAGGGCGGAAAGAGCCAGTGTGGTGCCCGGTTCATTTTTCAGGGGCTTTGATTTAGTGATTGGCAAACCCTCACTTAATGGCTGTGCAGTGAGTGAGGCTGGGGGAGCAAGGCTCCCGCCTCCAGGGCTGGGGAGGTGGGAAGTGGCCCCAGGACATTGGTACGGCCGCTCTCCCTTCCTTCTCCCCTCTCCCTACACCCAGCTCCCAGCTTCCACTCTGGGCTGCACAGCAGAACCTTCCAGGCCCCAACCAGTCTACCCCCTATCCCTGTCCGGTGCCCCACTCTCCCAGCGAAGGGCTGCTTGCTGAACCAACACCCACTGGGGGAGGGACTATTTCAGCAAACTCAGGAGTCAGGGGGCAGTGGGGACTAAAGTCTCAATGGTTCTCAAACTTGTTCCGTAAAAGCAGCAGAACCAGAATCAGCCTGGGCCCTGGGAGTGTGAGTCTCACCTCCACCATTTCTAAGCCTTGGACTTCTCTGTGCCTCAGTTCCCTCATCTGTCAACACCTTGTGCAACCAAGGAGCTTGCATGTAAGGTTGTGGGAGGGTTAAATAAGTTCCTATCGGGAAAGCCCTTACAACAGTGAAGCATAATAAATGCTATACATGTGTTCGTTTAAAAGCCCTTTCTCCTCCCCAGCCAACTTTCATGCAGGACCCTGCCTTCCCAGAGCGTGGATGGCCGGGCCTTGCCCAGTCCTGTGCGCTGCTTCCCAGGGAGACACCCAGGTCCCTCCACGGCTCCACAGCCACTGCTCATCTGAGGACGGAGTTCAGTCGACTTTCCGTCTGACACCACGGGCCTGCCCCCGTCCCAGAGCATTTTGTGGAGACACAACTGTGCTCCCTCGGGAGGGCTGCCCGGGGACGGCGGCTCCCTCTCCAGGCTCCCGGCGGCCACCGCCACCACGTAGGGATGACGACAGACGGCAGTGGGTGAGGCCTGAGGTTTGCATGGACGTGCACACACACCACCCACCACCTCGTGGACACCAACAGCAGCCACCACGCACCCCAGAAGGGAGGGAGGGGTTTCTTAGGGAAAAACCACCCCAGAGCCTCCCAGAAGCCTTATCACAACAAAATACGGGATGCAGGGGCACACAGACCTCACCTAAAATCCCTGCACACCCCCTGGATATTTCAGAGAGGATTGAGCACCTACTGTGTGCTAGTCATTACACCAGGTGCTGGAAATACAGAGCCGAGAAGGCAGGTCCCGGATCCCCAGGGTCAAAAACCTAGTAGGACCGCTGATGAAAATAACTGCAGCTCATATTCTGTGGTATGCATTACAGTGGATTCTATGTGCACAGTATAGATTAAATAATGTTATGTGCTATAGATGATAGGTTATAGAATATATGCATTTAAATGCTGTGTCATATATGTATTTCTATATTATGTGCTATATGTTATATAGTATATGTATGTAGTATGTCCAACGTGTACAGTGAGGCTGGGGAGAAGGCGGCCCCACCTCCCTGGTGCTGGAGGGGGGGTGTCTGGGCAGGTGAGGAGGGACATGGCTGCAGGGTCACTTGCCAGGGGATTAACTTGGTTTCATGGAAAAAAGGGTGTCGGGCCTATCTGGGCGTGAATAACAACGGTGGCACTTTGTGGCTGTACCATCTTGGGCACCAGGGTTTTTAACCCTTTTCACAGCATCAGTAAAAAGAGCATCAGGCACAGACACCCCAGGGCAGGCAGGTGGTAGGTGATCGATGAATTGCCCAGGAGAGACAGTGAGAAAGGCTGGCAGAGGCCCTGTAAGAATGAGGCCGCCGGGAGGGGCTTGGCTGAGCTCACAGTCAGACAGGCAGGCGAGAGGCCCTCCTGGGAGCCCGGTGGCAGCACGGCCCGACCTTGCATTTACACCCGTTATCATGGCCATCGGCAAAATCTGGACCATCGTTCCTCCTCCTTCCTGTCTCCCTGGGATGTCTGGGGACACATGAGAACCAGGCTGGGGTGGGGGTGGGGGCGGAGATCTGTGATTTCAGAAGAAAGGCAAGCCGTGAGCTGAAAGGTTGATTATTTTACTTGTGGAGGCCATGTGTGGGCAATGGCTGTGGGTTTCTCTGAGTTTATCAGAAAACCCTAACAGAGAAGAGGTTATTTAACCGAGACCGGGAAAGAATGTGCAGATACACTAAAATAGTAAATGGAACAGCTAAAGCCCCATAATATGACGCCTGCCTTCCCAGGCGTGGCTGATGTGAGAGCAAGCTGTGACCAGGGCCTGATCTATAATAATAAAAGGTTAATATGCTAATTAGACCGGATGTCATTCTGGACGTCCTCCCGGAGGAAGCCAGGGCCTGAGCGAAGCCACCTGGGTCCCTGGTGCCAGAGGAAAGCTGGTGCCGGCAGCCAGGAGAAGGAAGGCCTACTCTTGCACGAATTTTTGTGCATCAGGCCTCTAATATACAGCTAAAGCCCCATAATATGACGCCTGCCTTCCCAGTCGTGGCCGATGTGAGAATGAGCTGTGACCAGGCCTGATCTATAATAATAAAAGGTTAATATGCTAATTAGACCAGATGTCATTCTGGACGTCCTCCCGGACGAAGCCAGGGCCTGAGCGAAGCCACCTGGGTCCGGGTGCCGGAGGAAAGCTGGTGCCGGCAGCCAGGGGAAGGAAGGCCTACTCTTGCAGAAACTTTCGTGCATCAGGCCTCTAATTAATATATATATATGAAGGTTGTTGAACTTGGCTCTCCTGGTACCAAGTGACGGGCCCCTCTCAGGATCGGGCAGCCAGGGGGACCCAGCCTGGCTCCTCACACGATGAGATACCACTGCTGTCTGGGCTGTGTTTGGAGTGTGATTTTCAGAGCCATTTCCTTAAACGAAGAGCCGGAGGTGAGACAGTGGCGAGCTTCAGTCATCACATTCCAGGCTCCTGATGAGACCCGGGACCTGTTGGGACTTGGGCTCCGCACCCGCCAGCCGTAGACAGATGCGATTAACCTAGGAGGAGGGCTGGGGGGATGCGATGAGCCCAGGAGGCGGGCTGGGGGTGTTCGCGATGAGCCCAGGAGGAGTGCTGGGGGTGTGCGCGATGAGCCCAGGAGGAGTGCTGGGGGGGTGTGCGATGAGCCTAGGAGGCAGGCTGGGGGTGCAATGAGCCCAGGAGGTGGGCTGGGGGTGCAATGAGCCCAGGAGGAGCACTGGGGGTGTATGTGATGAGCCCAGGAGGGCTGGGGGGTGTGCGATGAGCCCAGGAGGCGGGCTGGGGGTGCAATGAACCCAGGAGGCAGGCTGGGTGATGTGGGGAGGAAAGCAAAGGAGGCTCTGGAACCACACACTACACCAGGACACAAGCAAGCCACGTTGTATCACTGTATGGAGGTGAAGGGTCAAGTTTATCACTGGGGCGGAGATGGGCACACTGCTTCAGAAAGAAGCAGGTGGAATTTCAGTGCACGGAAGCCCCCAAGGTTTCCAGTGCACCTGGCATGCAGTCACCTCCTCCCGCCCGGCTGGCGGAGCCCCCGACACGCTCGTGGCCCCCGTGAATTTCTAGCTGGGTCTATAGTATAAGAATGTGTAGGGCTGTCTTACTGCCCCTACTGGCCTGGACACCCCTGGAAGGCATGGTCCCATAACCGACTCATCTTTTCCTGCTGTTGGATTTCACGGAAAACCCCTCAGAGTTTTACCTTAAGAAATCACACCTCCCCCGAGCTTCCTCCGTTGCGGGTGGGAACGGAGATTCGTCTCCTGTCCTGTGTGTGGGAAGACGGGCGGGGAGGGGAGCGAGGGGTCCAGTTTTGCCACCATCAGGCTCCAGGCTGCGCCGAATGAGTAACGGGCAAGGTTGAACTCGACATGGTCCAGAGCTTAGTGAGAGAATGAGAGGCTGTAACTTCTACCGCTAAAGGGCTTAGAAGCCTCCTCAGTGAGCATCTTCCCACCCTCGCCTGGTGTGAGCTGAAATCAGACAGCATCTGCATCGAGCAGCGGAGGCGCGGGGACGAGCGGGAGACAGGAGCCCCGGAGCCTCTATCCAGAGCAGGTCCCCAGCCTCAGCACTAGAGGCCTCTGGGGCTGGACTAGTCTTGTGGACGGGGCTGGGGTGTACTGTAGGCTGCTGAGCCTCTCCCCTGATGTCTCTCTACTGACAAGATGCCAGCAGCATCCCCCAGCCGTGGTTGTCAAAAACGTCACTGTCACCCCAGCCGGTTTTGCTCAGTGGATAGAGCATCAGCCTGCAGACCAAAAGGTCCCGGGTTCGATGCCGGTCAAGGGCACGTGCCTTGGTTGCAAGCTCCTTCCTGGCCCGGGACCTGGTTCCCGGAGCCTCTATCCAGAGCAGGTCCCCAGCCTCAGCACTAGAGGGCTCTGGGGCTGGACTAGTCTTGTGGAGGGGGCTGGGGTGCACTGTAGGCTGCTGAGCCGCTCCCCTGATGTCTCTCTACTGACGAGATGCCAGCAGCATCCCCCAGGCGTGGCTGTCAAAAACGTCACTGTCACCCCAGCCGGTTTGGCTCAGTGGATAGAGCATCAGCCTGCAGACCAAAGGGTCCCGCGATGCCGGTCAAGGGCACGTGCCTTGGTTGCAAGCTCCTTCCTGGCCCGGGACCTGGTTAGGGCTCGTGCAGGAGGCAACCAATGGATGTGTTTCTCTCACATGGATGTTTCTCTCTCTCTTTCCCTCTCTCTTCCACAGGTCTCTAAAAACCAATGGCAAAATATCTTCGGATGCGGATTAACAACAACAAAATGTCACTGTAAAGTGTCCCCGGAGGGAGGGGGTTGCAAAATCCCTTTGGCTCAGTGGATAGAGCATCAGCCTGCAGACCAAAGGGTCCCGGGTTCGATGCCCGTCAAGGGCACGTGCCTTGGTTGCAGGCTCCTTCCCGGCCCGGGACCTGGTCAGGGCTCGTGCAGGAGGCAACCAATGGATGTGTTTCTCTCACATGGATGTTTCTCTCTCTCTTCCACAGGTCTCTAAAAATCAATGGCAAAATATCTTCGGATGCGGATTAACAACAACAAAATGTCACTGTTAAGTGTCCCCCGGAGGGAGGGGGTTGCAAAATCGCCCCTGGGTGAGAATCCCTGGGCTACAGCCAGCTCAGACCTCAGGCTCCGGGGCAGAGTTCGCCTCTCCAGTGCTTCCGGAGGCTTTGGTGATGTCTGACGCACTGCTACCTGGACTATTGTGTGCGTTTTTTAATATTTTTCGACATGGTTTCATGTTTTGCTTAAGTAAACATACTTTAAAAGGAAACTCTGTGTCCTTATCTTAAATGGAATCCAGGGTCACTAGACATGAATAGAAGATACAATGAGAAAAAAAGATCATCAAAGATTTGTCTTTGTGGCTTTCCCAAGGCTCTGAGCCTGCGAATTGCTTGTTTTCTCTCTTAACGCGCCGAGCGGAGATATTCTTCCTGCTTTGATCAGAAGGGAAAGAGCTATAAAAGGGAAACACATTTCCGGGTGACTCAGTGTTACCTACTGTCATGTCTGGGTGTGGCCGGCTACTATCTCAGGTCCCTCTAGGTCAGCGGTTCTCAACCTGTGGGTCGAGACCCCTTTGGGGATCGAACGATCCTTCCACAGGGGTCGCCTAAATACATCCTGCATATCAGATATTTACGATTCATAACAGTAGCAAAATTACAGTTATGAAGTAGCAACGAAAATAATTTTAAGGTTGGGGGGTCCCCACAACATGAGGAACTGTATTAAAGGGTCGCGGCATCAGGAAGGTTGAGAACCGCTGCTCTAGGTGATACACACTGCACCTATCTGGGGAAATAATGGCCTCCCCGCAAATTGTCCTGGGCCTCCTGTGCAGACATTCACACCCACTGGGCTATTCAACCAGAAGGCTCTGGAGGGAACCCCAAAGTTCCCACTGTGTGGCCATCTCAGAACTCATGACCAAAAGCAAACTCTCAAGTTCAAGGGATGCCGTGGTGAGTGACAAAACACAGAAGCCCCGGGAGCCTCCTGAGGAAAGAGGCCCCCACCAGCCAACACCGAGCAGCCTTGGAGGCGAGCAGGGGCACCTCTCGCGGAGCCCACAGGGGGAGGAACTAGAGATGTACCTTGTGAAGCACCAAGTCACAGCCCAGGACTCGAAGGGTCCTGCCAAGGAGCCGGGGGACTGAAACTCCATGTGTTTGGTTAAAAGAAATGCCCCCATAATTACTCATCTCCGCAGGAACAGCAGCCAATCAACAGAACCCATGACCCAGCTGACGTCTTTTTTCCCACCCTATATAATAAAAGGCTAATATGCAAATTGTCCCCTTGACTGGGAGTTCAACCAGGAGTTCGACCAGGGGGCGGGGCCAGCCAGCCACCTGCCCACGACCCCTCTCCCTGGCCCGATCGGCCCTATTGGGGTGGGCTGGCTGGACCCCGCCTGTGCACAAATCCTTGCACCGGGCCTCTAGTCTAACATAAATGCACCAGAATCCTGCACCTCTGGTCAGAGCTGTACGTCTGAGAGACCCATGATGAGGCCTGAATGCTAAAGGGCAACCCTTAGTTTCCCTTCTCTGAAAGCAGCCACGGATAAACCAGAACCAGCAAGGCTACAGGAGAAGGCAGAAAGCGGCATCGGGAGACTCCACCCTCCTGGCCCACTAGGCTCTGGGGCAGGCACTGATGAGGGCCTCAAGCATGACCACTCAACACTGTCTCACCCCGAGGGGAGCCTGGTTACAAAGTTAAAAAAAAGAAAAAATTAAATGGGAGCTTCCTGATTCCTAGTCCTTCCTTGGGCAAACCTGGAAAATCCCTGGGCTGCTAGGTCACTGGAGCTCCAAGTTCTCCCCTTGCCGGCCCCGCCCGCCCATGGAAAAGTACTGGCATCTCCGCGGCGGGGTTGCTTCTCGGGGTCCCTGCTGGGGACCTGTCTGTGTTCCCCACCCACACCCCACGGGGGACTCCCACCTCCCTGGGTTGAGCCCCAACCTCCCTCTCTGGCCCAGTTGGTTTCACACCCTTGAACGCCGCCGCCCAAATAACCAAGAAGCCGAGCGTGGCCAGGGGCCAGGAAATTTGCCCTGAAAAGCAGTGACGGCGGAGTGTCAGGTCCACGGGACACACCCTGATCCCAAAGCGGGTGTCTCCCAAGTGTGCAGAACGCTCTCCATGGGACGGCGGAGGAAGGCGCAGGGGGGGCACACGGGGACCCTCGTGCCTCTTTTCATAGGAGGACACACCTGCCTGGCCCGGCTGGGGCACACCTGGGCGCGGGGCAGGCCAAGGCTCCAACAGTTGTCCACTGTTCCCCGAGCCGGGAGGCCTGGCAGCCGGCTGCTCACAGACAGGGGGTTTTTCTCCTCGGCGGGGGCCACGCCTGCCCCAGACGTAGATTCCCTCCGTCCAAGGGCTCCGGCCAAGCCCCAGGCTCTGACCACAAAAAGTGCCCTTTTCTTTGGCGGGCTCACCTCAGACGTGAGGGACCGGGGAGCCAAACCGCCTGCGAAAAGGACATCCCAGCACATTTCTCTGCCGTCAGAGGGGCCTGGCAGGT
>NW_005355708.1:1195095-1195846 GCF_000412655.1 Myotis brandtii | reverse complement strand
CTGGATCGAGGGCAGAGAAGCAGGCAGCTAGAGCTGGTGCTCACTCGGGGCACTCGGGGCCGACCCGGAGCCGGACCGGCACATCTGTGGTGACCGCCCAGCTGTGGAACACAGAGCTCCAGGTGTCGGCCCCTGGGGGCTGCCTTACCGCTGCAGGATCTCTGTAACAACACAAAGTAGTAGTAGCAACATCCCTCCCCAGTGCGAGGGGGAGACAACAGCCTCTACCAAGTCCTCCAACACCCTTCCAGGGGCTGCACCCCAAGGGGGGACAGAGGGACACTCTTCAAACAAGTGCAGTTTCTTGTGTTAAAAAAAAACTGTTTTGGGGGGGTTGGTCACACAGAACCCGGCTGTGGAAGGGAAAGAAAATGCCAGCCCTGTTCCACCGGCGGCAGATTTATGACCACGTTTTAAAGCCTCAAGGACGTCATGAGGACCGGCCCACCCACGGCACGGCCCCCATGGTAAACACGGCGGGGCGCCCGCTCCGCCCTCCCCACACCGGGCGGTGGTCCTCCCCTCTGAACGGCCCTTGTTCCCTCCCCCGGGCTCGGCTGGGTTAACAAGATGCCTGGCTGTCCGTCCACGGACAGTCCACCGCGCTAGGCGGGAGAGCCCTCCAAGACAAACAGGGCCGCTCACGCCTCCGCCGTCGGCAGGCAGGCCGCGCAGATGGTAAGAACCACACCAGGGCTTATGGGCTGCCCATCCATTTCTCCATCCACCATCCACCCGACCACGCGAGATC
>NW_005355708.1:1161450-1195071 GCF_000412655.1 Myotis brandtii | reverse complement strand
CCCTTTCCTTAAGGTACGAACTCGGTACACTGTTGTCAGGCTTGGCGACCCATTTATGCTTTTTGGCCTCCAGATGTGGCTGGGAATAAAAGTAAACACGGGGCCGGAGCGACTGCATTTCAGGTCTGTGCCCCGCGCGGCTGAATCTGCAGACACCGGGGCCGACGGAGACTCGTTGGGACCCCAGGAGATGGCTTTCCTAAAGGCAGGGGTGCTCTTCAGAGCTGGAAAGAGACATCAAGGCCCCCTGGGAAATTCAGGGTGAGGATTAGAAGGCAGAGATGAGGACCCCTGTTCAGAGAGCTTCGCCGCGTAAACCCCTCTGACCTACGGGGTCATGGGAGCCCTCTGACGACAGCCCTATGGGAGGGAAGAACGTCTTTGGGTCAGAAGAACTGAAGACATGCCCATCATGAGATCGACTTTCTTTGGCCTCATTTATCCAGAAAGAAGAGGCAGGGAGATGATCTGAATCGAAGCAAAGAATCCAGTGTGGACGGATAGGTCCGTCTCTTCCAAACTCAACCCGATCGGTTTTCCTGGGTTTCGTAGGCCAACAGACGTGGGGGGCTTGGGCACCTTTCAAACCCGAAGTCCCGCTCACCTGCCCGTAGTGAGAAGCAGCACAGAAAACAACCCACACACGTCGGAAAAATGCGTCGTGTTAGAAGTTGGCATTTCTTGGGCTTTTCCTTTAGAAGGAAAAAGAGGGGGCGGGGGTGGGGGGTAGCAGAGGAGAGAGCACTAGGCAGATCTGCCCCAAGTGGAATACCGCCTGTCTGCTGGGAGAGTGTATTTGCTTTAGCGAAGCCATAAAACAAAAATTCATAAGGCAGCGGCTTTCTTGGGAGCGACGCAGTGGAAATATTTGTGAAGTCGTGACCAAGTGCACAAACTGAAGATGTTTCTCCTGGAAATGGCTTGGGGGGGCAGGGAGGGGGAATAGGCCGCCAGGCTGGGCCTGTGTGTTAACGAGGGGGCAGTGGTCACTACAATCGGGCTCTGTTCGGTCCCGGAGAGACACCGTAAATCACCGCCCCACACCGAGTCCCAGAACCACATCTGCCTGGAAACTGGGCCAGGTGAGCCCTGGGGAAGGGCTGCTCGGGGAAGGGCACTCGCACACCCTCGGGACGTCAGTGGGAAGAAAATGACTTGGATTTTTTTTATATGTACAGGTTTTATATCTTGTTTTTTTATGTATTTTTTAAAAAATATGTTTTTATCGATTTCAGAGAGGAAGGGAAAGGGAGATAGTAACATCAATGATGAGAGAGAATCATCATTCGGCCGCCTCCTGCATGCCCCCGACTGGGGATCAAGCCTGCGACCCGGGCATGTGCCCTGACCGGGAACTGAACCATGACCTTCTGGTTCAGAGGTGGATGCTCAACCACTGAGCCACGCTGGGCAGGCTCTTGTTTTATTTTATTTTTTTAATGAAACTTTAAGACAAACCCTAAAGATTTCCTCCTGTAGAAGAAGTCACAGACTCATCCAAGTACGTCATCGTGAAAGGCCGTGATCGGTTCCCCACCTCTGTCCTTTATGTCACAGTTGCCAAAAGGCATGCAGCTGGCTGGCTCATCTCGTAGACCTAGTGTGTGCATCAGGAGCCTCAAGTGTATTCTTCCACATTTTGGGGGGAGGGAGGGAATCAGATGATAAGATTAATGATGGGAGATGTTAAGGTTTTACATAACAATCTGGATTTGTGGATGGTCCTGAAAAAAAAAATGAGAAGCTCGAGTAACCCCACACCTGTATTCCTACACAGGAACAAGCAGCCAAAGCTGAGAAACAGCTGCTTCTTTGAGGCGAAGTACACACCAACCCGCACCATGCCAAAGCACTAGACTTATTATCCTGGTGAAAACTCGTTTCCACCACCTGGTTGCTATCTGATCCCTCTCCTGTGAATGTTACGGGTAGGTGTCGATCTACTAAGCCCCTCCGACCTTTACACGTGGTTTGGTAAAAAGAGGCTCAAAGATAAGAGAGGGCTTAACATCAATACGCCTGGTGCGTTAAGATTTTCCCAGTGCGAACCTGTAGAGCTTCGGGTGACCTGGCAACACTCCCGCGTTCCTTAGATCTTTGCATTACAGGTGTTGCCTAGCAGGTGGCGTGAAGGGACCCAGGACAACATCCCATACACCAAGCCATCTCTCTCTCCTTTGCCGCTGAGTCACTGTCACACGTGGATCACAACAGTCACGCATTCTCAAGTGGCTTCCAAGCTGTCCAGAGGCTCACAATACAGTGCATGTGTGTTTGTGTCGGACACAGGAGTCCGTTCGAAGGAGCTCCCATTGGCCAAATCTGGGATGTGATGAGCATCAGCATAATTAAGTAATTCGTGAATTACAGACCAATGAGTAACTAGGCATTCAAGGGCCCGTGCCAACAGTGAATGAACAGATTTATACAGAACAGGGGAGAGGTGGGTCTCTTGCTAACAGCAGAATGCCAAGAACCAAGTGATATATGCTGAGAGAGCATCAGAGTTGGAAAATCACTTACAACCATCACAGTACAGATTTGATCAGGCAAAAACCATCACTCGGTGCCGATTCCAGGAGGAAATGTTGGTGAGGATCTGTGCCTGACGTTAAAATGTTCCCGATAGACTGCTCATGAGTTGCAACGGAGAAAAAACACGCAGTAATCCTACATCGGAGAAACCAGACCGCACCTGTAGAGGTGGCCAACGTGAACATCACCGATCGCAGACATTGGCAGACACTGGCTGTCCCCAGATGCGACCTGCTATGACAGACAGACACCCCCTCACCTGTCCTACTGTCCGGACACATAACCTCCATCTTGTCACCGGGAAACCTCCAACACAGGATGAGAAATTCTCCATGGACCAAATGGAGGAGGCAAGAGAATGGATTCTCTAAAAGTGTCCATGTCGTAAGAAGCAGGAAGTCCATGGAAATGTTCCTGGTTAAAGGAGGCTGAAGAGACACGACAACTCCATGCAACAGCTGACTCAACGGGAGTCTTCCCTGGAGGGAAAGTGTGTCACTGAGGACGTTACTGGGTCAACAGACAAACCCGAGGCGTGGATGGAGATGACATCCGATGAATGTCCATTCACGAAGGCGCTCGGTGACCTCTCCTTGGACGTCCACACAATTTTCATTAGACACTGACACCTAATTACGGACGAGCATACACTTCTTCTTAGGAAATACACACCGATGTGTTTAGAGGTAAAGGCCCATGTAAGTTACCCTCAAGTGGCTTAGAAAAAACAAACCGAACCACAGTCCGGCCAGCGTGGCTCAGTGGTTGAGTGTCAACCTATGAACCAGGAGGACACTCGGCTCGATTCTGGGACAGGGTACATGCCCGGGTTGTGGGCTCGATCCCCAGTGTGGGGCGTGCAGGAGGCAGCCGATCAATGATTCTCTCTCATCATTGATGTTTCCATCTCTCCCTCTCCCTTCCTTCTGAAATCAATAAATTTTTTTTAAATGGACTGAAAAGGGTCCAGGTGAGGATGAGGCATGAACAAGGCAGAGAGGTTGTGCGTCTGGGCTCTCTCTTCCACATGTGCGTCTTGGGGACGGGAGGAGTTAAGTGGGATGTGGGACGTGGCTGGGCAGAAAGGCAGCATAGAAAAGTGAAGGACAGGGAGGCGACATGGGACAGCGATATTCTGATCCCAGGGGGAGCCCCCGCCCTTGTCTGCATCCCATTCTATCCGCATATCGTTTACCTGGTTTAGTTAGAAACCATGGTCGCAGGAAGCCTGAAGAAATGATTGAAACGCTAGGAGGACACCGTGCCACATGGGGCCACATTTCTGTTTTCTGGGGAACCGGATACTTTAGCAACAAAGGGTGCGATGACAAGCAGGCCTCGGCTGGCTGTTCCGACAGCCGGATTTGACCTTTATGAGACAAACGAGCTGGCTGCAGCCATGGCCAGGTTCCCAAAGTCACACCAGCTCTGTGGATGCTGAGAGCACCCTCTCCCTCCGGCCAGCTCATGCCCACCCAGCCCTGTCCTCATGCTCCTTCTTCACATCCCATAAGCAACAAGTGATCAACTTCCTCAAAGGATCCAGGAGAAACCTGGTCTAGATGTTGTTTGCTCTCCCATCCACACTTTGGTGCTTCAAGATCACGTAGAGAGGTGCTATGCACTAAATGTTGTGTGTCCCTCCTCCAAAAAAATTCGTATGTTGGTATTTGGAGATGGGGTCTTGGGGAGGAATCAGATCATGAGGGTGGGGCCCTCATCATGGGATTAGTGCCCTTATAACAAGAAACGTGAGAGAGCTTGCTTCCCCACCCTCCACCCCGCCAACCACTCGAGAATACAACGAGAAGAGAGCCATCTACAAACCACCAAGAGTCTTTCCCGAGAGCATGACCATGCCGGCACCCTGACCTTGAACTTCCCAGCCTCTAGAACTCAAGACATAAATGTTGGCTGTTTAAGCCCTCTCCCTGTCTATGGTATTTTTCTTATAGGAGCCCGAGACACAGAAGGTAAAGGCTTTAGACAGGCACGCGAACAAGACTCAAAGCAACCCACAAAGTCCCATGCCTCAGGACAACCACACAAGGGTCTTGCGCCACCCAAAGTCCATTCAACCCAAACCTGGTGCATGATCAGCATGAAAATACACACTCACTCCCGCCCCTCCAGCCCCGAGGTGAAGTATGTTTTCTGACATGATTTACTCGATCTGTGATAGAGAGTATTTTTTAAAAAATATATTTGTATTGATTTTAGAGAGGAAGAAAGAGGGAGAGAGATAGAAACATCAATGAGGAGAGAGAATCATTGATTGGCTGCCTTCTGCACACCCCCTACTGGGAATCAAGCCCACAACCTGGGCTTGTGCCCTGACCGGGAATCGAACAGTGACCTCCTGGTTCATAGGTCAATGTTCAAGTACTGAGCCACGCCGGCTGGGCAGGGTGGTAGACAGCATTTAAGGGCCAGCAAGACAGGGCGCCCCCTCCCCACCTACCTCCGCACACATCTCCGATTAGAACACGTCCCCAGGAGGCAGGACCCCAAAGACTCACCCACCGTGACCCACCGTGATCCATGGCAGGTTGAAAGGTCTCTTGACCTGAAGATTTTATTTTTTTGGTTTAACCCTTGGAAAATGATTGAAAAACGGATGTTGGCGCTCTGCAGCTTCTGCCTCCCAAGCCTGCCCTCCTCATTCTTCTTCCTGACACCTCGGCGTGGCTCCGGGCCAGGGCCAGGAGTGTCTGGGATGAGCGCAAAGGAAATACCCCAGCGGCCACAGGCACCCCAGGCTGCTCGCACCATGGTGGTCCCCGCCGAGGCGGTCACGGCCTGCGGCCAGACACCCCTGCTCCGTGTGGCTCTGGCCCTGCCGACCACAGGCGTCTTCAAGCAGGGCCCATGAAAAGAAGCATTGGTGCAGCTCCACACCCCCCAGCAGGGGAAGCGGGGTCCACAGGGGAAATATTTGCTGAAGGGGACTCCCTGGATTGGCGGGGGGATTATCATTATTATTTGAAGAAAAGCATTCGCTGCCCTGGAAGCTCTGCCTACGGAGAGTAAGAGAAAAGAACCGTCACCTTCCCTCTCTCCCAGACACGCCTGAACTTGAGGTTTGGCTCCGGACACCAAGACCGGGGTGGCCGGGAGAAAGGTGCGCCCCGACGGAGGACCTGGCCAGCTGAGTCCAGCAACTGAGAACTTGAGTCTCCACCCTAACCTCGCCTCGCTCCCCGCCCGGACGGGACAGCCGGTGACTCACTTTCACCCCTCTTGCTTGGTGGCACCGACCAGTCAAATGTGGGGCTCCTGACCTCCCTCCCAGGGGCGCAGGGAGGTTAGCTCATGCTTATGATGTGCTTTGAAGATGAAAAAGCCCATGCCTCGCAGGGGCTGTCATTAGTGTAACTGCCTGTGAAAAGGAGAGACAGAGATTCCCATCTCCGCCTAATGAGCAGCTGGCAGCAGCCGGGAGCCAGAGGCAGGCCGCCGGTCCCGGCGGGCAGTTCCTCTCCGCGGCTCGGACTCACGCCCATGGCAGCGAGGCAGCGGTTCCCAAGTCTGGGCTGAGGCACATTCACAGGGGTGCCCGGTTTTATCTCAGGGAGCAGCGCTGACGGCACAAACTAGCATCAAACCCCACAGGAAGGGAGCAACTCCCTTTCATCCTGCCGATGACACTGGAGGGGGAAGGCTCGGTGGGGAGCGGGGCGTAGCCGTGCCCCTGACGTCTCTCCAGGTGCTGACCGCCCTTCGGTGTCAAGAGAAAGAGAACCTCAAGCCCAGAGGACAGGAGCATCGACCCAGAACTTATAAACATGGTTTTGAGTCCATGTGCTTAGTATTTTTATATTCACTTTGCACGGGAAGCGGCACTGGTTCACTCCATTTCATTTTAAAATAAGGATTCTTTAAACAAGAGTCTGTCCACCTCGGCCCCAGGGGCATTTGGGGCTGGGTCATTCTACGCGGCAGGGGCTGGCCTGTGTCGTAGGATGTTCGGCAGCATCCCTGGCCTCACCCACCCACGAGATGCAGGTGACATTCCTCTCACCCAAGTGATGACAACCAAAAATGTCCCCAGAAATTGTCCAAGGTCTCCAGAGGGCAACCCCCCCCTCTTTTGTTGAGAACGATTGCTTTTAAATCAATACATTTTAAAAAAAAAGACAAAAAAAAAACCAAAAACCCTTAAGCCCGGACAGCAAGGCTCAGTGGTTGGGCCTCGGCCTATGAACCAGGAGGCCGAGGTTCGATTCCCAGTCAGGGCACATGCCCAGGTTGCAGGCTTGATCCCCAGTGTGGGGCATGCAGGAGGCAGCTGGTCAATGATTCTCTCTCATCATTGATGTTTCTCTCTCTCTCCCTCTCCCTTCCTCTCTGATATCAATAACAATATATATTTTAAAAAGCTTAAATAGATTTAAACAGTAAACGTTGTACTGAAATGGCTCTAGCTTGGGAAAAGCTGTAACAGAGAAGCATTCTTGCCCACGTCTGCTCCAGCTCCCATGTAAGGTCCCCAGGGTAGGCAGGCCTCGGTCCTGGGCCCCTCGCACCCAAATACCATCATTCCAGAAGGCTCTGCCGGGCGCTGACGGGTGGACAAGAGTTTCACCATGTCTGAGTCACCAACAAGAATGTCAGAAACCATTTCTATTTCAGGCCTTTCCCCGGGGGTCATGCCCCGTGTATCAGATCTCCAGAACTCAGGGGATACCTGCTTGTCAAGACCGGCGTACCTGCCTGGGAGCCAGGAAAAGAATGAGGTTGGGACAGTCATCGGGGAGCGTGGGTGGGGCCCGTTCAGAAATGCTTTGGGAAGTGCTTCCCAGACCTCCCAGTTCTCTCTTCCAGTGGAGACACAGGGGCCCAGGACGCACGGATCGGTGGTGAGTCCGGGACAGACTCAGTCTGCAGCAGGCAGGCCCAGCCCGGCCTCCTTCACGATGAACGTCTCCAGCACGCACTGTACTGTGCCTGGCAACACGCCAACAGAAAATGTGACGGAGACCCAACATAGGAGGCGAAGGCTTATAAAGGGGCTGCTTTGAACATTCAAAAATCAGCGGCAGCAAAACTATTTAAACAAAATAACGAAAACCTGCCCTGGCAGCCACCCAGCAGGCAGGAGGAAAGCCAGTCCCATCGCCATCGCCAGCCAAGCACCCACCAGGTGCCATCAAGGCTCCTTGGCACGGCTCCCCCCACCATACCTGGCTTTCCCGGGATGTGTTCTCTCTCTCTCTTGGTGTCCGCTGTGCCCGAAACACTTCTCTGTCCCAGAGACCAGCACCGGGCATTCCTAACAAAGTCACAGCTCACCAAAGGAGCCTCTTTGGGCCATTGGCAGACAGGATCCGAGAGAACCGACAGAACCAGAACCTGGCTCCCTGGGCTGCAGAGGGTGCAGGCCTGGGAAGCAAGGTTTGCTGTGCCCACAGCAAAGATGCGGGTAAGAACATCCCCCTGACCCACTCCCCGTGTATCTAAGGACCTACATGGACATGGTCTCCTTTGATGAGGGACACAAATTCCCAAGAATGGACATAGGAGGCGAAGGCTTATAAAGGGGCTGCTTTGAACATTCAAAAATCAGCGGCAGCAAAACTATTTAAACAAAATAACGAAAACCTGCCCTGGCAGCCACCCAGCAGGCAGGAGGAAAGCCAGTCCCATCGCCATCGCCAGCCAAGCACCCACCAGGTGCCATCAAGGCTCCTTGGCACGGCTCCCCCCACCATACCTGGCTTTCCCGGGATGTGTTCTCTCTCTCTCTCTCTCTCTCTCTCTCTCTCTCTCTCTCTCTCTCTCTCCTGGCATTTTCATTCCTCACCTCCTTGTCCTGAGATCACAAGGAAGTTACACGGCCAAACTTCCTGGTTCGCAGACAGGATCCGAGAGAACCGACAGAACCAGAACCTGGCTCCCTGGGCTGCAGAGGGTGCAGGCCTGGGAAGCAAGGTTTGCTGTGCCCACAGCAAAGATGCGGGTAAGAACATCCCCCTGACCCACTCCCCGTGTATACGAGGCCTTTACGGGTTTCTAAGGACCTACATGGACATGGTCTCCTTTGATGAGGGACACAAATTCCCAAGAATGGACCAAGGTGATGCAGGCCCCAAACGAAGCCCCCGCAAAAACCACATCTGTCCCTGAGAGGAGCGGCAGCCCTGGTGGCGGGAGGATGAGGCAGGTTTTATCATCTGATAAAAATTGCTGGTTGGCAGTTTTATGCTCCCTTGCTCACCCTAATATAAAAAATAGCTCTGCTCCCGGGCGCTCAGGTAGGTAAACCCAATGACACGGAAGGATGCTTATGGAAGAGTTTGTCTCTCGTGCCAGACGCGTGGGGACAGCTCGGGTGTCCGTCACCAGGAGAGTGGACGCATGGAGGCCACTGCATGCTCTTTGCCCTTTGCCCTTTGCCCTTTGCCCCTGCCTAGAGCAGGAGCTGGCAAACTTTCCCTGACAAAGGCCAGATACTTCTTAGGTTTGCGGGCCCTGCGATCACTGTCCCAGCTATTTCCTCCGGCCGCACGGGTGAGGGAGCAGCCAATGACAACACGGAAACGCAGGGGTGTGTCCGAGCGCCAATCACAGTCTATTTACAAAAACGAGGGGCCGCTCGGCCGAGGACCATCGCCTGGTGATCGCTGGCCTGGAACATCCTTCCCCCGGGTGCACCTGCCTGGTCTCCGTTCGAACGTTAGCTCCTGAGAAAGCCTGTGCTGGTCACGCGCTTCGCCGCACGTCCATCCCTCTCTGTGTTTTTCATAGCACTTGTCCCTTCCGGATAATTCTTATCTGGTGACAGCCTGCTTTCTCTCCAGCGACGGAGGGCAAAGGTCCTTTTCTCCTGGGTTGTCCACGACTGGCCTCCGGCACGTAGTAGGCGCTCAGTGAATGCCTGTGGGTGGAGGGGCGAGCGGCTGCCTCATTCGTCTGGACCTGTCACCCAGCAATGCAGGCGGCTCAACTTCAGGGCCAGGGAGATGGCAGAGGGTCAGCCAGGTTACCAGACCACCTCCCGCCCAGGGAGCCTGCGTGCAAAACCACCTCGCACTCGGGGTTGGTTCTGTGTTTGGGGTTTTTTTTCCCCCTTTCTTTCTGGAATGTCCAGGGCGTCTGGACAGTGGCACACTCCTCAGTACCAGCCCCAGGTCATTGCTCTGTGCTGAGGCAGAGCAGGTCCCCTGAGCCAACAGCCTTTTCTCCTGGGATATGCCAGCCCCTTCAGAACATTCCGGAGGACTTGGAGAGGGAGAAAAAAAAATAGCAGCAGCCAATGCACCTTTCAACAGCGAGGAACATCCACCCCTCTCACCCCTCTCGGTCCCGCCGTGGTGGGTGGTGTTTGCGTCCTACGCTCCAAACCGGTTTCTCGGCGCTGACACAGTGAAACCAGCCTTCCTGACCCCCGGGCTGTTCACCAAGCCAGAAGCCTGCACCATCGCAGCCCAAGCGGATAGTAACCCCCGGCCTCCCCCTCCCTGTGACTCACAGCCAGGCTCTCTCCACTGACAGTCCATGGACCTGCTGTTCCCTCCTCCCCAGGCCACAGGGAGACCAGAGCCGGCTGCGAAGGAAGAGACTCCCACCTCATCCACGCAGGAACCGCACGCACGGCGGCTCTGCCCTGCGGAGCCTCGGGTGGGACTCCGGTCCCGGTGCTCCCCGAGGCCGCCCTGTCCTTTTCCGCCTCCCACTCCCCTGGATGCGGCCCCGAGGATCCAGGCAGCCCAGGCCCCCAGCCAGCGCCCGGGCTCCATGTAAGAGTTTGCGGCCACACTTTCCGTCCAACCGGTTCTGCCCTTTATTTTTGTTTCTGGGAGGATTATCGCCATGGTGATGGCCAGGTGACCAGGACAGGAGGGGGAAGAAACCCACCTGCATTCAGCCCTTAATCCCTCAGAGCTTGTGGGAAAGCCTCCGGAGATGAGAGCCTGCCCCTGGCTCCGTACCTAGCACTCCGTACCTAGTGCTTCGTACCTAGTGCTTCGAACCAATCGCAAGACAGAAAACACTGGGACACAGCCGAGCCGGGGCCTGCGGGCGGCTCTCCTGGAAGGAAAGGCCTCGGGTCCGGCGGTCCTGGGCAGCGACTCCGCAAACCGCCCCACACAAGTAGCCGGCGCAACACGGTTACGTTTTCAGAAAGCGTGTGGCAGGAAGGAAGCAGGAAGCCACGTCTGTGATTAGGAGGGAGAAAGAAAGTGGTTTGCAAATGTGATTCTGATAACCCTCCGTGATCCCAGGATCACCACGGCACGAGCGCCTCCCGCCCGGGCGGCAATGGTCTCTTCCCCGAGTCGTGGCCACGACGTTGCCATTCTATCTGCGCCCGACCCGGAGTGGGTGGGGGGGTGGAGGACACAAAACCCAGTGTCTGGGCAGGAGCTTGGCACCCCGTCCACCAGCCTCCTCTCTGCCTCTGAGGCACTCGAAGGCCCCCAAAGCTACACGCATCCACCAAGAACACGAGGAACGAGGAAGAGAGGGGTTCGTTAGAAACACCCCCAAAGCTACACGCATCCACCAAGAACACGAGGAAGAGAGGGGTTCGTTAGAAACGCCCAGCGCCCAGGCTACCGTGAGCGTCCCCGGAGGTGCCCACAGGGGCTGTCCACGCCTCCACGGGGCACGGTCGGCCGCAGTGAATCGAGTTCCTAACTATGAACCTGTAACTGTGCTTCACTGTTTTGAGGGAGCTTTGTTTTGCTTTGTGGACTAGCAAGCGCTGGGCACAGCTACACGGCAAACCTGAGGGGCCTGTGGGCACCCTCACCCACATCACGTCCCCACCCGTGTGCCACCAGCCGCACTGGAGCCTCCCTCAGCGCCCTGTGCTCTCACTTCGTTGCTGAGGAGGCCTGCACCGATTCCCCTCCGTCTCGGCTGGATTCTCCAGAGATTCTATGTTTCAAGGGCTCTCTTGTTCTTACGGCCCAGAAAGGCAGGGACAAGCCAAGGGCCGTTCAGTGGGAGAGCATCAGCGGTAAGAGAAAAGGATTTTATAAAAATATGAAGGAACGGTTAGCCCTGGCCAGTGTGGCTCAGTTAGTAGGAGCGTCATCCCGTCCACTGAAAGGCTGCGAGTTCGAGTCCCGGTCAGGGCACATACCTACGTTGTGGGTTCGAGTCCTGGTCAGGGCGAGTATGAGAAGCAACCGGTCAATATTTCTCTCCCTCCCTCTCTCTCTCTCTCTCTCTAAAAAGGAATAAAAACACATCACTGGGTAAGGAACAGATGGATAGATAGATAGATAATAAATAAGTAAATGATAAAAGAAAGGTTTGATTGTGGCTGGTGACAGTGGGAAGGGAAAGCCCCCCTGGTGGCAGGCAGTTCGATGTGCTCTGTGTGCGCATCCGGTCTGCAAGTGACAGGCAGCGGCGAGAGGCTGCCGCGAGGCCTGTTCCTCCTCTGGGGAGCCATCCACGCGGTAGGGAGGCCTGATGGACGGGCCAATTCATCTGGAAAACGTTGCCAGGACCCAAAGGCTGAGGCCGGGGAGAAAGGGAGGCGACGGCACAGGGCTGGCCCTGCCTCTCTGAGATCACTGACAGGGGGCCGCCCTCTACCCACACGGCGGGAGCGTGCGCGCCAAGTGAGGAGACGCCGCGGTTGAAGAGGGGCTGTTTCGTGCAAATCGTGGGTTTGGAGCAGGACTTTGTGGGGAGAGAGTCTTTGAGGAAAACGCCAGGACGGCTACAGACAGGCGGGCCGTCCATCAGCGCGCCCTCCTCCCTCTCCGTCCTGCCGACGAGCGCCCACCACCCTCAATGGACACGGAGGCAGGAGCTAAGACGAGGTCCCGGAATGGATGAGACACATCCTTTAAAACACACTCACCCATGCCTGCACACACGTAACATACACACGCATGTGCACTCATGCACACGTGTACGCGCTCACACAGGCACACACATCCACACAGACATACGGGGAGGTTCGGAGCCCGCCTCCTTTGCCGGGGACGTTTCTCACGGGCTGGGTGTTACCCATGGGACCGCGTCCCGTCTCCCCGACTCTGGCTCCCCTGGGAATGTGAGCGGTCGGCGAGCGGGGAGCCACTGAGGGGTGATTCATCGGCGTGCTCCGCCAGGTCACCCGTGGATTAGCGGTTTCTGCCCATGACTCAGTCTCCTCCCCGGGCCCGTCCCCACGGCTGATGCAGGCCTGCTGGCTGCTGCCACCGTGCCAGGTGGGCGTTGGTCGAGACCAGCTTCACGCTGCCCGGCCGTCTCTCCTTCGCCCTCCCGGGCACACGCAGGGAGTGGGCGCAGAGATGGAGGGGGGCAGAGTGGGCAAGGGAAAAAGTCAGGAAAAGAGTTCCCTCTGTTGACAAGGTCAAAGCTGAGCTCCAGGGTCACCCACCAGCGACCCTGCCGTCAGCTCCTCCTGCTCAACCTCAGCCCCAGGCGCTGCCCCCTCGGCGCTTGGCGACTTTGCACATTCAAGGGTCCTGGCTGCCTCATCTTTTCCAGAACCAGGTGGGAGGAGGCAGAGCACAGAGAGAGAGACGCACCCGACAGGTGAAGCCAAACGGGCCCCCCGAGTAATGCTGCTTTTACAGGGACCCCGCTTGTAAAGAGGAGGGGGGTGGGGGAGTGCTGTGGGCCCCCTGCCCCTCCCACCCCCACTCCCTGGAACTGGCCCATTCGACAACCTGGGGGGTTGTTCTTTAAAGGAACAGGCGGCCCCTGCACACGCCTGCAGCTGGCTGTCCTGAAACTCAGTTCGTTTCTGAAAAAATGGCACGGACATCCCTGTAGGGTTTCCAGAACGCAGACCCGGCTTCCCCTTCTCTTATGTTAAAGCAGAAAGCTCTATCGTCTTTTCTGACCATTGTTGGGCTTTATTCCAGGCAGCACTACGCCCTGTGGTTCTTGCCCAGGTCCCGACACCCACCCTTCCTGGCTAATACTCAGTCATCTAGAACCCGGATGGCACACTTTCCCTGCAAAGGGCCAGATGGTGCCTATTTTCAACCCCATGGGCCGTAGGGTCCCCATCGCAACCGGTCTGCCACACCCGGGCCGTGGGGGAGCAGCCACGGGCGATCTGCGGACAGATGGGCTTGGCTAGGCTCCAATAAAACTTTATTGGTGGACGCCACCGAAATGTCAATCTCACATCATCTTGCACGTGTCACAAAATAATACCTTTAAAATCAACGTTTAGGCCCGGCCCAGGAACCAAGAGGTCACCAGTTTGATTCCTGGTCAGGGCACATGCCAGGGTTGTGGGCTCCATCCCCAGTAGGGGGTGTGCAGGAGGCAGGCGATCAATGATGTTCCTCTCTCATCAATGTTTCTCTCTCTCTCGCTAAAAAGAAAATCAATAAAAACATTTTTTTAAAAATCAACGTTTAGTGTGAAACCGATTCTCAGTCCGTGGACGGTGCCGAGGGCCACCCTTTGCCAACCCCGGTCTATAATCAAATATTTAAAAGGAAACCCTCTGTGAGGTCACTGTGTTTTGAAAGAAATATATGAATAATGATAATAACAGCAAACATTTATGGAGCACTCATGACGTGACAGGGCTGGACATGGAAAACTCCTTTTTGTTTGCGCCTGTAGGCACACAGGAGGTAGGTAGAGACCACCCCTGTGTTTGCAGATGGGGAAACTGAGGCTGGTGAGCGTACCATGAGCTCATGGAGCGAGGCTCTGAACCGGGACAGAGACGTGAGCTCAGCATCCTTCAACCACAGACTGTATGCATTAAGAAGGAGGTGATGGGAAGAAGGTTTGACAAGCCTCGGGGTTGGTATGATTCCTTCAGAAAAACCACACATCGGGGCCAGCCTGGAGGAGGGACCATTCCTTCCCAAATGTTCCCCAAAGTGAGACTCCAAGAACCATCGAGCACCAGGCAAAGGAGGAGGACGGTGCATTTTACAAGCGGCCCCTTGTGTGTGGGTCACAGAGAAGGGAGGGGCAGGTTGCAGGGGCAGGAGCCAGTTCATTGCCCCCCAGCCCTGACATCCTCCCCCAGGACACCCAGAACTAGGGCCCTGCCTCACTCACAACTCCCAGGCCTCTGCCTCCAGCCTCTCTCATCTCCTGAAACCACCCTGTTTCTGTCTTTCTCCAGCTCGGCCCTCCCCACCGCCAGCCTCCACCGTCCAGACCGCCTGCAAAGGCCCTCAGCACTGAACTCCCTTCTGCCGCCACCCAGACAGAATTCCATTCCGCACGGGGGAGGGGGAGAGGGTGCCCAGGGAAGAGAGCTGGGTGGCTGCTCTCAGTGCCGTTCAGGCCCGCTGCCCGATTTCTTTTCCATCCCAGGCACCAGGGCACATCTGGTGGAAGAGCACTCCTTGGCCGCCACTGGGCCCACCACACCCGGCGGGAAGCCACGGATCCTGGATCTAAACCGAGCAGAGCGAGAGCGAGAGCGAGCTGGCTGCTGGAGCGGGGCTCTGCCCTGCAGACACGTACGCGGGGTTCCTAACCCCCCGGGAAAAGGAGGCCCGAACCACCGGGGGCTCCAAGAGGCCATGGGGCAGGAGGCAAGCTCTCATTATGTAAAACACGCGGCTTCCCCCGGCTCTGCAGCCTGCTAGCAATTTCGTATCCGGTGTGGGGATTCCAGGAACATCTGCGACTGCCTTTGGCCCAGCCACACATGTGCAAGCCCCAGGGCTCGGCCGTGCCCCTACCTGCCGGCGCCCTGTCATTAGCCCTGAACTGGGTGGCGAACCGTATAAAACCTGGGCCTGCGACCCCGCCTGCCAGGTGCCACCGCCCTGCCCTGTCCCGCTCGGACCAGAGGCACAAAGACCAGGCAGCGTTCCTGCGGTGAGAACCTGCGGCTCCCGGGGCTTGTTGGGGCAGCCGAGTCCTCTCACCACACGGACGGTGCATTTTTCACACAGTCGGCCCCCTCCCGGCCTCCCCTTTCATGCTGGTTTTTCTGTGGCGAGGTCAAGGGAGGCCAGGAGGAAAAAAGAGAGGTGCAACTGAGGTCCAGGTTCCAGGAAGAGGCTCCAGCTCGCTTGGTTCCATTCGGGGCAACCCGGGCCGGTGGGTGGGGTGGGGTGGGGGGAGAGGGAGTTCAGATCAGAAAATGACTCTTTGGGATCGTGGTTGGCAAACTGCGGCTCTCGAGCCACATGCGGCTCTTTGGCCCCTTGAGTGTGGCTCTTCCTAAGCCTTAGGAGTACCCTAATTAAGTTAATAACAATGTACCTACCTATATAGTTTAAGTTTAAAAAATTTGGCTCTCAAAAGAAATTTCAATCGTTATACTGTTGATATTTGGCTCTGTTGACTAATGAGTTTGCCGACCACTGTGCCAGATCATCCTAGGAGCCAGCCACCTTCTCTCCACTCTCTGAGCCTCAATCCGTAAAATGGGGTCAAAACAGTGCCTCCCATATTGTTGTTCGATGAACTGACTTAAGCGATGCATGTAATACATTTAGAAGAGCGTGTGGCTTGCTGTCCAAACTGGACCTGTGGTTATGAATATATTTATTCTCCATCCCCATCCCTGTTATAAAACCCTGTCCTTCTTCCACCACCCAGTGTACCCCTAAATTCACCTGTGTCCCCCCATGGCTCATCAGCCTCCACCCCCCTTGTCACGGCTGTGCCCTCAGGGTCTGGCCTCACCCTCTCCTCTCCTCCATCTCCTAGCTCTCTCCCTATGGGCCCACCCCCAGGCCACTTCTTTGCTGGGAGTAGATGCGCACCCCCGGGGTCCCAGGGTCAGTGGCACAGGGAGTCTGATTTTTAGAGAGAGAGGAAGGAGGAAAGAGAGACATGGATTTGTTGTTCTACTTAGGTATGCATTCATTGGTTGATGCTTGTACCGTGACCAGAGATTGAACCTGCAACCTTGGCGTATTAGGACGACACTCTAACCAAGTGAGCTACCCGGCCAGGGCAACTACAATCTCTTTCAAGCCAATTCACCTTCCACATGAGAAGAGTGAGGCCCAGAGAGGGCAGGTGTTTTGTCCAAAGTCACACAGCTCTTTTGGGACGGGGAGCGAGGTAGTAGAATCTACCTCCAAACTGGCCACTGCACCTGCACCTCCACCTTCCAGAGAGGGGTCCGCAGCCCCCTGAAGGAAAGAACGCACACACACCCCGTGGTCACCCCAACTCTGTGCCTGGTTCCCTCATTCAGCTCGTGACCTTCAGCGGGTCATTCAAGGCCTCCTCTAAGGCAGAGGGGGTCTCCAACTCAGTCGCCTTCAGGGACCAGGCAGAGAACAGAGTGAGTGGAGCTGGCTGGAGTGAAGAAGGAATCAGGAGGTGAGAGGCACAGACAGACCCCGGGTGGTGGCGGAAGACCCTCGGCTCCATCCTCAGTCATCCCACACCTTCAAAGAAAGCTGGGGACCCAGAATTTCACATGAAATACCCACCATTTAAATATGGGCAACTAGCCCTACCGGCATGGATCAGTGGTGGAGCGTCGACCTATGAACCAGGAGGTCACAGTTCGATTCCCGGTTAGTGCACATGCCCAGGTTGTGGGCTCGATCCCCAGTGGTGGGGGGTGCAGGAGGCAGCCGATCAATGATTCTCTCTCATCACTGATGTCTCTCTCTCTCTCTCTCTCCCTTTCCCTTCCTCTCTGAAATCAATAAAAATATGTTTTAAAAATTTAAATAAATATGGGCAACTAACTTTAGCACAAGGTATTAGTGCAAAACCAACACCCACCCATACCCAGGCCCAGGGGCCCTCCGTTGGTGAATTCGCCTCTTAGGAATGACTTTCTGGGTGAAAGATCCGCTCACAGGACAAAGAGAAGCCAGGTCCGAGATTCTGGGCCCATCAAGAACTTGGGTCTGAAAAGAAGCTTTCCAGTATAACTTCTAACAACGGGGCGATTTCAAACGTCCTAAACGGACCCCCTTCTCGCAGCCCTCCCGCCCACACTGGGGCTCCGGATGAGGGCGTGCTGGGGAAATCGGACAGGAGAAAGGTACCAGCCGCGTCTCTGTAATAAAACTCCTCCAATGCTCTCCTTCAGTAACCGGTCCTGATTTGAGAGGAATAATGACGACAATAAATTAAAGAGCGACGCCCCAGCGGCTCCCAGCTCGGGGTTGCTCGCTCGCGGAACATCCCGGAAGGCAGACAAGACGTCAGGGGGAGACGTGACCCTGGCTATCGGGGCCGGCCCATCTCCCGCGTCCCTCCGCATCCCGCCCATAAAACAATTTGATTTACGGAGACATCGGGAGGGACCTCTCGCTTCCCCGCTGCAGAATTTATTCCTCTTTAATGGGCTGCCATGCCTCCCCACTTCCTTCTAATCGCTTCCTCTCCTGTCGGCTCACCCTCCCCTTCTCCAAGGGATGGTCCATGTCCGTCCGTGTGGCAAGGTGGCCAAATGCTGCCGGCCGGAAAACTGGTTAAAGGACTAAAGGCACGCGCTCGGCTGGCAGAGGGGGAGGGAGCGGGCTCAGACGGAGGGGGCCGGGCTGGCAGGTGTGGGTTCCTGGGCTCCCACCTGGATTTTATTGGGGAGAGAAGCTTGTTAGAGTTCATAATCCCCCTTCCAGCGAAAAACCGGAATGGAGCCCACAGTGGTGGCAGGGAGCACCCACCCGCTGAAGGGGGACCCCGATGATGTGTGCACACAGCTCGGGGACTGAGGGGGAGCAGCATCTAGAGTGAGACCACCACGGCCACTACTCCCCATTCCTACCCTTTCTGGCTCCCGCCCAGCTCTTGTCTTTTCCAATAAGGGACGGCTCTGAACCAGGGAGGCCGGAGGTCAGCGAGTGAGGGCAGGTCTGAGAAGTCGCACCTGCCGATGAAGGGTCCTGCTTTAGACTCCAGAGAGGGCCCCTCTGGGGGAAAGTAAAAAAAACAACTATAAAAAATTCCTCGGTACTTGTAATAAAAGTCACTTGGTCGTCATGCTTTCTAATGCTCCTTCGTCGACACTGCTCATTGGTCTTTGTGACAACTCTGTCAGGTCAGTGTGACTCGACTCTATGAACAAGGAACTGTGAGGCCCAGAGAGGTTAGGTGACTTGCCCCAGGTAACACAGCTCGCTAGTGACAGACCTTCTTCGTCTGGCCCAAGCCTAGAATGATTCCCAATTAAGTATACCAAATGGAGTTGTTTGGGGCAGGCAAAAAAAAAAAAAATTAAAAATAAAAGAGAAAAATACAGATACTCATGGTTAAAACAGAAGACCTGGGGGTCAGCTCGAAGTCTGGAAAGCCACGTCCGAGAGCTCAGGACGGCAGCAGCCGTGGCATCCGGCTCCGCCACATTCTTCCTTCTCTGCAACAGAGGAGGTTTTCCCTCTTCATCACAGAACGATGTGCTCTCCTCCCTTCAGGTCCCACATGCCTTTTAATCTGCACGCGGGCTCTGCGAGGAGAGGCGTGGGGCAGAGGACTGTCAGGCGTGACGGAGTCCAGATCCCCCAGAACTTCATCAGAAACCTCTGCAGAGACTCCCTCTCGGCCAAGCAACCCACACGGCTCCTCTGCGGGGAGCTTTCTCTGGGTGGGGCCCAAGAAAGTCAAGGGTGTGTTGCGGTCTCAGGTTCCAACGCCCCCCAGATGCTCAGAAAGAAGGGTGTCCGTGGACACAATCCTTGTGCTTCCGCACCTGGACCCACCCTGGTGGACAGACACCCCGGGGGCCACTGGACTGCGTGTCACCTGGAAGCAACACTGGGATTTCGGCAGAGCCCGGGTCTGGGCGAGCTGTGAGAATCCCACAGAAGCAGGGAAGGTCTGCAGGAAGACAGAATCCAGGCCAAGGCTCCACCCATTCCGAGGAAAGGACTGCGAGCCAGCCCAAGCCTCAGGCCTGGTAGACCAGCAGGCTGATCTTTTCTCTTTGCCTACAGAAGGCTCCATATACATGTTGCTCACTGACTTGGACCCCAGTAAGAGCAAGGGGGAGTGTGAGTGTTCCCCTCTGCCTAACCCATGCGAAACAGCTCTCGCGGCGACCTCAGGAAAGGCTGGTCCGTTCTTCTAGCTCTACAGAGTCTAGTAACGGGTCCTAAAGTGATTTTACCAGGGTATGAATCGTAATGTAAATATCTGATATGCAGGAAGGTCTTAGGCGACCCCTGTGAAAGGGTCATTCGACCGTCAAAGGGGTCGTGACCCACAGGTTGAGAACCGCTGCTCTACAGAGTCAAGTAACAAAGGGGTCCTAAAGTGATTTTACCAGGTTTCTGCCAATCAGGGGCCAGAGAAGGAAATGGGACCCTTACCAGCAAAGCACAGGACTTCCCTTAAAAATTAGAAAGTTGGGACATTTAGGTGGCGACTCGGCTCCCATTCCCTCTCTCCCTCCCTCCCTCCTTCCCTCTCTCCTTCCCTTCCTCCCTGGGGGCTGCCACCCACTCTCCCAGGCACCAGCTGGCTGCCTGCAAAGCCCTGGAAGGTGTTAGCGGATGAGCAAGGTAGTAATGGAATCATTTCTACGTCTGAGTGTAGCCAACTCCTCCCAGGGGCTTCTGCAGGTTCAAAGAAGGTTCTTTTTGAGGGAAAAAAAAGTCTTTAAAATTCAAAGGAAGAGTGCTCTGACAGGGATTCTCAACCTGGCATGACTGACATTCTAGGTTGGATAAAAGGTGGTTTTCTGTTTTTTGTTTTTTATTGATTTCAGAGAGGAAGGGAGAGGGAGAGAGAGAGAGAAACATCAATGATGAGAGAGAATCATGGATCGGCTGCCTCCTGCACACCCCCTACTGAGGATCGAGCCTGCAACCGGTCATGTGTCTTTGACGGAATTGAACCCGGGACCCTTCAGTCCACAGGCTGATGCTCTATCCACTGAGCCAAACCAGTTCGGGCTAAGGTGGTTTTTATTTACCTGGGCAGGTGTGAGTTTGGCCCCTGAGGTTATCCTGGGAGCTGGAGTGAGGCTAGGACCCCATTAAGATTCTGAGAACACAGGAGAGGAGCGGCAGGGGGCGGGGGCGGACTCCTGATTAACTGAGAAGACGCAGCCCCGTTTGAATAAGGCTTCGCAGTGGAATGCAGGGCCCTCTTTTGTGTGCTCATTCGTTTGAAACAAAAGCGAGTGGAGTGGACCACAAAGGGGCCGGGGGAGGGGAGGGCGGCAGCCAATGGGCTCCTGGGAACGGACAGGGTTTGGGGACCCTTAGCAAGGCTGTCACGGGCATTTGTGGATGAGATTTGCTCACAGGAGTCCTCAAGATCATTTTTAATTCCTGTTTACGATGAAGAGTTTATCCCCCAAATTTAATCACTTAAGTGCCCTCTCTATCCCCGCACCGTCCAGCACAGAAGCGGCCGGTCCGTGAGCGCTGGGATAGGACCCGTCTGAGTGTAGGTGTCCTGTGCGTGTAAACACACACACCGGATTCCCTGGACGTGGTGTAAAACCAGGCAGACATCTCGCTACACTTTCTTATAGTGATGGCATGTGGAAATGATAAGATTGGGGGCATACCGGGCTGTGTAAAATCTATCCTAAAATTGATTTCACCCGTTCCCTTTGTCCTCTCTGAAATGTGGCTCCTAGGAAGTTTTAAATGGCCTCTGTGGCTTGTGTTTTATTTCCACGGGACAGTACTGCTCTAGGCTAATTGTTCTCTGTTGCTTCTCTCTCCCTCCTCCCCTGCCTCCTCCCCCTTCCTGACAGATATACCTCTGATTATCTGACCCTATTAAAGAGCATGTCAATCTTTGTCCGTTTGCCAAAGGCATTCAAGGTACCTTCTGCACATTCAGCACTAGGCTGGCATCTGCGGGGACCCCAAAATGAACCAGACTCATGGGTAAGAGGCTAAGGCGCTGAAGGACCAGAATGGCTCCTTAAGAAGTGAGGCCACTGGTTCAATTCCAGAACAGGGCACATGCCCAGGTTGCAGACTCGACGATCCCCAGTAGGGGGCATGGAGGCAGCCGATCGATGACTCTCATCATTGATATTTCTATCACTCTCTCCCTCTCCCTTCCTCTCTGAAATCAATAAAAAAGGAAAATAAAACTAAAGGAAAAAAGAAGTGAGGTCAAGAGAGCGGACCCCCAGGGACCCACCCACCGGGAGACTGTGAGCGCCATGCCCTGCCTTCTCGGGCTCGGCCACGATGCTGACCGGTTCATCAAGCAGTCCGGACGCCTGCTTTCCCCTTCCGCACAGAAGTGGCTTTCCGGCTTCAGCTTCTCTTCCTGGTGACGCTAACCCCGCCCAGTTGTCCCTCTATATCACAGCCTCCTTTTCCCCTCCCTGGATAAGAGGAGGCTGGCACGTCTGCGAGAGAAGACCCTGCGTTGGGGGAGAAGAGGCTGCAGCTCCGGACCCCACGCCCACCCTTCCCGGGCCCAGGGCTCCGGTTTGTCCAGTCGGGGCAGGTCCGCAGAGAGGGGGCGTGGGAGACGCCTGAGGAAGGGCATGCATCGCCCCAACTACCGCGTGGACTCGGAACCGTCGTTTTCCTCCGAGTTAAGGACATCGTGGTCAGCACCATGACTAGGTCAGGGTTCCCACCTGGGAGCTATTCCGACCCTTTCGGGGAGCGCATTTGGCGACATCTGGAGACGTTTTTCATCTTTAGACCTGGGGAGGCGACGCTACGGCATGAAGTGCATAGAGAGGCCAAAGGGTGCTGCTAAACATCCTTCAACCCACGGGACAGCCCCCATCAAAAGAGGACCCTCCAGCCACAATGCCCATCGTCCCGGGGCTGCGAAACTTTAGGACACGGAAGAGACCAGCATCCCCCCTGCCCGCGCCTCCTACCACCACCACCACCGAGCCAGAGCTCGCCCTAATCTCTGGCATCAACGAGCACCCATCATTCCTCAACATCTTCCAACAAACACCTTCCAACACCTTCCCGGGAGTGGGTCCAGGAAAAGCTGAGGGATCCGGGCAAGATGAACCACTGGGAGAAGAAACACAGGACAAACACGATTACATAAATTAGCCCCGCTAATTACCGAGCGTCTAACGCAGCACCTGGAGCAACAGCTGGGGTTGCACAAAACCGAACAAACATCATCCCCACTCGGGCGGGCTCTGGGCAGGCGGACCTGCTCCTCCCGCCTTCCTCTGGCAAGGACCCGACGGAGAAAACACGGAGCCGTAAATCATGGAGCCGAGGAGCCGCCCCCTGGAGGTGGCCCCGATGCCCCGGCTGCCCCTGGCGCACCTGCACACACACACACACACACACACACACACCCTCTCAAGGGCATTTATTCACAGAAGAGACGGTTGCTGCAGGCAGCAAAACCTCTTAGGCCGAGGTTCCGGCTTCCCAACCTGCTGACTTTTGTTTGCAACTTACCCAGGCTCCTGCGTCTGAGAGCAGCACTCACCTATGGTTGGGAAATGTCCGATCAGGATGCCGCCGCCCCTGTCCAGGCCTCTGTGCTAACTGCCTCCCTACTCGGTTCCTCAGGGCCTAAGAGTATTCTTTCTGTTTCTTGATCTGGAAGCCGGCCATTAGTCCTCTGAGGCTCTCCCACCAAGACCCTCAGCCCTGCGTCCACGGCTGTGGCTCTCCCCAGGGGAGTAAAGACTCGCTAGCAGCCCGCTGAGCTGGTGGACTCACCAGGCCCCCCGGTGGCTCCGTGTCTCAGCCATGCGGCGGCCGGACACTGCTGTGTCATTTATCTCCCGGTGCCCCCGGCTGCTCCCGCCACATCCCCACGGCCGTGCAATCGCATCACAGCCACGCGGCTGCACGGAAGGAGCCCAGGGCTCTGCTGGGAGCCACATCTCATCTTTCTTTAAAAGTTGCTGTGACAGCGATTTTACCAGATGGCACACTACACTGGTTGGAATGGTGACCCCCGAGAGAGACGTCCACGTCCTAATCTTCAGAACCATGAGTGTGTCCTTATTTGGGCGAAAGGGTCTTTGTAGATGAAATGAAGTGAAAGATCTCAAGATGAAATTCACCCTGGATTACCCAGGAAGGTGCCAAATCTCATGGCAGGTGTCCGTGCAAGACACAGAAGAGGGGGAGGTTGGAAGACTGGATGCCAAAGGTGAAGGGAGTGAGAAATACCGATTGGTAGTTACAAAACAGTCACAGGAATGTAAAGTACAGCATTGAAATAAATAGTCAACAATAGTGTAATAACGACGAACGGTGCCAGTTGGATACTGAAAATTATCAGGGGGGAGGGGGGACACTTCGTAAAGTACGATTATCTAACCACTGTGCTGCACACCTGAAACCAATCTATATGTATAAAAGCCTAAGCGACCGAACGACCAAATGACCAAATGACCAGTTGCTATGACGCGCACTGACCATCAGGGGGCAGACGCTCAACACAGGAGCTGCCCCCTGGGGGTCAGTGCGCTCCCACAGCCAACCTCCCGCGGTCCCTCCCCCCGGCTGGCCTGTCCCGATCAGCCCCTCAGCCCCCATCGCCGGCCTGGCTGAGGGACCCCGGCCCAGCCAGGAGAGGGACACCACTCGTGCACGAATTCGTGTACCGGGCCTCTAGTACAAAATAACTTTGAATGTAAGCTGTCATTGGAAAATAACGTTTAAAAAAAAGAAGTTAAAAAAATGGTCCTAAACCCCCACACAGTCCCCTGGAGCCTCTTGTTTCCTTTCTCTCCGTATCCCTTGCCACGCCCAGCGTGAAGGACTTGTCTGCACACTTGGGTATTATCTGTCTCCCGCCTTTGAACATACGTTGCCGAAGGGCAGGGCCTCGCTCTGCTCATCTATGGCTAACGCTGCAGCAAGCAGAATGCCTAGCACATAGTAGGTTCTGAAAAGAAATCGGTTGGCTGAATAAAGTCATAGTCCTTCTCTTCAAAAGCAAAAAATAAAAAATGTCTATACTGCGCTCTATGTTCATTCTAGAGCATTTTTGCAAGCGTCTTCCTGCCCCCTACCTTCGGGCACCAAGGACTTTTATACATAACACACTGGCTCCGTGGGTTAGAAGGACATCGTAATTCGCCTTTGGAAAAACTGGGAATTTTCTCTGAGGGAAATTCCTGCGTTCCTGGTGGCTGAAACGCATTGCCTAAAATGCCCCTAAATTTTTAACAAGTGGCCGCTTTTTCACATCTCCCACATCCAGCACTTTCTCTAAGAAACACAAGTTGAGACGCACAGCGCGCGAGGACTGGGGCGGGGTGGGGGGGGGGGCAGCTGGAGCCTCAGCAAGGAGAGGTCAGGGTGAGCAGCAAACCAGCGCCCCCTGGGCCGCCAATCAGTGGCTGACACCCAGGCTGGCAAGGTCCCCACATGCCTGTGAGCGCTCAGGACTCGGACTTCACAAAGGGAAGGTCCAGCTGACCTCCTTCAGGAACTTTACATCCGAGGGCCCTCCCAGCAAAGGAGTGACGGCCTTTGGTCAACAGGTCGCCTCAGGTCTAGCACAGCCCAGGTGAGTGCCCCGGGGACCCTGCCACCTGGCCACGGGGCAGACTCTGGGCTCTCTGGCAGGTATCAGGGGACCCTCCCTCTTCGCTCTTGGTCCAGACGTCAGATCTGAGGTTTTCAGAGCCGGGTAATATGTAAGCCAGGGTCCTTAGGGTTTGGATGCAGGGGACATTTGTGGGAGGAAAACTTGGAGTAACAGGAGAACTTGAAAAATTTAAAGAAACTCTGTCCTTTCATAGAAAGCCAAAAATAGTATTTGCACTTCAGTCTGCATTCATTTGGAATGCTTTGAAAACCAATTAAGAGAGTGGCTCTTGCCCAGCCGGCGTGGCTCAGTGGTTGAGCGTTGACCTATGAACCAGGAGGTCACGGCTCCATTCCCAATCAGGGCACATGCCCGGGGTTATGGGTTCGATCCCCAGGGTGGGGCGAGCAGGAGGCAGCCGATCAACGATTCTCTCTCATCACTGATGTGTCTATCTCCCTCTCCCTCTCCCTTCCTCTCTGAAATCAATAAGGATATATAAATGATGGTGCCTCTGGTCCTACGCATTACATCGGGATTGCCTGTCCACCTTTGTGTTACTCTGGTCCAAGAGCCGTGCTCAGAAAGGAACTCGGCCCTCAAAGGCTAGAGAGGGACACAATGAGCCTCTCTCCTGGGGGGAGGGTCAGCTTCAGTGGAGGTCAGGGTCACGCCTCTGCTTCTCGCCGGAACAGTCCTTCATACACCAGATCCGCCATCTCATCGCGTCTCCATGGGAAACTCGACCAAGCACAGGAAGTGTCATCCCAAACGCTGCTCTACAGGAAGTGTAGGGAGGTTGTCTGCTTAACAAGGAGCCTCCTCCTTAAAATAGACACGGAGGTGGGCAAAAGTAGGCTCACTGTGGTAATATAAATGATATGATAATTAATAGTAATATAAGAATAAACTCTGTAAACCTATGTCTGCCCTCCCCTGCATGGATATATACGTATACTTTTTAGTGCAAAGAATCCTCTTTAAAGTATACCTTTGGCTAAAGTCCAAAATAACAATTGCTAGGATAAAATGAAATCTTTTTTTTTTTTCTGGACAGCAGGAGAGTGATTAATTTCTCAAAACAACAACAACAACAAAAACACGTGATCATTTCTATGAAAACTTAAAAAAAAAAGCCGTGGGAGAAAGTGGGAAAGCCATAAAATTAAACCCAGGCGGAGGGTGAGGATGGCAACCTCAGAAAGATGGGTGAGAACTGACGCCTGAATGTGCGGACCTTCTGAAAACGGAAAATAAATGATCATGACGACCAATGGCCCAGCCCACTCGAGGAGGCTAAGAAAAGAGTCACTTACAAAGGAACCAGCACGCCTGGCCCTTGGTCACCTGGCTCCTTCTGGGTGGCCTGCGTCACCGAGTCTGAGCCCTCGGAGTCCGCAGCCACGAAAAGAGGCTGATGAGCATCCACAGAGGAGCAGCGAGAACCAGAGCCCAAGGCCGGGGCGGTGGGTTCGGGACAATTTCTGGAACGGGCATCCTGGATGTCAGAAGCTCCGAGGACTGGCACGGAGGAGGAGGTACTCCCAACTGCATTCCCTCCTGCCAGGGCAGCTCCCAGGGGACCGGGGTTGAAAGCCATTCCTGTTGGCATGCGGGCGGCCGGAGCCTCCAGCCCTGCTTCCCGCGGGCCGGTCAGACCCAAGGCACACAGACCCCTCCTGAGGTTTCCCATGCCACCCTCGTGGGTGGCCTGGCAGGGCCCGTGGCTCCCCTGGGCTGCATAACGAGGGGCTGCAGGCCGCCGTGCCTGGGATGCCGCGGTTCCAGCTCCCACACCGCCCGCGGCCCCCTCCTCGCAGGCGCCACTGCTCTGCTGCCGCCACGCCACACACGTCCCCACCCTTCCTTCCCGGCCCCGCTCCGCCAAGTGTGGGTCCCCACACAGCAGCGCCGGGGCCGCCACCCTCACACTGACACGTTCCCTAATCCGCTGGCAAAGGCAGAGCGAGTCCACAAAGCCCTGCTGTCACCACCTCGAAGCCCGGCTTCGTCTCGGCCCATTTAGAGACTTGCAGAGCGAGCGGGTCTCCCGTCCAAATCCCATCCTCTCCACTCGCTCTGTCCTTCTCCCCACCGATCAGCAAGTCCACGAGTGGAAGGTGAGATCTTAAGGGGTCATTCCATCTATCCCCCTGCCTTGGAGCGGGGCTGCCCTCAAAATAAAAGTGAAAAAACCGCGGTGGGAAAGGGCTGAGACCACCATCTTTAACACGCGTGGGCTGGGCGGGCGGTCCAGCTCACACCCGTGTAATGGACAGGTAACAAGAAACACACACCCAAACGCTACCTGGAACTGTCTCCATGCCAACGAGGGACACCCCCTGGGCCACAGGGACACCCTGTCCCCCACCCCAGCCAGGGTGATGCCCCCTTCAAGCCAGCGGACCAGTGGATTTCCATCTTCAAGAGCAGGGACCGGGGAGGCGCACCCTTTCTTTGTGTCCCAGAGCTGACGCGCAGCTTCGGCGAGCGAGCGGGCGGATTTTTTTAAATATAATAAAAGAAGTTATATGACTTTAATTAAATGCACTTATTAAAAGGGCGAAATACTTGGAGAGGCGGTGTTTGGTGCTGCAGGCACATTTTCCAGCGCGCTGCGGAGCGTCTGCATCCGTCCGCTCCGGGCGGTTTTTAATGCACAAATAAATCCGCACCTGATGTGCTGACAGATGATTATGCAGCGCGGCCGCCAACGAAAGTAAACACAGGGGCAAGTTTTAACCTCTTGCAGTCCCCGAGCGAGCGAGCGTTCCCCGCGGGGCCCGCTCAGGTGCCCGGGCTGCTGGCAAGGAACGCTCTCCTTCTGCGCGCATCTCCTCGCCCTGGAGCCGGCCCGTCCCTGGAAACAGGCTGCCTCCTCCCATCAGGCCGTCTGGAGTGTGGCCTCAGCAAAGGGGGCAGGAGACAACCGAGGGAGGGGACGGGACGGAGAGGGAGACCAGCCCCATGTGGTGCTCCCCACGCACCCTGCCTCCCTTCCATCCTGTTTATCCTGCGGCCCTAAGAACCACAGGCTCCGGCACAGCGGGCGCCTCAGAAGCCGGCCTGGGCGCTCCACGGTCTTCTAGCCGGAAGAGCTGGCTCTGCCCATGGACAGCCTGGCCAGGTGTTCCTCCTGCTTTGCCTGCAGGGCAAGAGGGAGGACAGCTCCTAGAGAGCTCAAGGGGAAGCAGGGGGGGGGGGTCTATACTTGGGACCTTAAAGGATGAGCATGCAAATCAGCATGTGGTGAAGGCATCTGTTGGAACTGCTTGTCTCCTGTGGTTTTGGTTGGGAGGTGGGGGCGGGGGTTGTAAAGTGACACTCCAAAACCAGAGGTTTGGGCTGCCCTGGCCTGGCTCATGCAGGAGGCTCAGGGCTCATTTACCCCGGATCCCCTCTTTAAGTTGCGTGGCTACGACCAGACTTCTTAAGACCAAAGTTTTTTTTCTTCTGTATAATCTACCTTCGCCTGGGGTGGGTTAGGCAGGGGAAGGACAGTCCTATAATGGAGGGGTGTTCTCCCACAAACCCAAAGGGGTGGTCATTCTACCTCTTACCCTATTACCCAGTGGCTGAGAGCAGAGGGTATCTTCTGCATCCGTAACAACGCAGCTATTGTGAGTGTAACTTACTGGCTGCTTGCTACAAACTATACGCTAAGTGCTTTAATGTATTATCTCATTTTATCTCCAGACTCTTTTTTAAAATTGATTTTTAAAAAGGGGGGGGGGAGGAGAGAGAAAAAGAGAGAGAAAAAAATATATATCGATTTGTTATTCCACTTATTTATGCATCTGTTGGTTGATTCTTGCATGTGCCCTGACCGGGGGTCGAACTTGCAACCTTGGTAAATTGGGAGGATGCTTTCATCAACTGAGCTACCCGGCCAGGGCTACCTCCAGACTCCTAACCCATTGATCACTACCACTAATGTGAACAGCCATCCACGCTTCATCCTGTAAATGCCGTACACTGGGTGCTCCTCCGTTTACAACTGAGGACATTGATGCTTAGAGAGAGCAGGTTCTTTGGCCCAAGGAATCTATAACATAAGCTGGCTCTGCCCAGGGACAGCCCGGCCAGGGGTACTGTGCACCAGTACAAGAAGCAACCCCATCAACCTTTAACAAAACCAAGCGCATATATTTCAAATACAGGGGAGATCAATTATGACCACTGAATAAATATTCTTTTTTGTTTCCCCTCAATGCATAGGTCGGGAGACAAACATTTTTAAATCAACAAGAAAATGTGGGCACAATGAGACGTGAGCAAATAAACACGGACCATTTGATTTTGCTTTGTCGGCACTCTTGCCCTCTGGTCTGGGAAGGACCAGCGAATTCGGGTCCACACACTCTCAGCTTCTCCCACCAACAGCCAAGGAGCCCGCTGGCTGCTCCCAGGCAGTCCATCCATCTGGCACGCAAACATCCGTCAATCTCCTGAGTGTGGGGTACACGCCACTCCGTGAAGCAACGCCCGATGCCTGTAAATGCCACGGCCTCCCTTGTATTTAGAACAAGAGCAACAGGCCGGGGGTCCCCCTCATCCGTCACACCTGTGCCTGACTGCGAGCCTGAAGCAGTAACACGAAGTCGCAAAGGTCCTAAGAGATCCGCTCCGGGGAGCATGGGGTGGAGGGAGGCCGGATGCTCTGCTCGGAGAGGCAGGTTCACGCGCCGCCTCCCTCGCCCAGCGCCAGTGCATAGTGGTGATGGACGTGCCCGGCGTCTGGTGCCGAACTCAGACCAGCTCTGCAGAACCCCGGACGTGTTCCTGGCCGCAGCGTCTCCAGACCTGCCTCCCCCACCCTCACGCAGATGCTGACCTAATGCAATCTGCTTTCAATCAGCCCCTTTTCGGCATTAAGGGATCCAGGGCGGATTTCTGTTGCTTGCAGAAAGAACTCTGAGGGATCGAGGATTCCGTACCAAAGCCCTGGCTCTGGTTCTCGGAAGTGATATGCTATGTCTCCTGGGTTGGGTTTGTGTGTGTGTGTGTGGGGCGGGGGGGGGGGGGGGGGTTGCCTTTATTAATTTTAACTTTTTCTTGCAATCCGATATAGAACAGAAAAATGCACCTCTCCCGAGAGTACAGCTCATGCACTTTCTCAAAGTAAACACATCTCTGTAGTCAGTATTCTCATCAAGAAACGGGACCATTACCAGTACTCCCAGAAGCCTTGGCTGTCATCACCTTCCACCAAGGACAGCCACTATCCTAACCTGTGACACCAGAGATGAGCTTCGCCTGCTTCTGAACTTTGTGTGTAGTAATACCTCGTCTCGGTATTATCTTTATCTATTTACATTTCATTCAATGTTTTGCTGGTGAGATTCAGCTACACTGCTATATAGAGCTGGAGCTCATTCCTTTTTCACCGCTGCATAGTATTCCACTGAATATGCCACAGTTTATTTATCCATTCTACTGCTGACAGGCATCTGGGTGCTTCCTCATTTGGAGCTATTTCCAAAAGGGTTGCTACCTATACACATTCTCGGACAGACCTTTTGGTGAGATGGGAACACATTTTTGTTGAGTATACAGTGATGTTCATGAAACACATAGATGTTCAACTGTCGTAGATGCTGCCAGTTTTCCAAAGCGGTCATATATCCATGAGAATGACTGGGAATTGAACTCCCAGGCAATGGTTGCCCCAAAGATATAAGGTGCTGGAGAAGTCTGAGAAGAGTAAGGAGAATGGTGTATGGGGGCGTTTTCCCGCTTCTGAAATGATTCCACAGCAGCTGGAGCAAAAAGCCCTGGTATTTGCCTCCCTGCTCGACCCGGGCTAAATGATTGCTGACAGGCCATCGGGAAGGTCAAGGGCACAGCTGGAACCAGCCTTTTGAACTCTCGGCCTCCTGACCCTGCCGCAGAGACTCGGATTCCTGGAAACCAGCGGCCGCATCTCCGTCCCTGACGCGGGATCATCCGAGGGGAGACGTCTTGCATTTGGGTTGGGATCCCGAGCCTGAACGCCCGCGGGGCCGACAGTAACTAAAATCAGGCCCAGCGGGCCAGGCGTGGTGAGGAGCGGGTCAGGAGCAGTGGGGATTCCACTAAATTGAGAGCGAATGTCCAGTCTCAGGACATTTGTTACTCGGCGTGTTGATTTTCGCCATATGGGAATGAGGAGCCCACGGCTGCCAGATTTTCTGACTTTTCAAGGAAAGCTGGAAAACGGGATTTTTATGAGAGATTGCAATTTGTAATGTTGGCAAGTAACTTGAAGAGAAACAGTGAAGGGTCAGATCCCGCCCAGGGACCACTGGGTGACTGACCGTCTCTGGTTTCCATGGACCCAGCACGTCACACGCACAGTAGGAGCTTTCAGCGGCGGCACAGGGCGGACCTGGATGAGACCAGTCACTCCGGGGAGCATGGGCAAGCGCCAAATGCCTCCTCTGAGGGCTCCCTCCTCCTGCACGGCCCCTCTGGCTGCCCTAAGTCAACACTGAACCTGAAGCCCTCCCATCGCGCACACCTCGCCCAGGGGCCTCACACCTGGAGGAGAACAGCCCCTCTGTCTTCTGCTTCCCACCTGGCCACACCTGGGGAAGGGAGGCACGACTTCCTGAAAAACAGTTTATCCAGGAAAGCAGTCAGTCCCGCTCCAGCCAATCGGATGTGCGCTCCTATTGGCCCCGTCTCCAAGCCCCCATTTTCGATGTCTAACCGACCACTGCAGCTATGAAAGCAGGTCACTTCCATCTTCTTTTCTATTTCTCCCACAAACAGTAGGCATTGCTGCCATCTCTCTGCCTCTGCCCTCATTCTCTCTATCCAACTGCCCCACCCAGAACACACACCTCTCTCTCTCTCTCTCTCTCTCTCTCTCTCCCACACACACACACACACACACACACACACACACACTCTCACCAATTCCAAGAGTGAATCTAGCAACAAGCAGGAAAGGGACCCTGTTTGCACTATTTGGTCCCGGCCTCACCACCCCCTTTCTAGTTCCCACACACACACTCTCTCTCTCTCTCTCTCTCTCTCACCAATTCCAAGAGTGAATCTAGCTCGGCCGGGCACCTGGTGGACACTCTGTCAGTGCCTGTCAGCTGTCCCGTGATCCCCAAGACAAATTTGCCCAGTTCCACGTGAGCCTTGGAAAAGGAGCCACGCGCGCTGACCAAGGCCGTGCCACCTGGCCACACCCCGCAGGCAGGTGGAGACAGGTGTCCCCAGACCAGGAAACGGAGGCACAAAGAGGTGCTGGAGCCACCTGGGCGAAGGGCATCGGAGAGACGGGAGGAAAAACAGCCTGTTCCGGATCGCAAGCCCCCGAAACCTCCGCGGGCCTGCTTCCGGGCGGCCGTGATAGTCATTTCATACGTGAATAACCTAAGTAAGTGCTCAGTAAACGTGAGCCACGGACCCGACACCTAGGTCCCGAGCTAGTGTGATTCTCCCAACAGCCCTAGAGGGCTCGAACGAAGGGTCCTGGCAGGACTCATAGCTCAGCCCAGGTACTGCTCCAGTTAGTCTCCGGGCTCTGCCTCTGCTCCTGCTCCGTCCTGCAGTTCCGCCCAGGGACGCCACGCACGCCACGCACGCCACCCGGACCACTTCTTGGGGGGACAGCTGCTGCCATGTGGGCAACATCTTATAGTCACTTAAGCTTGGAGCAAGCCGATCTCCGTCTAGAACAAGAAGGGCATCTCTCCAACAGAGAGAGCTATTTATGAAGCATTTCCTATGGGAAATCTCTGCATTTCTTGCTATGAGGATGCCTTATTTTATTTTATTTTATTTTATCTTATTTTATTTTATTAAAGATGGCAGCATCACCTCAAAGGCTGCGATTTCACAGAACAGAGGGTGAATAACCTAAGTAAGTGCTCAGTAAACGTGAGCCACGGACCCGACACCTAGGTCCCGAGCTAGTGTGATTCTCCCAACAGCCCTAGGGGGCTCGAACGAAGGGTCCTGGCAGGACTCATAGCTCAGCCCAGGTACTGCTCCAGTTAGTCTCCGAGCTCTGCCGCTGCTCCTGCTCCGTCCTGCAGTTCCGCCCAGGGACGCCACGCACGCCACGCACGCCACCCGGACCACTTCTTGGGGGGACAGCTGCTGCCATGTGGGCAACATCTTATAGTCACTTAAGCTTGGAGCAAGCCGATCTCCGTCTAGAACAAGAAGGGCATCTCTCCAACAGAGAGAGCTATTTATGAAGCATTCCCTGTGGGAAATCTCTGCATTTCTTGCTATAAGGATGCCTTATTTTATTTTATTTTATTTTATTTTATTAAAGATGGCGGCATCACCTCAAAGGCTGCGATTTCACAGAACAGAGAGGCAATGAACAGACGAGAGCAGGCCAGGAGGCGCACTACAGCATTACCCAGGATCAGACCAGTTCGAGGACCTGAGCGCCACGGGGGATGACCTGTGACCCCCGTGTTCCCAGGGGAAGAAGAGGGAGGAGATGACCTGAATGGAATTTGGGAAACACTGGGTTAGAGCGAATCGCACACTTCCCCCTGCAGAGCTCCTGGGAGGACCCCCCTTCCAGCAAACACAAGCCTGTCGACCCCCCAGGAGGTGTCAGGGTGTCAGGGGACGCCCTTTGGGAACCACGGGCCCAAAGCAATGTTTCCCAAACTGGAATGTACCCACGGACCACCCCCCTCGCCCCTCCGCCCCCCGCACTAGTTCCAATGCCGGACCTGACTGGCTAGGTCTGGGCGGGGCCCGGGACTCTGCATGGCCAGCCAGCTCCTC
>NW_005355708.1:1160678-1161026 GCF_000412655.1 Myotis brandtii | reverse complement strand
CCCCACCCCCCAGCAAACACAAGCCTGTCGACCCCCCAGGAGGGGTGCCTTCTGCAACGTTCTCCACACTCAGCACAGAATCCTGAGCCCAAGAGCAACTCAAGGCACAAGGGTGTCAGGGGACGCCCTTTGGGAACCATGGGCCCAAAGCAATGTTTCTCAAACTGGATTGTACCCACGGACCGCCCCCCTCGCGCCCCCGCACTAGTTCCAATGCGGGACCTGACTGGCTAGGTCTGGGCGGGGCCCGGGACTCTGCATGGCCAGCCAGCTCCGCGCAACACTGGGGCTGCCTTGGCCCTGGCCTGGCGGGGGGACCTGGATCACAGCGCTGGCCGGCGCGGCTCG
>NW_005355708.1:1153515-1160605 GCF_000412655.1 Myotis brandtii | reverse complement strand
CTGTTCCCCCTCCCCAGACAAGCCATCGTCCAGCTCATCGTCCCCAAGGGGACGGCCCGTATGCAGATTTCCAGGGGCTCCGGCCACGGCTGACCTCCCCAGGCCTGGATCTGGTCCGCACGCTGCAAGTTTCATCCCAGGCCCTCGGGGAGGCCAGACGCTTCCAGAGCAGCATGGGCCCCGGGCCTGCAGCCCAGCCCTCTCCCGCCCGGGCCTCAGAAAGCCCTCATTCCGAAGGTGAAGTCCACCGCGCCGGCAGCCTCTCGCCCGGCTGCCAAGGGTGCCCGGGATCCTCGCTCGCAGGGCAAGGACGGGAGCCGAGGTGAAAGGAGGCTACGCGGAGAGCGAGGAGGCCCCGTGAGGTCTTGTGACGGACAGGGCCTCCTGGTGCCGCCGCGGTGGCTGTGCCAAGGCGCAGTGCTGAAATACTTGGCCGGCCTCCGGAGCAAACACCCAATCTAAACAGGCCCCGGTGTGTCTCCGAACAGACTGTGTAAATAAGGGGGGAGGAAAAAAAAACCCCACTGGCCACAGATCCCGCTTTCAAACACGTCGAAACAAAATAATCCCTCTCTCCCCCTCCCTCCCTCCCGCTCTCTCTCCTTTTTTTTTTTTTTTTTTAAATTTCCACTGGTGCCCAGGCCTCGGCGGAGCCCAGCTGGCGGCCTGTTAGAGCCCGCAGCCTACCTGTCCTGCATAGGAATGAAGCCGGGAGGGGTTACACGATATCCACTCCGCAGGCCTGGACGGCAGCTCCGCATCCAGAATCCAGGAAACAGTCAAAGCTGGTCTTAGGGCAACGCCGAGAAGGGATCGAGGGGGACAGAGGGGGGAAGATGGGCAGGGGAGCCAGCTGCATGGGGGGCTGTCCAATGAACCTGGCTGTTCCCAGGTGGCCCCGTCCCCAAGCCCTGAAAACATCACACCCTGCTTCCGAGCAGCACACCCTTCAACGGGACACAGGCTCCACGGAACAGAGCACATCGCAGGAGCGCACCCCGGGCCCCGCTTCCCCAGGTGTCTCTGACCCCCACGTGTGTGTACAGACAAGGGGGCAACTTGCTTGTGGTTTGTTGCTGGTTTTGGATCCAGCTTTGCACTTCCTAAGGGCAGGGGGCGGGGGGTGGGGGGGGAGCAGGGGAGGTGCATGAATCATTTGCAAAGCAGGACCCATCTCTCCCCCACCCTCTCAGCAAGTTGAAACAATGGAGTTGCCTTTCCCGGTTCTTGCCAATGTCTCTTACTCAATCTTGGACCAAAAGGGCGGTGGGGAGGGAGGCGGGAGGGGACTCCAGACAGTGCTGGGCCGGTGACATCAGGCCCAGCTGTGAGAGCTGCGCTGTGGATATCCGACCGACCGGGAGGGAAGCGGGGCCTGGTGGGTGGGGCGCGAGGTGAGTGAAGAAACAGTGAGCGGCGACTTGACCTGTGGAGCCCTGGGAGGCGACCTCGGAGGGAGGACGGGCCAGCTGCGGGTGACCCTGCCGGTGCACATCCCCTCACCATCCCCCTCCTCACTGGTGTTCTTTGAAAGAGGATTGGGGCCCAGACGGTGTGGCTCAGGGGTTGAGCATCAATCCATGAACCAGGAGGTCACGGTTCAATTCCCAGTCAGGGCACTTGCCCGGGTTGCAGGCTCGATCCCTCCCCAGTGAGAGGCAGGCAGGAGGCAGCCAATCGATGTGTGGATATCCGACCGACCGGGAGGGAAGCGGGGCCTGGTGGGTGGGGCGCGAGGTGAGTGAAGAAACAGTGAGCGGCGACTTGACCTGTGGAGCCCTGGGAGGCGACCTCGGAGGGAGGACGGGCCAGCTGCGGGTGACCCTGCCGGTGCACATCCCCTCACCATCCCCCTCCTCACTGGTGTTCTTTGAAAGAGGATTGGGGCCCAGACGGTGTGGCTCAGGGGTTGAGCATCAATCCATGAACCAGGAGGTCACGGTTCAATTCCCAGTCAGGGCACTTGCCCGGGTTGCAGGCTCGATCCCTCCCCAGTGGGAGGCAGGCAGGAGGCAGCCAATCGATGATTCTCTCTCATCACTGAAGTTTCTAACTCTCTCTCTCCCTCTCCCTTCCTTTTTCTGAAATCAATAAAAACCAATTTTTTTAAAAAAAGAGAGAAGAAATAGGACTGTGACTGGATCCTTTGGACGGGCCAGCTCCCTGCAGGCATTTCTCGGTGATTACTTACAATCCTCATTACTAAGAAGAGACCAGACTCAGCCGGGTGAGCCCCCATCGCCCGAGGCTCGGCAGGAAGAGGTCTGGGTCCCAGGTCCAAGAATATCACCAAACCCTTATGAAGCATCTGTTGCAACGTGATTTAAAAACGCCGGTCTGAACAGAGCCCGTCCGAGGTTATCCAGGGCTGGGGGCAGAGCCAACGCCACACCCACTGTCGGGTTTATGCTTCCTTTTCAAAATTAAAAATAAAAAGATCCCTTACATATTAATGTCCTTCTAACATGGAGTGTCCATTTGGTATGTGGTCACAGAGGAGAGTCCAAAAAATCGGACCAAGCATCATGCTAGGGACCCTCTCAGCAGGGGCTCTCATCCCCACAGCCACCTCCCCCATCTCCCCATTGCACAGATGGGCACATGGAGGCTTCCAGCATAAGCCACAGGCAAGGTCAGGCAAGGTCAGGTTGATGGTGCATATCCCCCCCTTCCTGCGGCTCTCACAGCACCTACCACTTTGTGCTTGGAAGTCAGCTACTTTTTTAATAGTTTATTGATTTTAGAGAGAGAAAGGGAGAGGGAGAGAAAGAGAAACATCGATATGAGTGAAACATCGATAGGCTGCCTCCTACACACCCCCAACCAAGGACCATGCCCACAACCCCGCATGTTCCCATGACCGGGAATTGAACCAGAAACTTTCTGGGCATTGGACGATGCTCAACCAACTGAGCCACACTGGCCGGGGCTCTAACGATTTCTTGTAGAACTAAACAGATACCCACTTCGTGCACAGCCGTGGGCGTGTGCACACAACCTGCCCTCACTTGAGATCGGATGTGAATTTTGGTTGAACCGCACAGAGGAATAGTTATGATAATCACAACCACTTATGGTGTCTGTATTAGCTTCCCGTGTCTGCTGTAACAAACACCACGAACTCGGTGGTTTAAAACAACATAACTCCATTCTCTCCCTGTTCTGGAGACCAGAAGTCCAAAGTCAAATGGCTGGCAGGGCCATGCTCCCTCTGAAGGCTCTAGGCCAGCCGTGAATAAAACTAAAAAAAAAAAAAAACCAAACCCTTTTTTTTAATGATGTTTACTTTGAATTTATATTAGTTCACACAAACACTCCATCCATGCTTTTGTTCCGGCCCTCCGGTCCAGTTTAAGAACCCATTGTGGCCCTCGAGTCAAAAAGTTTGCCCACCTCTGGGCTGGGGGCATCTGCACCCACGGGACCCTTCCGATATGCACAGAACAGTCCATGCACATTTTACCTTAAAACACAATGAGAAAACCCTGCAACTGTATTATCCCTAATGATACGCAAGCTGTGGGATTTGGAGGGACGAATACTCATGTCTGCAACCTACTCTGAATGGATCCAGACGCCTGGGTACACGGGTGATCACCATAAAATTCTTACACTTGCACGTCTATTTATCAAATGTTCGCACTAAAATCTGGGGGGAGGGGGGGGCATCCCAAACAGCTCCATGTGAGAAGAACGTTGATGTGGGGAGTTTTCAGAGCTGCTCACACAAACCCGGGGTGCGCAGACTCGGGGCTGGCGAGAGGGGAGAGGGGCCAGGCTTCGGAGACACTTGGAGCCGATTTCACACCACCCGATGCAGAGACCCACTTTGGGGTCTGGGTGAAGACCAGGGTCACAGAGACCTGGATCTGCCTTCAGCGACTCTGCACACGATGCAATTTCCTGTTCCTGGGGATTAAGCACCTCTCTGCCTCCCGCTGAATAGCATTTGGATGAGTTAAGTGTAAATGAATCAGCAACAAATGGATTAAGTTTCTCAGCACATAGGACTGAATGGGGGGAAGAAAGAGAGAGAGAGAGAGAGGGAAAGGGGGAGGGAGGGAGAGAGAGAGGGGGGCAGAGGGAGAGAGACATCATGGGGTGGAGGAAGGGTCTCAGTTTCAAACTGTGCACAAGACCACGGCTCTGAAAATGCTCGACTGACTTGCTGAGCTGCACCAAGGGCTGTGGGCCCAGCTCTTTACTATGCAAATGACTTTAAAAAATATTTCTCCTCCTGGAAAGCAGGGGGGCAGGGGGAGGGGGGAGGAAATGCTTTGAAGCCCTTCGAGTTATTTCATTCTTTTTTTTCCCCAAAGGTAAGGCGGTATATTTTTATCCAACATTAAATAAACATTTCTTAATGGTATGTTCAAAGCCTCGGAGCCTCTGATGTCGGTTCGGGATGTTTTCCGCTGGGGGTTCTGGAGGGTGAGGGAGGACGGTGCCTCTTCTTGCCAAATGTTCGGAAACCACGGGGCAGGAGCCCCGGGACGTCCACCGGACGGCATGTGAGGATGGAGGCTGGGACAGGCTCTAGGGACCTTTCCCGAGAGGGAAGCCGGGGCCCAGCAGGGGTCAGAGTGCAGGCAGTGTGACTCCAGGGCCAGGCCCACGGCCCCCTGGCCCCAGGACAGCACCAGCGTCTGGCTCACAGCTGACCACCCGGGGCTGCCCTTCTTGGACACGGGAATGTATGGGACCATCTTTTATCCGTCGCCACCAGGGAGGGTGACCGTGGGACACACGGAGACCTCTCGGTACTTGGAGGTCAGGTAGGGCGAGGACATACCAAGTCAATGCCCCTTTGAGAGAATCTGGGCCGGGAGGAACAGAAGTCGCACCTACGAAGGACTTTTTCCCCTCAAATGGCCTAATTTAGACACAGCATATACAAACACAGGCCGCACAGAGTATTTGGCCGCAGGGCACGGGACGGTACAGTGGGAATGGGAATCGTATAATCATGGTTTCTCAAATGCTTCGTGTTTGAGTAACAGGCCATAAAACCTTATTAAGTGAATTAACAAATAAACAGAAGTCGCACTCTCCATCACGGACGTGGTAACGATGAGCATAAACGTTTTCAGGAAAGATGTCCTCAAGGGGAAGCAGACCGGTTATAAGGCTGGATTGCTTTAATTCGCTTTTGCAAAGGGCCCGGGCAGCTCAGGGTCGTTAAACCCATTGTACAGATTCTAGTAAGTGACTGTCAAGGCCACACAGTGGGTGGGTAAGCGATGGATTCAGACCCAGGACTCTCCAAGTCCAAGGTCATGCTCTTAGTCACAGTCCACCTTGCCTGCCTGGCGTACCCAGGAGGGCGGCCTTAAACCCTTGAAAGATCCACCAAGTCTAATGGGCAGATAGACCAGAGTCTCAGAACAATAACAACAGCTCGGGACTTCGGCATTTTGACCATGGAATTACTTTCGGGGTACAGGGGCAACCCCCACCGAGTTTCCTTTCCCTCTCATCTCTCTGTAGTGTTTATGAAACTCCCCGAAGGAGAGGCTCTGAGAAGACTGTGTAGCAGGAAGCAGAAAAGGATTTGATAGTCAGCAAAGCGAGATGCCTTTTATTTTTATGGTGAAAGCAGTGGGGGTGGGGGGTAGAGATGACAAGGCTGCCGGCCCATCCAGAAATGCCTCACGTCGCCCTTGACCCGGGCACCTGCCCAGGTGCTAACGGTGCCCACGGTCTGTTCTTCAACAACCAAACCTTTGGCCCCCACGCTCAGCCCTGTAAAACGCCATCGACTGGAGATGACCGAGGGGAGAAAGGCCGCGGGGCCCGTTTAGAGAAGTGGAGACTTAACCCCAGGCTGGGGAATTCTTACGTGCCATCCTGGCTTGGAAAAAAGGGAAAGAAAGGAAAAGGAAAAACAAGCTACTGGTCGGAGGGAATGCTCTCCGATGCCAAGCTCAGCTTGAGTCCCTACACAACACCACCTCTGGGGGGGGGGGGGGCCTTTAAACTAAGAGTCTCTGCTCTCCTCCCAGGGCTGAGAAGCAGCGGGAGGCGGAGACTCTTCTGAAGGAGAAGGGCTGCACCCAGGGGCTCCCTTCACCCCAGTGTTTGCCATCCTGTCGCTCTGGGCGAGGCCACGCCTTCGGGTCAGGAGGGACCGCATCTCGAGGCCGAGGATGCCAAGGCCGTAGCGCCAACAACGGTGCCGGGACCCCAGGCCTGCTGCCTCCTGGGGCCGCTGGGGTCGGCTTGGGTGGCTGGTGGAACCCACTTCACTTCTGAATTCTGCCCGAAACCACAGAGGGTCCCGGAAACCCAGCGAAGAGGGAAATCTACGCAGTTGCAGAGGCGCAGGGTCTGCCCAGCGGACAGTCCCGTCCCCTCCCCTACCCGGTGCGCTGGCCAGCGGGAGGAGGGGCCGTGGCGGAGGACAACGTATCGAGGCTCATGGGGAAGGAGGAGAACACAGGCTTTGGAGCAAAGGGGCCGCGTCCTCCGGGAAGCTGGTGTGTCCCGGGGGGAGGCAAGCGCATTTCTGCTCACGGGGCCTGTTGAGGCCGATTGGGAGCCTTTGACGCACAGGAGATCCCACCTGTCAACCTCACATTAAAACCCCAGCCCGGTGTGGACCTAAACCAGGAGGCCCCGGTTCCATTCCCAGCAGGGCCCATGCCTGGGTTGGGGGGGGGGGGGGGGGCATGCAGAAGGCAGCTGATCAATGCTTCTCTCATCATTGATGTTGCTCTCGCTCTCTCTCCTTCTCCCTTCCTCTCTGAAATCCACAAAAATGTATTTTAAAAAATAAATAAATAAAACCCAAATCATGACAAGACCAGACCTCGGGATTCTGTGTGTGTGTGGTGTGTGTGGTGTGTGTGGTGTGTGTGGTGTGTGTGGTGTGTGTGGTGTGTGTGGTGTGTGTGGTGTGTGTGGTGTGTGTGGTGTGTGTGGTGTGTGTGGTGTGTGTGGTGTGTGTGGTGTGTGTGGTGTGTGTGGTGTGTGTGGTGTGTGTGGTGTGTGTGGTGTGTGTGGTGTGTGTGGTGTGTGTGGTGTGTGTGGTGTGTGTGGTGTGTGTGGTGTGTGTGGTGTGTGTGGTGTGTGTGGTGTGTGTGGTGTGTGT
>NW_005355708.1:1142793-1153455 GCF_000412655.1 Myotis brandtii | reverse complement strand
TTCTGGATGGTGATGCAGAATTCGCCAAGAGTGCCCACACTCCCCGAGCCCTGGGCTGCACACCATCCTGGTCGGTGGGGTTGTGCCGTTTGCTTTCACGGTGAATGGATACACATGCTCTGGGAGCACAGAGGGCACACGTGGGAGGCCCCCCGGACAGACCTTTGCACTGTCAGTAAGACGTGCTGCTGGGATTATAATAAAGCTCGCAGCGAAGGAAGCCTGGCGTTTGGGAAGGCCGGGTGTTGCTGCGCCACAGAACTCCAGCATCAAGACAAGCTCTCAGGGGTGACTCAGAGGACACCTCAGGGGCAGGGGGCGGGAGGAGGAGGGGCCGGGGAAGCCGAGATCCCCCTCTATTCCCTCCAGGCCAGTGACACAGGCTCCAGCCAGGACTCTCACTGGGGCAGTTGGGTCCGGAAGCCACCTCCCCCCCCCCACCCCAGTGCTGTGTCACAGGGTAAACAGCTGCGTGACTCCCTCTCGGAGGGGTTTCGCTTCCAACCAAGGCAGGTGGGAGGCGGGAGGCCCCAGAGGTGGCTTGGCGCACCTGCTGGAAGGACCTCAGGGGTCCCCTTCCTCTCCTGTCTCCCGGTCAGAGAGCCCCCAGGTGTCACCCAAGGGCGGCGTGAGCCTGTGCCGTTAAACACCATCAACGCCTGCTGCCTCCTGCAGCCCCTCCAATGGCCACGTGCTTTCCTTTCAAGCAAAGGCCCCTAAGAACCCTCATGTGTGTTCGTTCAGCCCCTCGGAACTTGGCGTGGTTGTCCCAGCCACTGTACCTTCCTAGCGGGGCTCACAAAAGTCCATGGGGCTCCACACACATGAACACCGGCTTCCAGAAATCCCACCCCTTCCCTCTTCCCCCTTCCCTCACTCTGAGGTGTCCCTGCTGCAGGGACCTGGGGCGGCCACCGCATTCCCCATGCCCTAGAGAAGAGAGAGCAGAGGGCAGGTTTGGAATGTGGGGTACCGAGGAGAGAAATATGGGGGCAGTCAGGGCCCATAAAGTGGCATACGTGCCCAGCGCCCCTGAACAGCCAGGCAGAGAGGAGCAGGGAGACCAGCGGAAGTGGGTGGGCCCTAACCAACCCAAAGGCTGGGTCACAGTTCCTCCCTTCCCCCCGCCCCGCCCCCCAGAGGACCAGAGGAGGGACTTAACTCCTGGGTCCCTCTCACCAGCCCTCCTACTGTGCCTACCAGGAGGTGGACAGCGAGAGGAGGGCAAGGGGAAGCCATGGCATCCCTGGCCTGGCCACCCAAGCCTCCAGGACAGATGGCAGGGCTGGTGGGGAGCTATGAAGTGCACTGCTCAGCGCCCGTGCCAATTTCTCAACAGAGAGAGCTGGATTTGGCCACCCGTGTTCAAAGGGCCTTATGCCACCATGCGCCCAGCCTGGACCGAAGCTGGGGTCTACCAGATGGCAGGAAGGTTGATTGCAGGAGTTTGGGGGTCGTTCATTCATTCGTGTTCAACAATTACAGCGCCCGCTCTGTGCCAGGTACTGGAGACACAATGTGGACCAAGACCAGCCACCTCCCCGGGCCCGGGGAGGGGACCGACATTAGACGGACAGACACAGCGATAAATCGATGGCTGCAAACAGAGATGAGCCCTCGGGTCAGAGGGTTGGGAACCCCATGGTATGAGCCTAGCTAACAAATGAACTTGGCCTAGCAGGGCAGAGACGGGGCCTGAAGAAGAAACTGTTGGTCTGCCCTTGACTTTGAGCCAGTTTCTTCCTACTTCTAGGCCTCACTTTCCTCATCTGTCCAATGGGCCAACCTCCGGGCGGCTTACAAGTGAGAATGCAGTTAAGGACTCCGCTACATGAAATCACAGGGCCATTCTTCCGAAAGAAAAAATACACACACGCGCGCATAATATTAGGGAGCAAAGGAGAAGGAAATTCGCATCTTTTTGTTTGACCAATAAATGCTCCTTGGCTTCCTTCGGAGGGCCCCTCAGAATAAAGGGGATCACGCGTGAGCCCCCAGAACCAGCCCTCGAGGCTCGCTCAGCCAAGCCGCAGCGACCCACCCCCATCGCGGACCCAGCAGACACGCCTGGGCTTCCCCTGAGTCTCAGAAGACCCGGGGGATTCTGACCCTTTGCCTGTCCGCATCAGGCTGATTCCAGAGAAAACCTCTCACCACTGGTGTTATTTCGGTCCCGGGTCCCTTTAAGCAGCCGCTGCCAACACTGCGGGGGATTCGTGGTGACTCAGCCCTGGCCCCGAAGGAGCTGGACGCACTATCGCTCAGCCAGGATGTGGCCGGGCGCCCGGAGCCGGAGACAAAGCGGTCCTCTCCTCTCCGGCCTCCTCCAGCCCCCTCCCTGCTGCCGGGCAGGCACAGGCGGTCCCTCCCCAGGTGGACATTCAGGGCCGGCTGCAGCCTGGAGGGCCTGAAGGCAAGACAACAGCCCCCCTGACCCCAGAGGGAAGTCAAGGGGCTGATGGAAACGTAGGGGTTTCCACCCCTCTTTTCCCTTCTCGCTGAAGGCAGCTGATCTGAGCACAGAGCTGCTGTGGTCTCCTCACATGGGGGGCCGGGGCCGAGGAGGGAACCGCACAGTGAGGGAAGGAAGTGCAGCCCAAGTCCAGGGGCCCCAGCAAGTTTCAGGAGCCGCACGTAGGCCGCCACCGGCCTATTTTCCACCCGTTTCCAAGCAACGGGACACGGGATCCATCGGAACGTTATCGCCGAGCCAGTGACCTGGAAGTCCCCGGGGATTTCTCTGCCTGGCAGCCTGCGCCTCAGTGTGGAGGGGCTCGGGCGCCCGGGGAAGGAGGCACCGTCTCGGCCCAGAGCCCAAGGCCCCGAGAATCGCCTTCACCGGCCGAAGGAGAAAATGAGGCGCAGTCTCTTGAAGGCAAGACGAGGTCACCCCGCGAGGGGCTGAGGCCAGGCAGCGCGCCCAAGGGAGAGTCACATGTCCACCCTCCCTTTCCGGGGCCACCTGGTGCGGACAGTGTAGGGGCCTCCCAGGTAGGCGCTCACAGCCAGGGTCGGTCTCAGGAAGTCAGGACAAGTCTGCCCGGACCCTCTTGGCCGGCACAGAATTTACCAGCTCAGCTGTCTTCTGCTTGGTATCTTCCTCCAAACGCCCTGGCAATGGTTACTCCACTCCCCCAACAGAAGACAAACAAACAAGGCCCTTCGCTTGTTTCCATCGTCTCCCCGGGCCCACTTTCTAATTGTGTCTGAAACCACTTGATCCCCAGGCTGCACACGCAGGGCTGTGCTCCCGGGTGCTCAAGTCTGCATGTACTCTCAGAGTCAACCATACCCCAACCAGATTCTTGGGGTATTTCCGGAAGGAAGCCTTGCATTGCAAATCAAAAGCCAGCCCTCGCCCTGGCTGGTGTGGCTCAGTGGATAGAGCGCCGGCCTGCAGACAGAGGGTCCCAGGTTCGATTCCAGTCAAGGGCACATGCCCGGGTTGCAGGCTCGATCCCCAGTAGGGGACGTGCAGGAGGCAGCCGATCAATGATTCTCTCTCATCATTGATGTTTCTATCTTTCTCTCTCCCTTATTCTCTGAAGTCAATAAAAATGTATTTTAAAAAAATTTTTTAAAAGCCAGCCCTGGCCGGTTTGGCTCAGCGGTTAGAGTGTCGGCCCTCAGACTGAAGGGTCTTGATTCCCGGTCAAGGGCATGTACCTCACTTGCAGGTTCAATCCCCAGCCACACTCGGGGCACGTACAGGAGGCAACCAATTGATGTGTCTCTCTCACATCGATGTTTCTCTCTCTCTCCTCTCTCTCTCTCCCCCTCCGCCCTCACTTTCAGTCTAAAAATCAATGGGAAAAAATATCCTCAGATGAAGATTAAAAAAAAAAAAATCAAAACCCACCCAACTCTAAAAAGGGTAGTTTTACTGTGTGTCAATTAGATCACAATAGACCTGACTTCAGGGGGAAATTCATAGGACCGTCCTTCCTAAAGGAAAAGATACACACACATAACATCAGGGAGCAAAGAAGAAGGAAATTCGCATCTTTTTGTTCGACCGGAGCGTGGTACTGATTTTTTACTTTTTTCATTAAAAGCTCCCTCCAGAAAACAAAAGTGGGTTCGGTGCCAAGGCCCAGGAAGGTGTGGAGCCTGCCCCTGGAAGGCGCCGGACCGGTTCTGACCAGCTCTCCCGAAAGGCCCACGGAGTGCCGGCCGGAGCGGGACCCAGGTGCTGTGCGGGGAGCGGCCCACCCCCTGTGTTCCCCCAGGACTCACACAGGCCGGGGCTAGTGCGTCACAGACAGGATGGAACAAAGAGGTTGCACATCAGCCCCAAGCAGAGTTGCACCCCCACGGCCTGCTTCGTGCACTCACATAGTAGGTGTTCAATAAACTCCGTGGAGCTACGCTGAACCCGTGTCAGGCCACAGATGAAATGAAGCCACTTGTCCTCAGCCCTGCGAGGGACTGGGCATGGTGGGGGGAGCCCGGCGGGGGGACCGGGGCCCATACTGACTCCTTCACGGTTCCTGGAGCCCATTTGTGTCACGAGATCAACGAGGGCCCTGCCACCATTGTCCCAGGGGTCGGCCACTGGGAAGGAAAACATGAATGAGTCAGAATAACCTTTGAATGGGAGAAACTCCAAACATGGTGGAGCAGGGACAAAAGGAAGGAAGAAGAAGAAAAGGGGACATTTTGTTTGGCTGCTGACTGGGTAGAAGCAGAGGTTCCCTCCTCCTCACAGACCAAACCAAAGGTGTGGGTGGAGCTTTCCAGAATCCTGATAATCAGCAAACACATCCAAGTAAAACACCCACTCAATCCTGGTGCCCTTTCTAGAAGCTGTCAGACGCCAGGATGGCAAAGGTTGGGGGGAGAGGGGGTACTGCACTGATTTTTTAAAAATCTGAGATGGTATAAACAATGACCAATTGCTGTACACATCCTAGATGCCAGGCACCACCAACAGTGACTTACGGTGACCACGGCATTCAATCCTCACACAAGCATCACAGCCCTGCAGGACGGGCCTCGCCATCCCATTTTACAGGTGGAAAAACAGAGGCCAGGCAGGTAAGTGATGGCAGAGAGAAGACGCAAATGCCCACTGACTCCCACGCGCACACCCCGGACGCTGCTAACAGTGACTGATGAAGAGTGAGTGCTCTTCTGTGCAATGTGCTGAGCCGACTGCCCAGAGGGGAACCGGTCCCTTGACTTGCCAGGTCTCTGATCCAGAGGATGGGAAGACAGACCACGGGGTGGAGGGCGCTCAGGTGGGGTCCCTTCCCACACACACACAGCCTTCCCCAGGCCTCAGCCACACCAGACCCCGGCATCCACTTCTCTCTGCCCAGGCTGGCGGACAAGGAGGGCCTCATGGCTTCCATGAAGGTCAAAGTGACCTCCCCAAGTAGCAATGCAACGTCTCCAGGTGGTGGGTCACCGGATGGAGGGGCAGGGGCTCAACCCTGCCAGCACGAGGGCCGGCCACGCCAGAGGTCCCCACAACCGTCCCACCGTCCCCTGGAGCGGTTCCCACCCTGAGCAGAAGGCAGACATGAACCTGCAGGATGTGAGAGGAAGCAGCCAGAGCCTGCGACTGGTCCCATGCAAGGTCCAGAACAGGCAAGTCCGTAGAGACAGACAGTAGACTCCTGGTCGCCAGGGGCAGCGGGGGAGGGAGAACTGCAGAACCACCTCCTGGCCTGGGCTTCCTTTGGGGCTGGCCAAAGAGCTCTGGAACCGAGAGCAATGAAGGCTGCACGTACTGTGAACGCACTTCACGCCACTTTAACGTGGTTTCGATGGTACATTTTATGTTACATGTAATTTACCATAATTGGAGGGGGGGTGGGGGTCAATCTCCACAGAATCCTTACCTCATGCGATCAAGCATGAGACCAAACCACAGAGCCAGGCCTTACCCTCTATGAGGCTGATAGCTGGATGCTCCTCTAAGACCCATTGCATTTATAAACTCGGAATTTAAAGAGAGGGTGGGTCAGTGGTTGAGCATCAACCTATGAACCAGGAGGTTGAGGTTCGATTCTCGGTCAGGGCTGGGTTGCAGGCTCGATCCCGTGTGGGGTGTGCAGGAGGCAGCCGATCCATGGTTCTCTCTCCTCGTTGATGTTTCTCTCTCTCCCTCTCCCTTCCTCTCTGAAATCAAGAAAAATATATATTTTAAGAGAGGGTTTCTAGGCAGAGAGGGAAGGAAGAAGGCGTGCAAGGCAACCCAGGCAGCCAGGGGGCTGGCTTGTTAGGAAGCGCACCGCGGTTACGTCTTGGGGCCGGGAGCCCAGTGTCCTTGGTCTGCATCACAGAGTCAACAACAATTTATCTGCGCTGGGCAAACAGGGAGCTGTAAGTGGCGGAACTCTGACAATATTTAATGACTGGGGGCGGGGAGCCCTGCAGGATGGAGGCGGCCGGCCAGGAAAGGAACCGGAGAGCCGGCAGAGAACTGCAGGGGAAATTCCGTGGGGGGGAAGATAAAAGGGGGCCGTAAAGCAATTTTGACAGGTTAACAGACAGGTAATATTCCAACGGTGTTGACTTAACCAGGCTAGCGCCCCATGCGGCACCGATCGGGCCGGGCGGGCGCGGGAGCCTCGGCTGCGAAGGGTTACACAGGAACAAAGATCCAGTCAGAGAAAAGAGGGAGCGTCCAGAGGGGCGTGTGACAAGGGCTGCTGCCTGGGGACACAGCTCCTTGGAAAGGGTGGGGTGCAGGTGACCAGGGCAACAGGCCCCTCGCCCCTGTACTTCAGGGCAGACAGTTCCCAGTTCCTGGTCCTAGAGAGACAGCGAGACGGTCACACCCCCCCACCCCCGGCTGGGGGCTCAGGAGAGCTAACCAGCAATGACGTCCACGCCAGCACCCAAACCCCACAGACCCACCCGCACTCAGACCCCCGTCCCGCCGTCTCCTACCAACCTCTCAGGGCCTTCACTGCCTCGTGTGTAAAGGGGCACTGCTTCTCCCAGGCTGTGTAACGCCTGCATCACTCCTTACTTACGTCTTAATATAGTTGACATGAATCCATATCAAACAAATAACGATGAGGAATAAATAAATAAATACACTAGTGTCGTCGTCTCCCCCCAGCCCCCCATTCAACGGTTTCACTTTCCATGGTTTCCATTACCCATGGTCAACTGCGGCCCCAAAATATGACACGGGAAATTACAGAAATAAACCACTCGTGCTTTTCACACTGCGCGCCCATCCGAGTAGCGTGATGACGTTTCATGCAATCCCACCGCTTCCCGCCTGGGACCTGAACCACCCGTTTGCCCGGCGTCTCCGCGCCGTAGCCGCTCCCTCCTGTTGGTCACTTAGTGGCCGCCTCGGTGCTCAGACAGATGGTCTCGGTGTCACAGCGCTTGTGTCCAAGTCACCCGTTTCACTCGATCACGGCCCCAAAGCCCCTCGCCTAACTTTTATTGTAGCAGTGGTTGTAACTGTTCCGTTTTAGTATTAGTTACTGTTGCTAATCTCTTACTGTGTCTGAGCTAGAAATTAAACGTCAGCACAGGTATGTGTGTGTAAGAACAAACATGGTACACACACGTTTCAGTACTACCCGTGGTTTCAGACATCCGCTGGGGGTCTCAGGTGTATCCCCCGTGAATATGGGGGGGGTGGTAATGTGAGGGTTCGCTGAAGCCCACTGCCTCCATCAGAGCAGGCACCTAATACCTCCCAGTTTCCTTTCATACCCGCCTCTGCCCCCACCCGCCCAGATTCACAACGCCATCTTCTGAACAGAGCAGAACTTGAAGACCGGAAGGCGCTTCATTTTCCAATGGGTGAAGGTCGTCCCACGTCCACCCAGGCTCCCCTGGGATCAGGACGAAGCTCCTTACAGGGACCAAGGGGGTGTCCCGCTGACTTAGGCACCACGGGGAGACGCCCAAGACACCGCCCGCTCCCGGAGACCTTGGCAGCCACGGGCAGCAACCTGAGACGGCGCCCCGCGCCTGGGTTTCTCGCAGAACATAAACGTGTTCAAAGCCCTTGAACCAGCGCAGATGGGGCCAAGGTTCTGACTTCATTTCCTCCTGGCTTCCCTGGCCTCTGTTACGGGACACTATTTCGAAGCTGGATTACATCTATATTTTTAGGTTACTTGGAAAATCATTGTGGCTTTAGATAATAAAATCCTGAGTGACATCTGTCAGCCCCGATTACCGTGAGCGCGCTAAGCGGCCTGCTCTCTCTCTCTCTCGTTTTTAACAGTGCAATGAAGTAAGTGTTACCAAGGAAGGTTTGCGAGAGCGAGCAGGGTTATGTATTAAACACTCCCTCGGAACGGGCCCCAGGGGCGGGTACCTGAGACCCGGCTCCAGGGCCGAGGTGGTACGCCCAAGAGCTGAGCTGGCAAACACGGGCAGACACACAGGGCCAGAGCCAGGAACTCCTGCGAAGAGCCCCGGGGACATCTGGGCGACCTCCTTCATGGCACCGGTGGGGAGGCAGGGGCCCCGGGAGGTGGAGGCAGGTCTCCCCCAGGCCCCATCCCACAACCCGCGTCTCCGAGGAGAGCCCTTCGTCTCTCCTCACCCGGGGCTACAGCAGCCCTCCCAGGAGCAGCAGGCCCTGCTACTTCCAGCCAAGCAATCACCCTGAAAGGGTCCCTTCACGTGAACCTCGCCCCCCCGCCTTTATCCTCAGGATGCAGCCACCTTCCCTGCCCAGAAAAGCGCATCTTTTTTTTAATCCTCACCCAAGGATTGAGGATATTTTCCCATTGATTTTTAGAGAGTAGAAGGGGAGAGAGAGAAAGAAGGGGACAGGCCCTGCTACTTCCAGCCAAGCAATCACCCTGAAAGGGTCCCTTCACGTGAACCTCGCCCCCCCGCCTTTATCCTCAGGATGCAGCCACCTTCCCTGCCCAGAAAAGCGCATCTTTTTTTTAATCCTCACCCAAGGATTGAGGATATTTTCCCATTGATTTTTAGAGAGTAGAAGGGGAGAGAGAGAGAGAAGGAGATGAGAGAGCGAGATCGAGAGAGAGAGTGAGAGAGAGAGAGAGGAACATCGATGTGCGAGAGACACATCCATTGGTTGCCTCCCACATTCACCCGACCAACCAGGGATGCAAATCAAACCTGCAGCCCAGTTACATGCCTTTGACCAGGAATCGAACCCAAGACCCTCCGGTGCACAGGCCGATGCTCTAACCCCTGAGCTCGCCGGCCAGGGCAAACGTGCGTCTTTGAGGACTGCCTCTTGGTTACTCGTCACGGGGGTCTTCCTAGCACAGGACGGGCTGGGGGTTTGAGGAATACCTGACCGTTCAGCGCTGGGCGAAGGCGCCATTTGCCAAATAAACCGCGAATGTCTGGGTTCCTCAGAGAGCAGGAAGCCCCGGACCGGACGTGTGCCCAAAGCCCCCCACACATACCTCCTGCTCCCTGAAGTCACCAAGCCCTGGGTGCCCACACTTCCCGACATTCCCTTCGACAGAGGAGCGATGGAGATGTAGAAAGACCGTCGTTTGTACCTAAGACCTTGAGGCAACACCCGTGGGTGCCCAGCCCACACAGACACCCGCCCCAAAGGGACGCAGAGCTGCCGGGAGTCAACTGTTTTTTAGTGGAGGTGGAGATGGAGGGAGGGAGGAGTCGGGTTAGAAACGAAGTTGGAGCCGGCCTCTGGTCATGGTGGTAACCGTGGTATGATTTCACAGAACCCTCCTCATCCCCCCAAAAGTTTGACCAACATGCACTGCATGTCCAAAATGTTGTTCTTCCCCTTCTCATCAGAACCCTAACGGGGCGCCCAGCACAGGGAAGCAGCCCATGACCACGCGATGACCCGATGAGGACGCCGAGAGGGAAGCCTTTTAGAGAAACCCACGCGGTGGATCAACGCAGCTAACATACCAGTTAAGCACACGCTTTGTTACCCACAGCAAGAGACGGAGACGGGCTGGCGTTCCATTCACACTGACGGGAAACGTGTTTTAAAAGTTCCTGGTTTTACACCGTCTTTCCCACACAGAGCACTCCAACGCACAGGACCCGAGATAACCAACTACCCTGGCGTGCTGTGTGTCCGTCCGTGGGCAGGTGCCCCAACGTCCCTCTGCATAGGTGACCCCTTTCACGGGAGGAAGACAGCCCCGGGGGAGTGCAGGCTTGCAGAGGGCCCCCCCCCCCAGTGGTCACCCCGGGCCTGCTTCGCTCTGGATGGCACCGGTGACTGGCTGGCCCGCCCACAAGAGGCTCCTATTTGTAAGCTGGGACCCTGCCTCACAGGTTCCTGGCCCAGGCCCAGCATCCCTTAGTCCAGTGGTCGGTAAACCACGGCTCGCGAGCCACATGCGGCTCTTTGGCCCCTTGAGTGTGGCTCTTCCACAAAATGCCACGTGCGGGCGCGCGCACGTACAGTGCGATTGAAACTTGGTGGCCCATGCGCAGAAGTCGGTTTTCGGAAAGGAGACAGACGAAACAAGTATACAAGACAAGTATGGATGGGAGAGTTGGAAGGGGTCGACCTCAGTGAACGTACCTCAATCAGAGTGAGGACATTTTTAGCAAAGGCCAGCTTAGGAGCACCCTAATTAAGTTAATAACGATGTACCTACCTATATAGTTTAAGTTTAAAAAATTTGGCTCTCAAAAGAAATTTCAATCGTTGTACTGTTGATATTTGGCTCTGTTGACTAATGAGTTTGCCGACCACTG
>NW_005355708.1:1140017-1142349 GCF_000412655.1 Myotis brandtii | reverse complement strand
GAGAGAGAGAGATAGAAACATCAATGATGAGAGAGAATCACTGGCTGGCTGCCTCCTGCACGCCCCACACTGGGGATGGAGCCCGCAACCTGGGCATGTGCCCTGACCGGGAATCGAACCGGGACTTCCTGGTTCATAGGTCTATGCTCAACCACTGAGCCACACCGGCCGGGTGCCATCTAAGGCGATTTAATCAACTTTCAAAGCTACGCCCATCGGTCCAGGTAGTACGGATTCTAGCAGGCTTCCTCCCTTTGCTCTTAACTACCCTGAGAATTTGGAAAACAGAGGGGGAGCCAAAGAGAACTGGCCTCCAAAACTGACCCCCAAAGCCCCCCATCTCTGACCATGGGAGACTGTCTCCCTTTGCTCTTTAGGGATCGGCTGCTTCCACACAGTCAGCTACCAGACCATGTCGCCACTCACTAGGTCCCGAAGCGTGCTGGGCTCGCCGGACAGGGGTGGGGATGGGGCAGGGAGAAACCATCCTAATGGGGTGACCCACTGGTTGCTGCGGACCGAGAGGTGGTAGAACACGAGATGGCCTGGTTAGGTTATTCTCTGTGCTTTACAAGAGGACCTCCCCACTAGCAAGGTTCCCCAGGAAAAAGAAATCCCGCAGCTATGGGATGCTTCAAGGAACCGCCTCTCCACACGTTTGTTTCTCTAATTTATTATCTCCCAGGACATGGGCTCCCTGGCCATCCATCCTCTCGCTCCCATCCCTCCCTGCAGAGGACTCAGAAGTCCCCCCTGCCCGCGCCCCTCGGCCCTTTACCAGAAACAGCCCGGCTGGAGCACACGGTGTAAGAACAGAACCTGCAACAACGTTGCAGCCCGGAGCGACCCAAATCATGGGAACATTTGTATCGCCAGAAAAAGTTCTCAGGCTCGCAGGGTCTGGGCCTGGACGCACGGTTTACTGCATTGGGAGCCAGGAAGGGGGTCCCCTTGGTAACCTCTCCAACGCCTGGGACAAGGGGGTGGGAACCCACGCGTGTAGTCTGTGACCTGCTATAATCGCGGTGGAATAAGATGCAAAACCCCCAGGATTTTCAGAGAATCTGTAAAGGTGACTTGCAAGAAATTGCCAGGCCACACCTCTGGGCCTCCTGAGAGCATCCGCCCACTTCTGTGTGTCTCTCTCCCAGGCGGCTCTCCCCGTTAAAACTTGGAAAGCAGTGAACGGAAGAGACTGTCTTGGGCACCTTGGTTATATATACAGGGGTGGGCAAAAGTAGGTTTACAGTTGTGAGTACGAAAAACCCAGTTTTTACCCTTGTCTTCTTATTGATTAACTAGAGGCCCGATGCACGAAAATTCGTACAAGGGGCTTGGCCCTCGCAGCCCCGGCTTCATCCGGAAGGTCGTCCGGATGGTCATCCGGAAGGTCATCCAGATGGTCATTCTGCTGTTTGGTCTAATTAGTATATTAGCTCTTTATTATATAGGATTTTCCATATGAACAACAGTAAACCTACTTTTGTCCCACCCTGTACATTCAAGAGTGTTTTTTTTAAATAGTCATGTGCCTTTATAGTCACATTTGCTATAGAAATATAAATTCAATTTTCATGTCTTCTGAGTATAATAATAGAATAGTAATAGTAATATTAAGACTAATATCTGCCCAGCCATATGGCTCAGTGGCTGAGCATTGACCTATGAATCAGGAGGTCAATTCCCAGTCAGGGCACATGCCCTGGGTTGTGGACTTGATCTCCAGTGAGGGACGTGCAGGAGGCAACTGATCAGTAATTCTCTCTCATCATTGATGTTTCTATCTCACTCTCCCTTCTTCTCTGAAAGCAATTTTTAAAAAATAGCTAACATTTACTGATACTTACTCAGGATGCTACAGAGCCCCCTTGAGTGGGGATATATACCTGGTTTGGCATCACACTAGTGAATAAAATGTCAGCACAAAAAGAGCAGAGCTCTCCCCTCCCCCTAGCTCTCCCCACCTCCCCATGCATCCATGCCCTTCACCATTCTGGTGTTCACCGGCGTGTCAGGCATCATTAAACTGTGTAACTGCCAGTTTTCTCTTCCCACCGGTAAAGTATAGGTACACGTGCATTCATTCACACATCAGCAAATATTTACTAAATGCCTGTTCTGAGACACTGGTCAAAGGACGACGGAAGTAGAGCATTCCTTCATGGACCAGCTAGCCGAGAGGCCTTGGAATATCTCAGGGGTCAGTTCACTATGGTACAATGAAGAATCTTTTCAACTGAATTGTTCTTGTGTCCGTTTGTACATCTTTTAAATGATGGTAACACTTTTAAGTGTTGGTAAAACTGATTGGTAGTACTTAAAACAATAAAGA
>NW_005355708.1:1130768-1136433 GCF_000412655.1 Myotis brandtii | reverse complement strand
TAAGGGAGGGTCTGGAGCAGGGCCTGGCCCGCCGAGCTGTCACTCCAGGCCCCGGGGCAGAAGCGCGCAGACGAAAACCAGCTGTCGGGGCGCGCACACAGCCAGGCCGGCCTGGAACCGCTGCCCCAGAAGATGTGCAGGGGCCGCTGCTGCAATCCGGGACCCACCCTCCTCCGGCACCGGCTCCAAGGGAAAAGGTTTGTTTCCCAACCAGAGTGGGGCCAGCGAAGGGAGGTCTGATGGGCAGCAGGACTGCGGTCACACCCTCTGGGGGTGCTCAGGGGCTCACGTGCGCGTGCACACATGTGGGCAATGACGACGCCTCTCGGACTGAGACGGGGACCTCGCAAAGTCATCTCTGGGTTGTTTCTTGCTGTGTTTCTCAGCGTTTTAGAAAAATGCAAAAGCTCCTTTTTGAAAAGCCTCCTTTTCATCTTTTTTATTTTCTAGTTTTGCGGGGCGCGCACACAGCCAGGCCGGCCTGGAACCGCTGCCCCAGAAGATGTGCAGGGGCCGCTGCTGCAATCCGGGACCCACCCTCCTCCGGCACCGGCTCCAAGGGAAAAGGTTTGTTTCCCAACCAGAGTGGGGCCAGCGAAGGGAGGTCTGATGGGCAGCAGGACTGCGGTCACACCCTCTGGGGGTGCTCAGGGGCTCACGTGCGCGTGCACACATGCACACACGCACGCACACGCTCGCGCACACACACACAGCCATGTCACAGACGGGGCCCCAGGCCTGTGGGATGGGCTGTTGGGTATGTGGGCTTGGCTCACCACCCACAGCCCTGCCCGGTCCACATGTCTGGGACCATCTCTCTTCTCTGCTGGAATACAGCACGTGATTCCATGTGCTTCCCGGGACAGAATCGGAACCTCAGAAACAAAGGTTCTGTGATTTCAACCTGTAGGGGGGGTGGGGGGGGGATCCTCAGGACGCCAACCAGGAGTATCCCTATTACTGAGAATATTCTGCACCAGCACAGCATGTTGCTACATGTGAATCCTGGTGCTGACTCCTTCATGCACATCCTCTCACGGAATCTTAGCTGCCACCTTACGAGATGGGCGCTTATATAATCTTTGTTTTAAAGGAGAGGAAAGGGAGGGTGGACCCAGAGGTTAAAGGACTTGCTCCAGGTCGGTGCTGGCCAGTGGCTTCCTGCTGACTCCTCCTCCATCCCCACTTCCGGCCAAACCCCTTCCCCAGGGGCGGATCTAGGCTTTGTGGGACCCACAGCTCATACTTTTTTTCTGGAGGAGGGGCAGCTTCTTTAAGAAAAGTAATGAGGTTATAAATATGCAGCTAGGTACAAAGCATGGAGACCCCCCGGGGGGGGGGGCTTGTTGCTGCATTACCTCCAGGGTAGATCACCTGTGCTCTCCGGCGTCCCCTTGTGGTGGCTTCCCTGAAGCGCGCTGCAGTCACTACCCCTCCCAGCTCTGGCCTCTGCCATGGACAGACAGCCATCAGACTGCTGGGACTCCAGGTCCCCGGATGACACCCCACTGCCCAGTACAAGGGGTGCTCTGGGGAATCTGCACCCCCGGCATCTCCCTCCTGGAAACTCTCCTAGCCTCCAGGAGACTCCATTTCCCGGGGTTTCCTCTTCTTGCCTGGCCCTCTATTTCTCTGTGCTCCTCATCAGTGGAATGTCTGTCACCTGCTCCTTAAATGCCCAGGTGAGTGTGGTCAGAGACACTCAGACCTGAGATTCCACCCCCGACCCCTGGCGAAGAGCTGCGTAACCCTCAGCAAACAGGTCACCCTCTCTGAGCCCGGTTTCTCTTCTGTACAATTAGGATTATAACGCCCAGTTCGAATGTCACCTCCTCTTGGAGGTCCTCCAAGATGTCCTCTCGCAGTTCAGGACCAGTTTTCTGTGCATACCCGGATCACGGCGTTATTCCAACCCTAAGACATTAGCATTTTATTTCCTATTTCCCAGGCTGCGTGACGAGTTCCCTGAGAGCAACAACTCGAAAGGCGAGAAAATGCAGTGGTCCGGAGGGCGGGTTCTGGAACCAGACACCCTGGGGACCAATCCCAGTTCTAGTGATCTCTTCACCCACAGCTGGGTGAACTTCCATCCCCTCTGGCCCTCCACCTTCTCATCTGTATCACGGGATAAGGATAGGATCACCCTGAGAGGGGTAGGGTGGGTGAAATAGCTCGGAACCTCGACCACCTCAGCCAGCTCGGACCAAGAGATGACGCCAGCCCCGTAAGTCATCTGAAATGCTCTAGGACAGTGATGGCGAACCTATGACACGCGTGTCAGAGGTGACACGTGAACTCATTTCTTTGGTTGATTTTTCTTTGTTAAATGGCATTTAAATATATAAAATAAATATCAAAAATATAAGTCTTTGTTTTACTATGGTTGCAAATATCAAAAAATTTCTATATGTGACACGGCACCAGAGTTAAGTTAGGGTTTTGCAAAATGCTGACACGCCGAGCTCAAAAGGTTCACCATCACTGTCCTAGGGCATGGTATAGCATCTCCATAGGCTATATCCTTAAACAGAGCCCTGAATCAGGAAGACACATGCATGAATACGTCTAGGACTATCCTGTTACCTTAGACTGAATTTATCCTACCAACGAAATTTTTGCTTCTTATAAACATAGAAGAATAATACATATTAACATTAAAAAAGTAAGCTTGTGATATCATTTTGCTTATGAACAGACATAGAACGTATTTCATAACTGTAATTTTGCTACTGTTATGAATCGTAATGTAAATATCTGGTATGCAGGTTGTATTTTCATTGTTACAAATTGAACATAATTAAAGCATAGTGATTAATCACAAAAACAATATGTAATTATATATTCAATATGTGTTTTCCGATGGTCTTAGGCGACCCCTGTGAAAGGGTCGTTGGACCCCCAAAGGGGTCGCGACCCACAGGTTGAGAACCGCTGCCTCCAGTCCTATCGTTGCCACAGGACATCAGTCTCTGAAGCATCATGCTGGAGCTATTTTATGCTGTTTTTTCATTCAAAGTCTTTGGAACCCGTTGTGTGTTTTACACCGGGAGTCTCAGGTCGCTCCAGCTCTGCGTGCCATGATCTCGGGCCGGGTGGCTGCTGGCTGCTGCCGGGCACCTGCCGGGCCACTGCCCGGGGAGAGGGTCCTGCCTCCAGGCCACGCACGCACCCTTTCCCCTGGCCGATTCCGCTTGTCCTCCTTCCTCAGGACTCAGTCCCGGCCGCGATCAGACGACGACATGCGGAGTCCCCGAGCCCCTCTTGAGGCCCCAGGGGGCCGGGGGCCTCCCTGCATCCGCCGTTTCCAGGACAGGGTGACCGCAGGGGTCTGCAGACGGGCCGGCCCCTCCCGGCTCCGGGCACTGTCCAGTCCGCAGGCAGAGCCCGACCTCCACCCGCACCCACGGACCAACAAGCCCCTGAGACATCTGGGCTGAGCGTCAGACAGGAGCCCATCGCTACTCATCTCGGCCTCCCAGGCCGGCCGACCGTCAGGGAGGGAGTTAAGCACGCACTGACCGTGAACGCATGTGCTCTCCAGCCGAATGGCCGCCACCTGCGAGGCCACGGGGAGCAATGAAGGGGGGTGAGCGCTACAGCCTTAGGAAGCGATCAGACGACGACATGCGGAGTCCCCGAGCCCCTCCTGAGGCCCCAGGGGGCCGGGGGCCTCCCTGCATCGGCGGTTTCCAGGAGGACAGCGTGACCGCAGGGTCTGCAGAGCGGGCCGGCCCCTCCCGGCTCCGGGCACTGTCCAGTCCGCAGGCAGAGCCCGACCTCCACCCGCACCCACGGACCAACAAGCCCCTGAGACATCTGGGCTGAGCGTCAGACAGGAGCCCATCGCTACTCATCTCGGCCTCCCAGGCCGGCCGACCGTCAGGGAGGGAGTTAAGCACGCACTGACCGTGAACGCATGTGCTCTCCAGCCGAATGGCCGCCACCTGCGAGGCCACGGGGAGCAATGAAGGGGGGTGAGCGCTACAGCCTTAGGAACTAATGTTTTATCAGTCCCTCCCTAAGGCACAGCTGCCATTCGCTCCATGTCACCGATGACTCATGATGTGCCAAGGTCACTCAGGACATCCTGCCCCAAACACGGTGATTCCACGTGGCCCCTCCCGGCTCCGGGCACTGTCCAGTCCGCAGGCAGAGCCCGACCTCCACCCGCACCCACGGACCAACAAGCCCCTGAGACATCTGGGCTGAGCGTCAGACAGGAGCCCATCGCTACTCATCTCGGCCTCCCAGGCCGGCCGACCGTCAGGGAGGGAGTTAAGCACGCACTGACCGTGAACGCATGTGCTCTCCAGCCGAATGGCCGCCACCTGCGAGGCCACGGCGAGCAATGAAGAGGGGGTGAGCTTATAAGCTAATGTTTTATCAGTCCCTCCCTAAGGCACAGCTGCCTTTCGTTCCATGTCACCGATGACTCGTGATGTGCCACGGTCACACAGGACATCCTGCCCCAAACACGGTGATTCCACAGCAAACACTCATTACTCTTATTTTTAAACAAACGAAAGGTGAGGTGTGGTGCCCAGCGTGGCTGTGCAGCATTCCATGAGCGCGGGCACCACCATCAGCAGCATTTGGGCGAGGCCGCGTCATCAATGGCTGCGGCCGCACCGTGCTGGCCGCTCTCTCGCCCTCGCCCTGTTATCCGGCTGCCCCACTGCCACCTGCCCTATAGCGACCCGGGACAAGGACCCAGGGCCCTCCATCCAGCTGCCTGCAAGGAACTCAGTCTGACCAACCACCTTTGGGTGAGGTTGAAAGAGGGTCCCGCCCGTCAACATCCATTGGGTGAGGTTGGAAGTGGGTCCTGCCCCTTGATAACCATTGGGTAAGGTTGGAAGTGGGTCCCACCCCTCGATCACCATTGGGTGAGGTTGGAAGTGGGTCCTGCCCCTTGACAACCATTGGGTGAGGTTAGAAGTGGGTCCCACCCCTCGACAACCATTGGGTAAGGTTGGAAGAGGATCCCGCCCTTCAACATCCATTGGGTGAGGCTGGAAGTGGGTCCCGCCCCTTGACAACCATTGGGTGAGGTTAGAAGTGGGTCCCACCCCTCGACAACCATTGGGTGAGGTTGGAAGCGGATCCCACCCCTCGATCACCATTGGGTGAGGTTAGTGGATCCCACCCCTCGATCACCATTGGGTGAGGTTGGAAGTAGGTCCCACCCCTCGACAACCATTGGGTGATGTCGGAAATGGGTCCCGCCCCTCAACAACCACTGGGTGAGATTGGAAATGGGTCCCGCCCCTCAACAACTATTGGGTGAGGTTGGAAGTAGGTCCCGCCCCTCTTAAATCTTCAAATGACCACCCCACCCACCCAGGCACCACCCTGACTGCTAAACCGCACCCACATTCCCACTCCACAGACACAGGAGCTCACAGAGCTGCTCCTTCTGGGGCAGCTTGTTGTGCAGCGTCAGACACCCAGCACAAGGGGAGCACCAAGAACAGTGCCTGCCACGTGTTAGGTACTGGAGTAGTTGCTAAGCAAGTCAATGAAAAGAAAGAAAGTTAAATTCTCAGGGGAGGACCGACTGCTCCAAATCTCCCTTAGATTCAGGCAGGGCACACACTAACTGTAGAAACACCGGCCTCTCTGTACCCCCCCCCCCCCCCCCTCCGGCCCCGCCGCCGGGGGGGCT
>NW_005355708.1:1127817-1130274 GCF_000412655.1 Myotis brandtii | reverse complement strand
AACCCCCCCCCCCCCCCCTTCGGCCCAGCCTGCCGGGGAGCTACAGTCCCTTTGACTGGTCTCCCCGCCTCCTCACCGCTCCTGCCCCATCTACCCTCACAGACAGGGGGCAGGTGTGTCTTCCCAAAGCGCCTCCCCCACCCCAGGATGCACTACGTGCCTCTCTCCAATGCACTGACTACAGGAAGGAAATCATTGCCAGTGTCCAGTGGAGACCCTGGCAGACACCCCGGTACCCGGTGATCAAGGTCAGCATCGCCAGGGATAAACCGTGTTGGTACCACATGCCCCTGACTCAATGCAGTGAGCACGCACCTGTGGTGCTCTTCCCCGAACCCCAGTCTATTATGAGAAAAACATCAGAGAATCCAAAACATTCTTCAAAACACATGACCAGCACCCTCCAAGCTCGTCAAGGTCATTAAAGACAAGGAAGACTCAGAGACACCGCACCGACCGGACTAAACGCAGCACGGGATTCGGGGTGAGATCCTTGAACAGAGAAGGGCTATCAGTGACAAACTATAGACACGAAGTCTACAGTCCAGGTACGAGCACTGCACCAGCGTTAACTTGTGAGCTGTGACCACGCCGGGGTTATGGAGAAACTAGCTCGGCAGACGCGTATGCAGGAACTCTGTACCCACTTTGCAACAGTGGGGTAAATCTAGAATTATTCCAAAATAAAAAGGTTATTTTTAAAAGTGTAATTGACAGCTCTGGCCAATTTTGTTCAGTGGGGAGAGCATCGCCCACAGACTGAAGGGTCGCAGGTCTGATTCCCAGTCAAGGACATGCCACTCGGTTGCAGGTTCAATTTCCTACCCGGGTCGGGGCACATGTTTCTCACATCAATGACTCTCTGCCACATACAAGAATCAACCAATGAATGCATATATAACAACAAATTGATGTCTCTCCACCGCCCCCCCCCCCCCCCCCCCCCTTTCTCTCTCTCTCTAAAGATCAATGGAAAAAAAAAATCCTCGGGTGAGGATTTTAAAAATGCACTTGACATAGCAGGTGTTTGTATAACTGTTTCAAACCATCCTCCACCCCCCCACCCCCCACCCCCCAGGAAAACTGCCGGTGGGGAATGTGACGTAACCTTGACAACGGCACTCAGCATTAGGGGGTGCATCTGGGCCAGGGCTGGCCCCAAGCACAGGTCCTCTTCCGCGAGCCCCAGTAGGAGCCCTGAAGGCCCCCCCCCAGCCCCCCTCTTCCCGTCAGGCCCCTCCGTGCCTGTGGGAGACCCGGGAGGGGTCCGCCATCAGGTGGGTGGCTCATTCCCACCCTCAGCCACTGGAGCGAGGTGTGCTTTTGGGAGCTGATACGCAGAAGAACCACTAGGTGGCGCCAGACCCCACCGATGGCAAGGAGAGGCGCTCCCGCCCGCGCAAAAAGCAGGGGCCGAACCTAGAATTTCTTGAGAAAAAGAAGCCTCCCTCGGCCACCTGGCATTCTCGGGGAGCCCCGAGTCCCCAGATATCTCTACCCATGACAGACAGCGCACGGACCATGTGTTCTAACGAGGATGAACAGAACTGATCTAGAAAGCACTAGCCGACTCTAGACCATGTCAATGTCATCCTTAGCCATTACATAGGGATTACAGAAGACGATTTTATTTTAGCTTTGTCCATGCTTTCAGCATAGTTTTCCTACCTTTATTTTCTTATAAAAATAAAATTCTAACTAAACTGCCTTAAATCCTCTTGGCGGCAAGGCCCGCTATGAATATGCTTAATGTTTGCAAAGACACGTGCCTTCTTTAAAGCAGCGTCTGTCCCGCTGGGGTGAGGGAAAGGCGCCCGATTTTCAGGGTTCGAGTCCGACCTGAAGTGGGAGAATTTGTACTAGCGCCTGCAACGTCGGACTTCAGCACTAGAGGGCGCCGCAGCCCACGAGTCCGGCCGGCCCGGACCTGGGCAGGCTTCCCCCGCGGAAACTCCCCAAAGAGCAAAGGCCCCTCGAGCTGCAAGAGGCTGCGAGATCCAGACCCTCTTAGCCTCGCACCTTCGAGCCCCCGCGTTGGGGGGGGGGGGGGGGGGGGGGGGGGGGTGTCAGTAAGTAGGCACCTGGGCACAGGGAGCTGCCAACCCGGCCCTTCCGTCTGCAATTGTATGAAATTCCTTGAGCCAAGAGCCGCGGGGGATCCCAGGGATGGGGCCACCGGACATGCGCAGAGCACGGGGCTCTGCAGGGCGTTTTCTCCCACGCCCGACCCACGCGTGCACACGGCCACCTGCACGCTCGGTCGCCCCACCTTGCAGATGAGGAATGCGAGTCTCAAAAGTGCAAAGTGACTTCCACCCCCGGAAGTCTGGGCCCGGTGGGGGCCGGGTGGGAAGTCCAACTCGCCGGGGAGGTTTTTATTTCATGCGAAAGCTCCCCAAAGGCAAACAGGGAACCGCTGTCAGGAGCCCTGACCTCGGGGACCGGAGCGAGGCCGGA
>NW_005355708.1:1125422-1127720 GCF_000412655.1 Myotis brandtii | reverse complement strand
TGCCCGACGAGCTGTGGGGGGGGCCCAGGCGAAGGCTGCAGCCCAGGGCCCTGCATCGCAGAGCGAGAGGCTCGCGTGGGCCCATGACGTGCTTTAGTTTGAAATCCGAGGGAAATGAACACCAACCTTAGAATGAAGGAAATGTCTTAATATGTGAAATTAATACATTCATGTTATACCGACATCGTTGTAATATATATATATGTTTGCAGCAGTACAAAGATGTTTACAGCAGCCTTGTGACAAACTGAACCCGTAAACATAAATATAGATGTATATGTGTGTGTGTGTGTGTGTATTTTTTTTTAATTTTATTTTGAGGAGGAGGGGGCCCGGGAAGGCACAAATGCCTGGGGCCCATGAAAGTCTAGACCAGGGGTGGGCAAACTTTTTGACTCGAGGGCCACAATGGGTTCTTAAACTGGACCGGAGGGCCGGAACAAAAGCATGGATGGAGTGTTTGTGTGAACTAATATAAATTCAAAGTAAACATCATTACATAAAAGGGTACGGTCTTTTTTTTTTTTAGTTTTATTCATTTCAAACGGGCCGGATCCGGCCCGCGGGCCGTAGTTTGCCCACGGCTGGTCTAGACGCAGCCCTGAGCAGCCTGGGCGGAGGGAGCAGGTCCCTGATTCCGCACTCGGGGTCCTAAAAGCAGAGAGACAAGCTGGGTGCCCCCGGTCTTGGCCACGAACCCACTCCACCTGACACTGGCAAACGCTGGCTGCTGGACTCCTCACCACCCTCAGCCATGAAGAGGGGGAGGAAGTAGCCAAGTGTCCCAGGAAAAACCAGCTCAGGAAAGGGAAGGGGTGGGGGAAGAAGAAGAGGGAGGGTTTCACCTGAGTGGAGGAAGGATCAACAGGTGGGAGATGGCAAGGATGGGAAAAGTCGGAGGACACGCCCACCTGGGGCCCAAGAAGCAGTCAGCAGTGAGGTGCCCTCCTCCCAAAGGAGCCCGAGGATATTTTTCCATTGATTTTTATAGAGTGGACGGGAGGGGGAGGGACAGAGAGAGAGAAACATCGATGTGAGACAGACACATCGATTGGCTGCCTCCCACCTGGGGATTGAGCCTGCAACCAGGTACATACCTTTGACTGGAATCGAACCCGGACCCTTTGACCCGCAGGCCGACGCCCTCTACACTGAGCCAAACTACGGAGGGCCCAAAATGAGAGCTTTTCTTTGCAGGGAAGGAGGGTAGGAGAGGAAGAGTGTGCGGCCAGGTGAAGACGAGCGAGCTGAGAGGGCCTGGCCACAGTCAAGGCCACGTCCACGGCTGCCGGTGCTGCCCCACCTGCACTCACTGGGGCAGGTGACCAGGAAGGGGGCACATTTCTGCTCCTCTCCCCCAGCCTCCCCGGAGATTCAGGGAAGTGGATAAGGGTTACAAGCGCCCGATCAGAGACTCAAGTCAGTTCAGATGTTCCTATTATTACAAAAAACAAGATGCAACAGAACAAAGACTTTAGAGCAGCCTTGTGGTGACAAACCGAAACCCAAAGGCCCAGCCGCGGGGACTTAGGAAAACAATGGTCCATTGATTCCCTGGCCTCACGCCAAGGACGGTCATGACCAAGGTTCACTGTCCTGTAGGAAAATGGACGGATCATCAGGCTGGCACGGAGTTCTGTCTGGTCGAGGCTTCAAGGACACATAGTCCATCCTGGGCGTGGTCATCTGTTTTCCGACACTGTCTTACCATCACGCCCGGCGTGAGGATGAACCGTAACAGCCTCGGCATCGCTCGCCGGCTCGCCTCCCTCCTGGTGTGAAAGTAACCACTGAGAAGACCCTCCCAGAGTAAAAGCCTGCCCCCCCCAACACGCATGCATCCGCGTGTATCACCCGTGTGCACACACCTGCACACACACACTCTGCAGGGGCACCTAGCAATTCTCAAGCCAGGGCACGTGGTGGCCCTGAGGCCAGGCCCCCGGCACCGGGCAGGGCTGACGAAGGAGGAAGAGTTTTCAGCTCGGGGAAGGAGTCCCCACGCGAGCCATTCCCTCCCTCCCAACTCCTGTCTGTGCCCCGCGGTCCTCCAGGGTGGAAGGGAGGGAGAGAGAGAGGAGGGATGGGGCAGAGCCGATAGGACACAGGCCTGCCGGAGACGCCATTGAGAACGCTGCCCCCCACCCTGCGCCTGGAACCCACGAAGCGGAGTGCCGGGCAGGTCCGAGGACAAAACTGCGGGATCGCCGCGTTTCCGGGATGTAGAATTTGACGGCAGAAGGAGATGGAACCAGAGGCCAGCTGCTCTCATCCTTTCACCCAAACACCTGTTTGGCC
>NW_005355708.1:1123931-1124902 GCF_000412655.1 Myotis brandtii | reverse complement strand
CCCTGGGGACGAGGCCCCTCGCCAGAGGGAGGCCACCACGCCAGCTCTCCCGGGGCTCTGGGCTGGCAGAGTCCTCACGCCCGCACACACGGCGCGAGCAAGGCCCAGCTCACCAAGGGCCACGGGTCACAGAGGAGAGGGCGACGCTGGTGCCGACAAGGGAAGGGTGACTGGAACCAATCAAGACCCTTTGACTTCAAACAAACAAACATTATTCAGAAGCGAAAGTGAGTCACTGGGTTTGGGGGCAGCAGGGGTGTCTGCAGAAAAGATGAAATGGTGGGGAGGTGCTCAGGGGCAGTCCTGGAGGGCTTCAAGGGGGAAGCACTCAGGCAGGGCGGCCTCTCCGCCGCCTCCTGCAGCCTCCAGATACAGTATGGCCAGCTGAGGGGCACCCCCTGAGTGTCCTCTCCCCAGATCCCACAGCTGCCTGTCCCCCGGCTCTGGGGCCTTCCCTGGCCAGCCAGAGCGTCCAGCCATGTGAGCGGGAAGCAAACTGTGGCCCACTAGGAGCCCCCGAATCAAGGCAGAGCCTCTACCCATCCTCCCTCCCACACCCAGGGACACTAGGGTGGCGTCTTCTCACCGCCCCTGCCCCCCCCCCAAGGAGCAGAGCCCATAAGAAAGTGGTTCCCCCAAACCGAGCAGAACGCACGGGAGCAGCTGCCCCGGAAACGCGGTCACCTGGCCTTCTTTAGCCCCTTTCAGGGCCCAGGTTCCCTCCCTGACGGAGACAGCCATTCTGTGGCACCGAGTCCTCCTCCCGGCCGCCTCCCTGCCCCCAGCCCTCGCTGGCTCTGACCTCCCCAAACAAAGGTGCTTTTCTCCGGCTCCGCGGAGCCGCCGCATGTTCGTCAGACCTGCGCTTGTTTGCCTTCTGCTCGGGCCCATCTTGGCTTGCCTCCCCCGGCAGCACCGGACCCTGGAGACAAACCCCGTATTGTTTTCATAGACCTAATAAATGACAACAC
>NW_005355708.1:1122536-1123855 GCF_000412655.1 Myotis brandtii | reverse complement strand
TGCGCTGAGGGTCGCCCTCCCCCAACCACAGAACAGGCCGCTCAAGTCCAGGGAGAGGGAACCTGCCCGCCCCCCCAACCCCCCGCTGTTCTCAGGTGGAGATTCGGGCCAGAGATGGGCAACATCAGGGGGACACTCCATCGCCCAGCCCCCTCCCTCCCGCCGGGCCTGGAAGTGTGGGGACGCGGGAGGGTGGTCATTAACCCTGCGGGTGGTGAGAGAGAGGGGTGTTCGGTAAGTTTTCCCAAACACAGCCTCCAAACACAAGGCTCCTCCTAGGAAAGGGATTAAGTCAAGCCCAGACCGGCCCTTTCCCCCACGCCTCAGTCTAATCAATGAGCTGGATCAGGCGCTTCGCTCGGGGACTGTTGGGCCCACGGGACCGCGATGACCACTAAGGGCTGGTCCCGGGCTCTTGAATGGGGCCAGCACGCGTGTAGAGGAGCAAGGAGCCAAAATAAGAGACCCATCTGCATGCTGCCCAAACAGACTCACACGTGGATTGTTCCGGAATCTACGACACAGTTCCCGGAGCCTCCCGCTGCCTCGGGTGTGGAGGAGGCAGGAGGGGACGGCAGCCACCCTACCTCTGCCCCCAGCTGCGCCAAGCCCTGACCTCACGCTCAGCAATGCGGGTTCACCATCTCAGCCCCACCTGCCTGCCCAGCCTGGCCCTCGCACACACCCAGACACAGGGATAAAGCCGCGATCCCCAGTAGGGGGCGTGCAGGAGGCAGCCCATCAATGACTCTCTCTCATCATTGGTGTTTCTCTCCCCCTCTCCCTCTCCCTTCCTCTCTGAAATCAATAAAAATATATTTTAAAAAAAAGAAGTGACCAGGAATGGCCAGGGCACACCTGTACGGGGGAAGGATGGGTGGATGAGCACCCAGTCCGCCCCCATCTGCTGTAGGTGTGCCCCCGCCCCCGTAGGTGCTGCCATTGTGGTGTAAGTGTTCCTGGGGGCTTCAGGCCTAGAGCGGTGGCGGAGGGGTGAGGGGGGGGGCCTGAAAGAGGCACAGTCCACCCCCACGCTGAGATCTCCCCGAGAAACGAAATGATAAGATAAAGACCTGACCGCTCTCCGCACCAGCCCGGCCCCAGCCCCTCCCCGTCTGTCCGCTCAGACCCCTGCTCAGCCCACAGGCCCTGCTGGTGTCCCCGAAGGGGCAGGATAAAGGGGGTTTTGTCCTCCTCCCGGGTCTGAGCAGTTTATCTGACACTCCAGCCCTCTTTGTAAACTGGGTGTCCCGGGACAGGCGCGCCCGTAAGAGTGTCCCGGCCGGGACAGAGGGACCCTCCGCCAAGGAGAATGGGAG
>NW_005355708.1:1115537-1122364 GCF_000412655.1 Myotis brandtii | reverse complement strand
GTGGAGGACAGGCCTCCAGGGGGCAGCACAGAAGGGTCTCTGTCCTGGGGCGACAATGGAGGGAATTCTTAAAGACAGGGAGGCTGACAGGGGCAGGGTTTTTTCCCCTAAGAGGGTGGGGAGGGCCGTGGGGGCAGGAAGGAGAAGGGGGTGCAGGGAGGACTTCACGCTCCCCAGAATTCAGCTGGAAACGAGGACCTGGGCCCCAAGAGCAAGCGAAAGGCCAGCGATGGGCGCCCCGCGGAGCAGAACTCTACTCCCCGGCTGCTCCCTCTGCAGCTGCCGTCTGCCTCCCAGACCCGGACCCTGAACCCGGGCCCTGAACCCGCAGCAGCAAAAACCATCTCACTTTTACCTCAAGGAAGGGGCGTCCTCCGCTGCCCGGGGAGAGCGAGCCTTTGAAGGCGGTTTGAGTCCAAATTTCATTCTGGAAAAGCGGGAGGCAGAGCACCCCAAGGCCCTTAAATAAATGAAATTCCCTCCAGCCACCGGGCAGGGCGGGTCACGGACTCCGTGGCTGTGGATGTTAGTCCCAGGTCGCCTGAGCAGATTTCGGAAGACATCCCGGACGATCCCAGATGACGCCCCGAGGAACTGGCCTGGGTTTTGATTCCCTTGATGTCTAATTGGTCCTTCTCCGGCACGGAGGGCGCGGCAGGAAGAGCGGGGAGCGGCGGGGCCCCGGGAACAGCCTTGCTCGTGGTTACCCGCAGACGGCGGGGACGCACAGGAGACGTCCCTCCTCGCAGAATGAACCCGGGGGTCAGCGAGTGTGCACCTAAGGTGCGCAGGCGGACACAGAGGCCCCGAGATGTGGGGTGAACTTGCCCAGCGCCTCGAGGCAAATGAGGGGACTGAAACGGGGCGAAAGCCAGGGCTCGGGGCTGAGCCCCCATGTGGGGGCACAAGGGAGAGGAACGTGCGCGGCTCGGGACCCCTCGGAGCCAAGACCGGCGACACCTTCGGAAGCAGGACGTGGAGTTGTTTTTCCGATGGACCGCGCTGGGACAGTGCAGCAGGGTCCGCGGGCCCAGCGTCCACGGCCACGCAGCCCGGAAGCAGCAGGAAGGCGTGGGCTCACCCTGCCGGGCCCCCGAATATGTATGTTGGCGTTACCGGTCAGCACCAGGCCAGGTGCTCTGATGCCAGAAATGCACCCGCTGCTCTTACTGAAGAACAGAGATCCGTGCGTGTGTGTGGGAAATAGTCATGGCGGTTACATAATCCTTTTTAACATATATTTTTTATTGATTTCAGAGAGGACCGGAGAGGGAGAGGGAGAGGGAGAGGGAAAGGGGGAGAGAGAAACATCAATGATGAGAGAATCATTGATCAGCTGCCCCCTGCACACCCCTCACTGGGGATCGAGCCCGCAACCCAGGCATGTGCCCTGACCGGGAATTGAACCGTGACCTCCTGGTTCATAGGTCGATGCTCACCCACTGAGCCACGCCCGGCTGGGTGTCTTTCTTAAGAACGAAATGTAATCCTATAGGTTGTTACCCCTATAGAAACTCAGGGAAGAAAGAGATTGGCTGACAATGAAAATGTTGCAGAAATAGAGGCCCTCCATTGGTTAGTTTATTCAGGTCCAACCTGGGCAATGCTGGATGCTACGTCCCCTCTGCGTGGGAGTGCCGCTGAGTGTGCTCTGGGGAGGAGGAGGGGAGGAGAAAGACACGCCGTGCGTGAGGAAGGAGCAGCTAGCAGGCCTCAGGGAAGAACGCGCTGAGACAAGCCCAGTGCAGACCCCAGAGGAAGAGCTGACCCCGCTGCCTCCTCTGCCCACCTCCCCCCCCGAACCCCGTCTTTCCACTCAAGTCCACGGAGGCTCCTGGGGCTGCCCCTCACATTTGCCCCGCACACAGAGTGCACACAGCCGGCGGTTTCACACTGCGGAGAAGAAAGCAGACGTGGGCTGGACCTCCTGGGCAGGACATGGAAATGTTCATCCCCAACAAGTGCAGCCGCATCAGGGCCGAGACGCGGCGCAGCGCAAGCGGACAGTCCACTTCTCTACGAGGGACACGGCGCTGACGGGGAGAGGAAGTCGGAGGGAGGAGAATCTCGGGTTCAGTCCCATCAATGAGACACAGTCCCCCTCCCCCAACCTCAAGGCCACCCAGGCTCCCGTGTCCACCCTCCAATCACGTTCCTTTACAGGTTCTTTGTGCACAGGACGGGGTGCACAGTGGCCGATGGGAGTGCAGCTCAGGTGGGCGAGGAGGTCTCACCCGGCCCGCGTCCGTCTGGGGGTGATGCTGGTATGGCGTCGGACAGCGCTCTCCAATTTCCAAGTGTAACCTGGGAGGGGCGAGCTGGGCCATGGTCGGTCGGCCTGGAGGCTCACTAAGCTTGGCGCTCAAGGAGCAAAGAGCACAGGGCCCCGTCCTAGTGGACGGTCCGAGCCCTCATCCAGCACTTGCATTAAATGCCGCGATAACAGACCGTCCACTCCCCCGTCCCCTGACACGTGTGTACCCTGACCTCACCAGCCTCCTTCAGCGAGGAGGCTGGAACTCCCGGGACTCACTCGACATACCAGCGATCGATCGCAGGAGACGGGAAAGCAAATGAAATACAGGCCAGGGTGCCCCTCGCTCAGCATCGGTCCTGGAATTCCCACAGGAAGGGCCGGCGCTGCTGGTGCTGTTTGGACATGAGCACCCCCTGGGGGAGCAGGGGCAGGACACCCTGCGGGGCACGGCTCCTCTGAGAGCCAGGCTCACCCCCATCTGGACCCGGACTCCCCGGGGCTGTGGAGAGGGTGGGCTCGGCTCACAGCGCTGGGAACCAGCCTCCCTCCCACCTGCGGGGAGGAAGGTGAGGGTGGCCTGGGGGCAGGAGAGGCGGCCTGGAACCTGGGGAGCGGGGAGGAGAGCCCTGCTGGGGACAACGCCTGTCCATGAGCCTCCCCCCCCCCCCAGGAGTGCTGGTGGTGGTGACTGTGACCGGGACTTCGCTGTGTCTCCCTGACCGACAGCCACGTGGCTCTCCCTACCTCCACTCCTGAAGGGAGGGGGCCGCCTCTGTCAGGGCAGGGAGGGGGAGACTGTCCTAAACTTACCGGCGGGTCATTGGGGGGAGGAAGTGAAGGGTGAACAGAGCTACAGAGACTCGATCAGATCCTCTGACTTGTGGTTTCTAGTGCTTTCCAAGGCGCAGGGATCCAAGCCTGCAGCTGGACCCCAGATGGACGGGGTCAGGCACCAACCGGGAGGCAGGTCAAGTTCTGGCTCCGCCGCTGATCAGCACAAGTAACGAAGCCCTGGGAGCCTCGGCTTCCTCGCCTGTTAAATGGGGCAATACCAGCTACACAGCCAGCGCTTCCCAGGACATCGTCTCTGCTACGTGACGATCGCCCCTCTCCTCCCACGTCACCTGCCCCCAAAGGCCATTCAGACTCCTGCTTCCGAAGAGAAATCATCTATCGCCATGGCAGTGAGCCTTTCCTCACGTGCCAATCGAGGACAGCGGGTGACACCTGCCAGGGCAGCTGGCCTCCTCCAAGAGCTGGCACAACCCACCAGCATGGCTCACCGCTCCTCAAACAAAGCCCACCTGTGTAACGTGACTTCCACGGCCTGGAGGTCAAGGCCGCCTGTCTGACAGGGAGCCCCCAAAAGCTGGGGCGCTGGTTGGCACATGAATGTGGGAACACGGTGGAACCATCTGAATAAGCCCACTTGTGCTCCGTCTTCGCCCTGGGCTGCCAAACACAGGAGCCAGGCGAGGAGTCTGCACAAACCCACCGGCCGCGCCAACCGGACTTGTCACGCCAGGAATGGACCACAATTTGCCTCCACAGGCGGACCAGGGGCAACACCACTGGTGGAGAGAAGCTCGGGATTAGGGAAGGCGTTTCTTCGCTGTGAAGAAATCTCAGGTGAGAGGTGCCATCCTAAGCATCAAATCGCTATTCCTGCCCGGCCAGTGGGGCTCAGTGGTTGAGCATCAATCCATGAACCAGGAGGTCACGGTTGGATTCCCAGTTGGGGCACATGCCCGGATTTCGGGCTCCATCCTGAAAGGGAGGCAGCTGATCAATGATTCTCTCTCATTATTGATGTTTCTCCCCCCCCCCGCCCCCCCAGCCCTTCTCCCTTCCTCTTGCTGAAATCAGTGAAAACATAATTTTTAAAAAACAAACATAAATTGCTATTCCAGTAACAACTGTTTGGCGCAGGTCAACGAGAAGCCGGTCATGGGCCGGCGACTGCAAGGCTGGACTGAGAGATGCAAGAGCCAAATTACCTACTACGTGCAGCACGGCCTCTCGGGCTCAGAGAGGCAGAGCAGGAAAGTGCCGTCGAGGTTCATTCATTTACCAACGTTCGCTGGACACTGACGCGCCCCTGCACCGACTCTCCTAGGTACCAGGTACACAAAGGTGGGCAGAATGCCCTCCCTGCCCCCACCATGCACTGTGGTGTTCGTCCCACACGCAGCCCAATCCACTCAGAGTCAATGTGTGGTGCCATCTCCCTCCATCCATCCCGGCTTCCTAAGGGCCTCTGGGGAGGGAAGCTGGCCCCACAGACCTGGGTGTGAGGCTCGTGGCCGCAGGAGAGCCGTCCACGTGTCCACCTGCTGAGCACGGGGCAGGCTCCGGGGTCCGCCCTCAGGAACGCCAACACAAAGCCGGCCTCCCGCCTGGGTCTGCAGAGGCAGGAGGCCCGCGAAGGCTCCTGCTCCCTCCGCTCCGACCAGGAAAGCAAACCGATGGTGAAGAGAACTGGAGGAAACCAGAGAGCCAGCAGGTCCCCCAAAAGCACAACCCCTCGACTTCAGTTACAGGAACAACCAAAACTTCAATCGTTAAACATTAGAATTGGCTTTTCTGTCACTTGCCACCAAACGCCACCAACCTACAAATACCCGCCTTTCACGGATGAGGAATTGAGCCCCGAGAGGCTGAGCAACTTGCACAAAGACACACAGACACCGGCGAGGGGCGGGCCAAGACCTGAGCTTACATGGGCCAGGGCTCCGTCCTTCAGAGCTTTGGGGCTCCAAGAGTATACAGTCTCTCAGTCTCCGACGTCAGAAATGATCGTGCCCGCATGCAGGCCCTGCAGGGCTGGAGGAAAATTCTGGAACCGCCTGCCCACACCAGCGAGAGGCTGGCTCCCCTGTCCTTCCTAATATAACGCCGCTGCTCAGGCAGCCGGCGCTGCTTGGCACGTCTTATTTCTTGAACCCCGACACGGGATGTGGAGAAATAGGGCTGGTGTATAGTGTAAGGGGCAGGTTATAAGAGGGCAGCGGAGCCCTGGCCGGTGGCTCAGCGGTTAGAGCGCCGGTCTGTGGACAGAAGGGTCCAGCTTTGATTCCCGGTCAAGGGCACGTACGGCGGTTGCAGGTTCCCCAGCCTCAGTTGGGGCACGTGCGGGAGGCAAACAGTCGATGTGTCTCTCTCACATGGATGTTTCTATCTCCCCCTCCTTCCTCCCTTCCACTCTCTCTAGAAATCAATGGAAAAAATATCCTGGAGTGAGGATTTAAAAAAAAAAAAAAGCGGGCAGCGGGAAGGGGTGAGGAGGGCAATTCCAGGAACAGCAGGAGCACCCAGCGGTCAGGGTGGAGCGAGAACGGGACCATCCTGGTTAACCGCAGTCCTGCTTTCCACTTAAGAGACTTAATTAAAAACCCAAACATCCCAATTTCCCAGCTGGCCTGCCAGTGGCCACGGATTCCCGCGATTCCGAGAAACTTCCGTCAGCGTGACCCTGGGGCCAGAGACAAGTCTGGTGTGAAGTCACGGGCAAGGTCGCAGGGGGCACCCTCTCTCTTCCCCTCCCGTCCCCGAGAGAAGGCCACTGGGCTCGGGGCGTCCGTCCTGGCACCCCAGCCACAGGCCCGATATCACGACAAAATAAAAATAAAAGAGGCTCATTCATGGTGGCTCCAGGGGCACGCGGTCACTCTCCTCCCGCCCCGTGGGGAAGGGCGCAGAGGCCCTGAGAGGCAAAGAGGTGCAAAGCTTGGATCCCCCCAACCCCCAGGCTGATAAAACCACTTCCTGCCGACACCTACCCCCCACCTTGAGGCCAGACACACTTGGGACGTCTGATGTCAAAGGGGAGCAGGCTGAGCTCTCAGGGCTCAACACAGCTCAGGGAAGAAAGTGCGAGAACGGAGGTGACCCTCTCACCGCGGCCACGGCCATGGCTGTCACCACTGAGCCCCAGGGCATTTCTGAAGCCACTTGACAGTGCAGAAACGAGTTCTATAGAAAGATAATTTTTCCTTTTTTTTTTTTATAAACAGCCCACACTCAGCAAATGTCGTGGGTGAAATGTGACCACGCAGGACAAGTGGGCCAAGAGGACGTCCCCCCGGAGTTCTCCCAGATCTCGGCTCCGATCTCCCTCCTCCCAGACCCTCGCTTCACTCACGCTCCCCAAATAGTCTGTCTCTTCCCAGAGTGCACCACATCGGAGTGAGGGGTCAGTATCTTCCTGCGCCACTTCACTCACCCCGGCCGGAACGCCCCTTCAGAGCTCGGGGGTGACACCTGACCATGTCCCCGGGTTGAGGGTGAGAGGTGGGAGGTGGGCACAAAAGCACGTGGACAACGCCAGCAAACAGTGAGGACCTACAGGACACGCCGGAACACCAGACCTTGTCGCTCAGAAAGTACCGAGGCGGCAGACTGGGAGCGGGTGCCCCTGCCCTCTGCTGCCCGTGTCCCTGGGCTCTCGGCGCTGAGGGAAGATCCTCCCCACGGGGTCCTGGAATGTCCCCGGAAAAAATCTAACCGTCCCGGTCAACCTGCCTTTACAGTTAGTCAGGGGCCACTTCACACCCACTGGGACGGCTATTAT
>NW_005355708.1:1109036-1115485 GCF_000412655.1 Myotis brandtii | reverse complement strand
TAAAATAAAATAAAATAAAATAAAATAAGATAAGATAAAATGTCAGCGAGGATATGGAGAAACGGGGACCCTGTGCACTGTGGTGAGAATGGAAACGGTGCAGCTGCTATGGAAACAGCATGGCGGTTCCTCTGAGAATTACACACAGAATGACCATCTGACCCAGCAATCCCACGTCTGGTTCACACACAGAAGAACCCAAAGCAGGGACTCGGACGGGTATCTCTACAGCCAAGTTCACAGCAGCATCGTTCACAAGAGGCAAAAGGTGTCCATCCCTGGATCAACGGATACACAGAGAATGACCATCTGACCCAGCAATCCCACGTCTGGTTCGCACACAGAAGAACCCAAAGCAGGGACTCAGGTATCTCTACAGCCAAGTTCACAGCAGCATCTTCACAAGAGGCAAAAGGTGTCCATCCCTGGATCAATGGATACACAAATGTGCCTATCCATGCAGTGGAATATTATTCAGGCTTAATATGGCGGGGGGGGCATTCTGACACCTGTTCCAACGTGGGTGGGCCTTGAGGCCATGATGCCAAGTGACATCAGTCAGATACAGATACAGAGGACAAATGTCATCTGCCTCCACTTAGATGAATACCTGCAGTCAAGTCCTGGAGACGGGAAACAGAACGGAGGCGGCCAGGGGCCGGGGAGGAGCAATGGGGACAGAGTTCCGTGTGCGACGATGAAAAGTTCTCGAGGAAGATGGTGGTGGTCACACAACAATGTGAATGGACATCACGCCATGGGCTGCACACTTAAAAATGGCTAAGGTGGTAAACTCCACGTTAGGTACATTTTGCCACAAAAAAAGGGTTAAAATTAAGAATAACAATAATAAAGTGAAGGAGGCACAAAGGCAGAAATGATCATCGTTACTCCGAGCTCCGGAGGGCTTCACTCACGTCCTGAGGAATGTGTCCCAGAGGCCAGCATCTCAGACACGTCCTCTCAGGCCTGAAGCACAGCGGGACCCTCCCCACAGAGACCGCTGTGTCCAGCCAGCTTCCCACGGGTCCCGGGACCACGAGCGCCCACGTGCCAAAGAACAGAAGCGACGTCACCGACGTCTGAAGAAGCATCCAGCAGGCGCTCGATAATTGCAGAATTGGCGAATGATTGGAAAGGCGTCCCTAATGAGAGAGAGGGAATATGCCAACGATGGCTCGAAAGCATGGTCCAGCCAAAACCCCTAGTGGATTATCTGACGGGGTCACTGGGCAGGCGGGGAAGCTCCTCCCCGCCCGGCCCCACGCGGGCTTCTCAGTCCAAGGAAAAGAACGGGAAGGGAAGCACATCGCTACAGCAGCACGAGGCCAAGGCCCACGTTTCAGGCAAAGGAAGTGGGTCTGAAAACCATTAAAATCAGACCCCGAAGGGGCATTTCCAAACCACCGGGGGTGGGGGGGGCTCCCCGAGCCCAGGGGAGAGACTGCGGTCTGACTTATTCCTGCAGAACTGCTGCTCCTTCGTCCTGCGCCCAGATGTGGCCACGTCGGCCTTACCCAACTACAAAGGCGCCTGGTTTCTACGGAAGAACCTGCACCGGCAGACCCAACACGGGAGGAGGCGATGATTCACAGCCCAAGGGAGGCCTTTGACAAAAACCTGCCGCTTCAGCATTCCTCTGGGTGGCACACTCCCTCCGGGCCTTTCTCGAATCCTCTGATCGACCAAGATCGGTTTGACACGGACATTTTTCTGGGCACAAACCGAGTCTGTGAAGCACGGGAACCCAAGCAATTTTGCACGGGGCGTCTTGAGCCAATGGCACGGTTCAAAGGGAGGGAATCCATGCAGGAAAGTTCTCTTCCTCGTGTGCAGGGAGCTGGGTGCATCTATCCTGGGAGGGAGAGGGTGCTAACTTGGTGGGGAGGACCCGAACCAGCCCCGTGGTGCCAGTGGGCATCGCCTAGGGCAGTGGTTCTCAACCTTCTGGCCCTTTAAATACAGTTCCTCATGTTGTGGCCCAACCATAAAATTATTTTCGTTGCTACTTCATAACTGTCATGTTGCTACTGTTATGAATCGTCATGTAAATATCTGATATGCAGGATGGTCTTAGGCGACCCCTGTGAAAGGGTCGTTCGACTGCCAAAGGGGTTGCGACCCACAGGTTGAGAACCGCTGGCCTCGGGTGACGTCGGCCAGAAATAGCCGTGGTCTCCATGGGCACATGGGCATATGCACCAGGAAGGTATCTATGAGAGGGCATTTTCCAGGCTCCCGGGGAACTCACGACCGCACCGCCCAGGTGAGAGACTGCAGATATAATTTATTCCTCAAGCCCAGAAATGCAGGTTCTTTATCTTTTGCCCCAATGCAGCCATTTCTGTCTTAACTGAGTACAAAGGGCACCTGCTTTCAAGACTTCTATGTCAAAACCTTCACCAGCCACCAGCAAACCTCATACGTGTGTGTGGGGGGCCCGAGACCAGGTGGAGGCAAGCCAGGAAGGCTTCCTGAAGGAGGAGAAGAGGCAAGCTTCAGCAGGAAAAGGCTCCATTTGGGCTTCAGCTGGCCAAGAAGCCCATTAACCCCCTGTGTCTTCCAGTGCCCTGGGCAGCTTGTTTAACATGCAGATCTCTGAGCATTCCCTGCCCCCACATAAACCAAAACAGAACCCCTAAAATTGGGGTGAGGGCAGGGATGGCTGCTGAGAATACTCATTTTTACCAAGTTCTCCAAGCAATCTATTCTTACGCAAACAACAGTCTGCGGGCCAGGGGGCCTGGGGGAGCAGCGCTGGGCATACAGTCTGAACTGCACCCACGTTGATCTGGGAAGAACGGCGACTCCCAGAAGGCAGGGCCCCCAGAGGGACAAGGCAGGTGGAGACAGAAGGCTGTTCCAGAGCCGCTCGGTCACAACATCCCCAACCCCTCTCCCACCGAGACTTCCTGTCATGATCCTCGCTGGAGCGGGCTGGCTACAGAAACCGCCTGGGAGCTGGGAAGCTGGGAGGGCAGAGGGGACGCGGGGCTACCTTTCAGGTTACAAGCCAGAATAGGAAGACTAAGAGCGTTTTACAGAGGAAAGGGAAAACCCAGCCTCGGTGACCAGACCCTCGCGGTAACAGAGAAACTCTATCTGGACAACAGAAGTCTGTTTTGTTGAGAGTTAAGTAACCTCAAAACTTCCTCCTCCCCAGCAAACATCGCCTGCAGTCGGTGGCGGCCACTCCGAGCTGGCGCAGCCGGGGATGCCAGAGCTCACAGGTGTATGTGGGGGAAGGTTGGGACTCAAGGGGTCCTGGTGAGGGGGGGGGACGGACAAGAGCCTCTTTCCTGGCTCCCCTGAGTTCTCACAAGCCTCTCCTGCAAAGACACTCGGCCAGGCCAGGCTGGCGCTCCTCACCCCTCTTTGGTGAAGTAAGTCCCCCCCGAAAGAAAGGGGACCACCTCCTGGCCCCCTGATGGCTTGACAATCCCCTGCCTCCATTCCGAGGTGAGAGCAGAACCCCGTGTTGCTTTAAATCTGCCCAGGTAACCAGGAAATGCTCTTGGCTGGGTTTGCACGCCGAGCACCGGACACACCTGCCACTCGGCGTGAGTCACCGCACAGGCCTGGCACGCAGGGCTCGGCAGCGGCGGGCTCGGGCTCAGCGGCTCGCTGCTCTCACGCACACCAGGTGTCATCCATCCGTCTGCCCCACGGGAGACAAGCCGGGACAGATCCGGCTCTGACCCGATTTTCACTGCACGACTCCTTCCCAGGGGTGGCGTGGGGAGGAGGGAGGCGGGTACCCGGGGATGCTCTGCTCCCCTCCCCGCTGGGCGGTGGGGGGTCTCGTCTGCCCTGCTGGCCCTGCAGAGGGAGGAGGGGGGAGTTTACCTGGAGAAGAAGGTGAGGGGGTTTCTCAACTGTGACCCTTCCCTGGGGTAAATCCTAGCCTCCCCCACGGCGTAGCGCCTGGAGTTAACAATACTGCATTGTACACGCACACGTTTGCTAAGAGGGTAGATCTCTTATGCAGCGTTCTTATCGCACACACATGAAAATAATAACACAGTGGGCGGGCGGAAACCTGTGGGGTGATGAACGTGCTCATGGCGTATTCGGCGGGGCTTCGCGGTGCTGTACGCGTCTCACCAACTCATCCAGTTCCTACCTCGAATACGGACAGCTTTTGGTGTCGGTCAGACCTCCATGAAGAGGTTTCTTTTTAAAAAGGGGGTCTGTGAGCCCCTCTCAACTCCCCCTTTTTTTACAAGACAGACTTTCCTGCGGTGCAGGATCCTGACTCACAAACCAAGGGTAGCGGGACAATGGGGAGCCCCTGAGCAAGGCCCGGGGATTGATCAGTAATCGAGTTCACCTGGACGGGGCTGTGCATATGTTTGCAGTTAGGGAAGAGGGGTATGGGGTGCAGGGGGAACCCAGGTACTGTTAGTGCAACATTCCTGCAAATCTAGGTTTCTATCTAAATCAACATCTTTTCTAAACGACCGTCTTTGGAATGCAGCTGCCTAGTACATTTTAATCTGTGGCCTCACTAACATAACTGGCACATTTCTACCCACCTCAGGCCGATGCTGATCAACGCTTTGCTGTGGGAAAAACAAGACAAAAAAAGCCCCAGTGTTCTGGCTCCCGGATGTGGGTTCCCTGATGGACAGGGGGTGCTCTCCCCCAGAAAGCCCACCTCGGACCGCCTGCCCAGGGTGACCTGCCTCGGACTTTAGACGTGACTCCAACTTACAGCAAAGACAGAGGTTTCTGGGAATTTCCCAAAAGTGGACAAATCCTTACGTACACAAGTGCTCCCCGATGCATTGCTTCTAAGGGTAAAAACCTGGAAGCACCTGGGTGTCCAACATGGGAATTGTCAAGCCAATTACGACTCAGTACCTTCAGTACCTGGGGCGGAAGACAGTCACGGCGCGGGGAACCGTCCCAGTGAAATTGGGGGCAGGGGAAGCGGGGAACGATGTTGTGTATACTGCAGGGGTTCAGCGGGGAGGAAATGTGTCCGACTGCCGGCACTGCTGTGAGAATTGGGTGGGTTTTCCTGCTTTTTGCACTTTTTTGTCGTTTTCTGTAACAGAGGTTAAGATCAGACGGGGTGTGCGGGTGGCGCAGGGGGTCATCCATCAGCGGGACAGCTTCCACGGTTCATCCCAGGAACTGTCGTCAGGCCGCCGGGTGGGGGCGGCCACCGGGACCATTGCTGCAGCAACTGGGCAGCGCCAGGGACCTGGGGTGGCCAGGGGCACGGCTCTGGGGGGAGGGGCGGTACACACACCTCCCCTTTCCTCTTCTGGGGGGCCTGGCCCTCCTTCTCCCCCCAGCAGGTGCTCACTGGAGGCAACAGCACCCCGGGCACCTAGCGAGGAGACCCCTGGCAGCTTCCAGAAGTTTCCTCTGCAGGAGGGACTCAGGGGCAGGAAATAGATTATCACAGACAGGCTGCCAGGAGGGCTGGGAGAAGGGGAGGGGATCCCACATGGGCTGAGGACAAGCGCCAAGGAGGGAGAAGGACAAGGAGGACCCCGGTTTATCTGCACATCACGGGGGACTGGCTCGGTCACCCATTCAGTGAACACCTCTTCCTCGCCTGCCCAGGGACAGGCACCGTGCTGCCCCAAACAGGGGGACACAAAAGGAGGGGGAAAGCGGGGAGGGGGGGATACCCAGCGGTTTGCTTTCAGTTCAGGACTCAAGACAAGCCCCTCCCCACGGTGGCCAGGAAAGCTCTTCCATGAACAAGTTAGGCAAAGGGTGCAGGGAACGGTGGTGGGGGGAGGGGGGGACGCAGGGGACCGAATTCCAGCCGCCTTCCACCCATTCAAAGACCTGCCCCCATCATTCCCGCATCAGCCTGACGGGGGACCCAGTCCTTGCAGTCAAGCCAGCCCACAGGGACATCCAGAAACACATCTGTCCTCCGTGCCCAAGGGTGAGAGGGGCTGGCCCCGCCGCCTTCCCCACGCGCTGTGCATTCTGAGTGGATGGTGGCCAGATGCCAGGAGCTTCCCCAGGTGGCTCCGCTCCCTAAATAACGGCGCCCCCTCCCCCCACCCCCAGGGCAACAAGGCAAAAAGGTAAATGCAAGAGCCTCGCAGTGCGCCCAGGACTCCGAGCCTTTCCCCAGGCTGAGCGCGGTCCCAGGGGGCAGTCAGCGGCCAGGGATGGGCGCTGACCACCGTGACCCGAGCCATCAGCTCTGTCTGGAGACAGCGGGATGGCTCAAATGTCCTCCGAGATGTCAATTACCAGAGGAAAAATTTCAACCCAGAACCTGCAGACCTTCGTCCAATCAAACCTCCCCTCAGGAAGTGCCAGAAAACTTACCTCCAGGGAAGCGACCCGACCGCTAGGTAGAATGAATCAGTCCACGGGAGACGGGGTCGCGAGTCTTCCGAGTCCGGCTGGTACACACCAAGTAATCCACATTAGGCGCCCGGCCTCTGCGCTCGGACCCGCTGAGGTCGCGC
>NW_005355708.1:1098672-1108563 GCF_000412655.1 Myotis brandtii | reverse complement strand
GAGGAGGGGAGGGGCGAGGGGGAGCGTGGGGTGGGGCGGCGAGAAGCCGAACTGCTTTCTGGGAGATGTAGTTCTGTTTTCCTAGGCACAACACAGAGCCGCTGTAGGAATGGTTCGGGTCCACTCGTGACAGCTGTCCTCTCTTGCAACCCTTCCTTGCAACCCTTTTTCCGCGCGATCGCCAACTCCGTTGGGTCTAGGCTGGTCTTTGTGCGTAAGGTGGGCAGCACCAAGCCCCTAAACGCCTCCCAGGATGACAAACCTTCTAGTCCCCTAGTCAGAGAAGCCAGCTTGCCACTACCTGCTGTGTGACCTTCATGGAGGAGCTACCAGGGATGCCTCGCGTTCTTCCTCGGACACAGACAGAGGATAGTCGTGTCTGCCTCCGTAGACTTTCAGAGGGACAGGATACTGTTGGCCTGCACGGGGTGGCCTGCTCTCCCATCTCTAATATGAGCAACTGTGGTTCCCTTACACTTGTTCCCTATGCTCATTTGCTAAACACCCTTGGCTTCAAGGCTCCACAAACCAATCGCCACTGAGAGACCCTCCTGGATTAAAATTCTGGATCGATGTTTCTCTATCATCGATGTTGCTAACTCTCTCCCTCTCTGTTCCTCTCCCTCAAAAACAAATCAATAAAAACATGTTGAACAATAAAAAAAATAAAAATAAAAAGCAAGCCCGGCCTGTGTGGCAATTTGGATTGAGCACACCCTTGGCTTCAAGGCTCCACAAACCAATCGCCACCGAGAGACCCTCCTGGATTAAAATTCTGGACCGATGTTTCTCTATCATTGATGTTGCTAACTCCCTCCCTCTCTTTTCCTCCTGGATTAAAATTCTGGATCGATGTTTCTCTATCATCGATGTTGCTAACTCTCTCCCTCTCTGTTCCTCTCCCTCAAAAACAAATCAATAAAAACATGTTGAACAATAAAAAAAATAAAAATAAAAAGCAAGCCCGGCCTGTGTGGCAATTTGGATTGAGCACTGTTCCATGGACCAGGAGGTCGCTGGTACGATTCCCGGTCAGGGCATATGCCCGGACTGCCAGCTCCATCCCCCAGTACGGGGCGTGCAGGAGGCAGCCAATGGGTGTTTCTCTATCATCAATGTTTCTCTCTCTCTCCCTCTCCCTTCCTGTCTCCCAAAAAAAAAAAAAAAAAATCAGGAACATTCCGGAGCTGCCACTGCCCTATTGCAGGCTTCTGTTTCTGCGGCCGCCTCCTCATTCATTCAACCCCTGAGCACCCGCACACACTGGGAGCAGAAAGGCCGAAGTCCTCCCTCAAGGAGCTCCCAGTCCAGTGAGTGGGGGGAGGGGCACCTGGTCACTGTGTGGGTGTGAGACTGTAGGGACCTGGGACACCTAACTCTGCCTGGGACATCCGTCAGGGCGTCCTGAGGGTGGGTCTGCGCTGAGTCTGGAGTGGGCAGGGAATAACAACCTAAAAGACACACGAACCCAAACCACCACCACCAACAAAGGAAGGCAGAGAGCCGTCTGTGTGGAGGAAACACTGAGGGTATAGAAGAAGGAAGGGGGCCTGGCAGGCGCGGCTCAGTGGTTGAGCGTCGACCTATTAAGCAGAAGGTCATGGTTCGATTCCCAGTCAGGGCACATGCCCGGGTTGCAGGCTCGATCCCCAGTGTGGGATGTGCAGGAGGCAGCCAATCAATGATTCTCTCTCATCAGTGATGTTTCTCTCTCTCTCCCTCTCCCTTCCTCTCTGAAATCAATAAAATCTATATTTAAAAAATAGAACAATTACAACATTCTGCAATAGAAGTAATGGGAATGGCTTTGAGCCGTGATTAAGACAGGGGTGACTTAAACATAGTTACTGTGATACCGCGACAGTCCATCTGAACACCTAGCCGGCTACCAAGTGACTAGCGGGCAGGGAGCGGCTACAGCGCGGAGACGCTGGACAAAAGGGATGATTCACATCCCGGGAGGCAGGGAGCGAGATTTTATCACAGGACTCAGAATGGTCAGCAACTGAAAACTGATGAGTTGTTTATTTCTGGAATTTTCCACTTAATATTTTCAGACCATGGTTGACCGCAGGTAACTGAAACCAGGGGAAGAGAACTAGGGAATGAGAGGGGACCACCGGATGGCGTGCAGACACAGTCTGACACAGAGGAAACGCAGACAAGTCCAAGACTGACGCGGTGCCGCATGGGGGGTGGGGGGGGATCTCTCAGGCCACAGGACGTGTGTACTGACCGGTGGAACATGCAGGCGAACTTGCCGATGCCCAAGAGTCTCAGAGACAGGTCTGCCCGAGGAAGGGCAGTTCCAGAAGTGAGAAGGGGACACCTTCTCACTAGTGATAAAATCCAGGTTGCTGGGTTTCCTATGCTTGGGAGGTCATGGTTCGATTCCTGGTCAGGACACATGCCTGGGTTGCGGACTTGATCCCCAGTACGGGGCATGCAGGAGGCAACGGAGCAATGATTCTCTCTCATCATTGATGTTTCTAGTTCTCTCTCCCTTTCCCTTCCTCTCTGAAATCAATAAAAATATTATTTTAAATGCTATCATGTAATGAAAGTGAGGGTTCTGCCACCAGAAAGTTGAGAAAGGGTCAGCCAGGCCTTTAGATTTCTGGCACATCCCGAGTGTGAGCGAGCGGTCACAGTGAGGCCTCAGCAGAGCCCGGGTCTCTCTCTCCTTCACATCACAAGACTATGGGCTTCCTCTCCCAGCAAGCTCACTTCTCAGTGGTAGATGAGAACGAGATTTCATTGAGCACCTACTACTTCTTGGGCTCTGTGCCAAGCACTGAAGCAGCGGATGCTCACAGGAATCCTGAGAGATGGGAAGTAAGATCACTGCTGTCTCCCCGATGAGCTAACAAATGGAGCAATGTGACCATGATGGAGCAATGTGCCCGTGGCCAAACAGCCCTGCCGCCTCTTCCTCCTCCCATCCCCCCGGCTTTACCAAGTCCACCGGCCTCCTTGGCCCCAGAGCTGCGGCAGGCTTCCTAGTTTCATCTCTCTGCAGGTCCTTTCTCTTGCGCAGCCGGGTCTCTGCCCTGAGGGCTGACTCTGTCCCCCTCCCTGCCCCTGAGACATGGGACACATCCCAGGCTCGGTGCTGAGCTGTCCACTGTCTCCCTTCTTCGACCCCTGTCCGCTCTCACACCCAATCCTGCCCACTGTGAGGCTGGCTGGACGCCAGGCCTGCCCCCCATGCACTGGTGCTGCCTTGCCCAATACTCCCTGGCCACCGAGTCCCCCTGTGGCCCAGGGGGCCATTCTAGAAAGTGCTGCCTCCTTTCTCGGGGCAGCTCTGCCTCCTGCTCTGTCTCTCAAGCTCCTGGGACCTGTTCAGCTCCTTACAGGAGCATCTCAGAAGGGCCAGGCGGTGAAGGGAGTTGCTGAATAAACAGCCCGTCTTTTCCAGCCTTAAAGTCCCCCTGTGGCCCAGGGGGCCATTCTAGAAAGTGCTACCTCCTTTCTCGGGCAGCTCTGCCTTCTGCTCTGTCTCTCACGCTCCTGGGACCTGTTCAGCTCCTTACAGGAGCATCTCAGAAGGGCCAGGGGTGTAATCCTCCAAGGACAGCCCTCAGGCGGTGAAGGGAGTTGCTGAATAAACAGCCTGTCTTTTCCAGCCTTACGTTGGCATCACGTCGGTGAGGGGCACCGGGGTGCATGGGGAGACCAGAGTTCGGGATGTGTGCAGGGTTCATCGGAAGCTTTTGCAAGAAGCTTTGTAACGCAAACATTCTCAAAAGCACAGGCCCAGGTGGGCCCACCTCACCTGAGAGGCCCTCCCTTCTCGACTGGGTCATTTCCTCCATTCCAGGGAGCAGGTCGGAGGGTGGGAGACGGTGGGGTTGAGCAGGGCTGGGAAAATGCCGGGGCCCCACCCTCGGCTTCCTCCGCCGGCCCCCAGCAAGGAGGAGGCACACAGCGCTGCCCTTGAACACTGAGGCTTTGTCTGCGGGACCTGCAGCCTCCTCGCTTACCTCATCAGACACTGAAGTGCCTTCTCCTCCTTCTCCTTCACTGAAGATGGGAGGGCAGGAGGGGAGTGGGCAGAGAGGAGGCTTAGCAAGGCCGCCGTGCACATCCAAACCTGTCCCCCAGCCCCAAGAGGCGGAGCCATTATCACCCTCCCTCCCTCCCTCCCTCACAGGTGAGAACACTGGCTGAGAGGCTGAAGGACTTGACCGGGTCATGTGGTGAGTAGAAGCCCGAACGGTCTTTGAACCTGGTCCAGTCATTCTGATGGCGCAACCTGTGGGTTTTCCCTCGACGTCCCCTGGCTCTCGGCAGGCCAGACCTCAGCCCAGCGGAAGGGATGGGTCTCTGCTGAAAGCCCAGGAGCAAGGAAGGAGCAGCCCCAGAGGAGCAGGGAGGGGCCGCATTCCACGCGTTACCGCTGGAAACTCCACCGGAAACTCAACACGGTCACAGCCGTCATTTCAACCGGAGAGAACTCTCCACTTCATGTCACAAATTGACCTTTAACCTACCTATTTTCAAAAATTACCGGAGAATCGCAATATCTAACTAGACGTATAGCAAGAAAAGAGATCGAATTAGTAATAAAAATAATAAGAACCTCCCACAGAGAAAACCCTGGGACCAGATGGCTTCACGGATGAACGCTACCAAACATTTAAAAGAATTAACACTAATCTTTCACAAACTCTTCCCCAAAAATAGAAGAGGAGGGATCACTTCCAGACTCATTCTGTGAGGCCAGTATTACTCTGGTACCCAGCAATACCCAGTATTACCTTGTTGCCAAAACAAGACAAACACAACACAAGAAAATTACAAATCAATATCCCCTATGAATATAGATGCAAAAATCCTCAACAAAATGCAAGCAAAACAAATCCAGCAACAGGTGAAAAGACCAGACACCATGACCAACTGGGATTTATCCCCGGAATGCAAAGTTGATGTAACATAAGAAAATCAACCACAGTAATATACCAAATTACCAAATTTACGTATTTGCTTAACTGATAGCTTATGTCTATTACATGGTGAATATGGCCAATGGTGCTTGGAGAGCCCGGAAAAGTCTCTCAATGGTGATTAGCTTGTGGTTTTTTTTTTAATAAGTGCTGTTCAACAATGCCTGTCATGAACATTAGTTTGCCTGGTGCCCTCCGTCCTTTGAGAATAGCGGCTCTTCCCTCACATGAGGATGGTGCTTGGAGAGCCCGGAAAAGTCTCTCAATGGTGATTAGCTTGTGGTTTTTTTTTTAATAAGTGCTGTTCAACAATGCCTGTCATGAACATTAGTTTGCCTGGTGCCCTCCGTCCTTGGAGAATAGCAGCTCTTCCCATCACACGAGGAAGCAGATCGACGGCGGGAGAAGAGAGCTAACAGGCAGAGAAAAGGCTCTACAGGTGCTCGAAAGATGGACCCATCTCATTCTTTCATTTGGGGTTTCCTTGTTGCCCCGGAATCCTTTAGCTCAAATCCCCTTTGGGTCCATGCTAGGTCCATTTGGGTGCCTATCACTCGCAATTAGAAGTTCAACTCCCAAACCACGTGGTAGAGGTCGTGATAAAGAGACACTGCAGCACTAGCCAGTTTGGTTCAGTGGATAGAGTGTCCTGCAGACTGAAGGGTCCCGGTTTGATTCCAGTTAAGACAGCGGTTCTCAACCTGTGGGTCGCGACCCCTTTGGGGGGTCGAACCACCCTTTCACAGGGGTTGCCTAAGACCATTGGAAAACACATATATAATTACATATTGTTTTTGTGATTAACTATGCTTTATTAATTATGTTCAATTTGTAACAATGAAATTGGGGGTCACCACAACATGAGGAACTGTATTAAAGGGTCGCGGCATTAGGAAGGTTGAGAACCACTGAGTTAAGGGCACATGCCTGGGTTGGGGGCTCAATCCCCAGTAGGCAGCTGATCAATGATTCTCTCTCATCATTGATGTTTCCATCTCTCTCTTTCCCGATCTCTCTGAAATCAATAAAAATATTTATTTTTAAAAAAGAACCTTCTTATGAGAGAGAGAGAGAGAGAGAGCGCACGCAAGCGAGCCATGGCAAGTTTATTGAGACAGAATAGCCATCAGTGTGGTTAGGTCGTCAGTGATACCACCCTGGCCGGTGTGGCTCAGCTGGTTGGAGCATCATCCCGTACACCGAAAGGTTGAAGGTTCAATTCCAAGTCAGGGCACATATCAAGGTTTGGGGTTCAGTCGTTAGTCTGGGCATGTGTGAGAGGCAGCCAATCAAAGTTTCTACCCTTCCTCCATCCCTCCCTTTAGGTGAGGATTAAAAAAAAAATAGAGAGTGCTGCTTAGCGACCATCTTCCAGCTAAAATCCTCTACGTTTTGGTGGCAGACGTCTCAGTAAACCCAGGCACTCGGGTTGGGAAGGGATGCTAAGGTTTACTGGATTCTTAGAGGAACCAGAGAAGCAGCAGCACTGTGCGACTCTACACAGGGAGAGGGCCCCAGGGCCCCCAAACCATCCAATGTGACCCCTCCGCCCTCAGGCTCCTTGGCGTCTACCACTCGGCGAAAAGCACCCCGCAAGGTTCTGAGGAGCCGGTCCCCAGGTTCATGGAGTCAGAGGGAAGAGTCTGAAAGTCTTAAGTCCATGATAATGGGGGGAAGGGGAGAGAGGATGGGAGGAGGGCCTGTCACAAGTTCAGTGATTGAGTGTCTGTCTCTTTCTTCCTCTCTCCCTCCCTCGCTCGCTCCCTCCCTCCCATCACCCTGCCTCCTGCACAAGGAACTATTGAGAAGGAACAGAACAAACGCTCCCTTATGCGGCTCCCCCAGCGTCTCCGGGTCTGTCCGAGACAGCTGCCTGCAGCACGCAATGGTTACTCATTACCCGCTCCCCAGGCAGGAAAAGGAGCAAACTTAATAGACCCGAACTAACCCCCGGCTCAAATGCTCCGGCCGTAAATAAATAAACAAGTCAGGTGTACGGGGACTCCACTCGGGGATGGAGGAAGGTGGGGGAGGGGAGGCAGTGCAAGTTGCCTGATGGGAAAAAAAAACAGAGTTTCTAGAAGGGGAGGAGGAGGGGGCAGGGGGCGGAGGAAGGAGAACTCCCTCTGGAGCGAGGACAGAGGGGCGTTTGTGCTGCGGGCTTGTCCTCTGCCTGCAGAGTGGACTCGGGTCTCCGCCGGCCACTCACAGGCCCTGCAGAGAAGGCGGACATTGATGGGGAGAGAGAGAGAGTCTCACTTCTCCAGCCCCCAGGCCCCGGCCTCCTGGGCAGGGCTTGCTCCTTGAAAGGATCCGCAGCCACCGTATTTGCTAGTGGTGGGGGCGCGGTGACACAGGACAGGAGGTTGCCTCCCTTCTGACCTTCCAAGCCAACGCTTCAGCCCTCGGCCATCCCGAGTCCCATCGGACGGGTGGAGAGGGAGAGCTGGATGTGGAGGCCAAGGGACTAGGAGGCTAGGCGACTGCTGGGGTGAAGACAGGCCTATCCGCAAATTTAAACATATCTCTACTTGGGGTTCTCACCAGGGGTGAGCTCTCCCCTCCCCAGGGGGCATGGGCAAGGTCGGGAGACATTCTGGGCTGTCGCATGGGGTGGGGGTGGTGCTGGCCTGTAGTGGGTAGAAGCCAGGATTCTGCTAAACATGCGACGATGTACAAGATGGCCCCCCAGGCCAGAGTGATCCAGCCCCGAACGTCGCCATAGCCAAGATCTGTGTCGGAACCCAGGCCCCCGCTGATGCTGCAGATGGCACCAGTCCATGTTCCATCCCTGCCCCCAGCCTTCCACGGTGAGGGAGGGAGGAAATCCTAGCTCACCCAGGCACTACTGCACTGGCCCCCCTTTGACTGGATGTGGAGGCCAAGGGACTAGGAGGCTAGGCGACTGCTGGGGTGAAGACAGGCCTATCCGCAAATTTAAACATATCTCTACTTGGGGTTCTCACCAGGGGTGAGCTCTCCCCTCCCCAGGGGGCATGGGCAAGGTCGGGAGACATTCTGGGCTGTCGCATGGGGTGGGGGTGGTGCTGGCCTGTAGTGGGTAGAAGCCAGGATTCTGCTAAACATGCGACGATGTACAAGACGACCCCCAGGCCAGAGTGATCCAGCCCCAAACGTCGCCATAGCCAAGATCTGTGTCAGAACCCAGGCCCCCGCTGATGCTGCAGATGGCACCAGACCATGCTCCATTCCTGCCCCCAGCACCCCCAGCCTTCCACGGTGAGGGAGGGAGGAAATCCTAGCTCACCCAGGCACTACTGCACTGGCCCCCCTTTGACTAACTCTGGGACAGAACCCCAGAGCAGGACACCCACCAAGGAGCAGAAGGGGTGCGCCCACCGAGCCCGCGTTCCTTGGTCACGGCCTGATCCTTTCGCAGGCTGAGCGAGTAATTCTGGTACCAAGGGGTGTGGGCACCTATCCCTCTGGCTTAGAATCTCTGCCAACCCGGGCAGGCCGGGGGCATGCAGCCACGGTCCCCAGTCACCGTCCCGAGACCACGGCGAAGTTTAATGGGCGCTTTCAGGCGTGTAAGATTGTGCTCCCAGAAGGACCTCCTGCAGAGACGGCGCCTGCCCCAGGGGCTGCGGCCACGTGTGCAATGAGTGTGAGGCTCGCTTTCCGCTTTCCGAGCGGCTGTGGCCCCCAGGGCTGGTGGCTCTGCACAGCCTGGGGCTGTTCCAGGAAGGCCAGCAGCTGCGGGGAGGGGACCCCATGGGTCATGGTTCTGTTGCAGTCCTGCCAGTGCCTCAACGGTACCTGTGGGGTGGGAGAGGGTGATGTGTGTGCCTGTGTGTGACCTGGGTGTGTGTGGCATGTGTGCAGCAGGTGTGATATGTAAGTGCATGTGTGATATATGCATGTACATGTATGTGTGTGATGTTTATATGATTGTACATGTGGCACATGTATGACAAGTACACGTGGCATGTATGTAGCAAGTGACGTGTGTGTGCATGTATGATGTGTGCATATGTGCTGTGTGTGATTGTGTAGGTGTGTGGCATGTGTATGGCGAGTACATGTGGCAGGTGTGACGTGTAAGTGCATTGTGGTGTGTGTGCATACATGTATGCATATGGTGTGTGCATGTGTGTGACATGTGTATGGCCACACTAACTGATTAATGCCACAACAAGAGGGCCAAGGAAGATTCCAGAGTTAAGACTGTGCTAAAACATCTCTGATTGGTGGGCACTTTGGGGAGAAAGGACACCTGGGCCTAGAGGCTCCAAGAAGAGGCTGAGTTCAATTCCGGTCTCTGTACTGTGGAGCTCCCTGACCTTGGGCACATGTTTAACCTCTGCTGACCAGTGTCCTCATCTCTACAAAGGGACAGTGAAAGCACCCCCTGTGGTGACGGGAATTTGTGACCTCAGGGGGAGCACCCCTGCTGGGTGCACTGGGGGTAGTTCTTCCTGGAGTCTAGCCTGGCACTGCCTGCTCCCACCCCTTCTCCCAGGGGACTCAGTCCCTCTGCACTGACCACCCTGGAGGTCAGGCCTCACACTGCAGCTGTCCCCAGTCCATCTGTCCCAGCCGGGCAGGAGCAGGCGAGCCATCACCCGCGGCCTTCCCTCCTCGGCGCCCAGCAGACTGTGAAGAAACCTGGCTGGGGCTTCCCCCTGCAGCAGCTGACGCCAGCCTCCCAGGTGCCCCAGGTGCCTGATGACAAGGTTATTGCCCCAATAAACTGTGCGATGGCCACTATCAACACTATCAGCCTCCCTGCCCTTCACCGGTTTGTCAAAGCCGCCCCTCCCGCTCCGCTCCCATTGTTGGCTCTCCGCTAGCTTATCTGCTGCTGGAGACAGAAGTCTCGGGCTTAATGGTGGCAAATTAATTATTGAACTCCACGGCCAGCGCCTCCCCACTAGGATCACGCCCACTCAAGGCCCAGGCAGAACCCATGGCCATCGTT
>NW_005355708.1:1090551-1098611 GCF_000412655.1 Myotis brandtii | reverse complement strand
ACCGCACTGAGTCCCGAACCTGGAGGGGGGCTCGGGGCCACGGAGTGAAACTCCTCCCCCAGGGAGCCTCTCCCAACCCTTCCATCCATCCATCCGCGATACTCAGTGAAAGTGTCTTTATAACAACACGGCTGCATTACACCGCCTTCCTCGTAAACCAATAAACGGCGCCAGGCCACATAACTCCCCGGCTTCTTTCCACGGAGCCGCATTAGCCCTGCGCCTGGCTCAGAGCAGGTGCCTGGTCGGTGGACTGAACACAGACCAGCATCCGCTCCAGCTCAGTCCAACTTATCGCGTAACCGCGGATGTACACAAACCAGCACGTGCAACTCCCTAATGTACCCACCACGAATCACACCTGGTGTCAGGCGCTGTTTTAAGCGCTTCCTCCTAAGAATCCCAGAGGGTGCCATCCACCTCCATGTTATAGATGAGGAAGGAAACGAAGGCATCAGGAGGTTAAGACCTAAATGAGAGACAAACCAATACGCACAGGCCGACAGAGCCCACCCACACGCCTACGCATGGCATCCGGCTGCTTCTTGAGCCGAGGTGGCCTGCACCCAGGCGCCGAGCCTCCCGCCATCCTGTGACTCCGGGCCTTCAGGGAAGGCCTGATGCGCCCGAGCCAGACGCCAGTCCTGCCCTGACCGCAGCCTCACTCGCTGTGTGACCTGGGGCAAGCTGTCCGACATCTCTGGGCCTCAATTGCCCCGTTTATGAATGATTCCTGACTTCCCAGAAATCACAGGGAAGGTGAGCAAGGGAGCCCCCTAGAGCCAGCAGATGCCATAACAGGTTACTTGGCACTTTTCACGGGATTGCTGAGTCAAATTATGGGGAATGTGACCAAGCTCAGTCAGCTGGAAGGTATACACACACACACACACACACACACACACACACGGGAGAGGGGCAGGGAATGGGGACCCCGGCTGGCACCTCAGTTAACTGGCGAGTGAACTGACTGGGACCGATCGGCGATGACGGGGAGAAGATACTACGAAGCACCCATGATTCCCCTCACTTCCCTCAGAGAGTCCCAGCTTTAAGGGCTGGGATTGCCACTCCCGAATCCCTGTCCTGGATTCTTTCCTCTTCCGAGGGCATCGGGAGGACAAACACCTTCTGATCGGAATGTTTTTCCAAATACTCGGCATCTGGAAGGACCTGTTACAAAGGCCCCCTTTGTGCAGCCGGGAAATGGGCTGGCAATAAAACAGCCCAGACCCTGCAGCGCTGGGAATGGTGGAGAGTGGGAGTGAGGGAGGGAGGCGGGGAGGTGGGCGGACCAGGCCAGGAGGACGGAGCACGTATGAGAGCGAGGTCAGCGAGAGGTGTGCCCGCTGGTGTAAAACAGAGCGTGATGGCCAGCACTTACCTAGGGCCTCCTCCGTGCGGGGAGCTGTTCTAAGCGCTGTATCGTTCGAGACTTATTTACACCTAAGAGACGGTCACAGAGAGGGAGACAGGCGTCTGAGAGGATGTGTGGTGTGATATGCAGAGAGACTGGATGAAACAGACGGGCGTGGAGAGATGGAGGAATCCACAGTCACCAGGGAACATTTTCACCTCTCGACAGGGCGAGGCGGGGAAATGATCACTGTCGGAACGTGAAGAGGGGATGGCGTCCCCCTCTCTCTCCACCCAGCTCGATCCCCAGGCCCCCGGGGCCCTGTGCTCAGAAGGCAGGTACAGATGCCGTGGCAGAAGCTTCTAGTCCTTCCCTTCCAGCAGGTGGCTGTGCCTGTGTGTGCGCGCGCCCACGGGGGTTACGGGGACCCGCAGTAACGGACCAGGGGTGCCGTGGTCCTTCCCGCCCAGCCTGCCATAAGCAAGCAACGCTCTGCCGCCAGCCCCCAGGCAGCCCGGAAACACGACAGGAAGCTCTCGCCCTGTGTGGGAACTTCCTCGGAGACTGGAGGCCTGTGATGCCGAATCCCGACCAGAAATCGGGGAATAGAGAGCTTTATCCTGATTCTTCCAAAAAGCATCTGGAAGTCAATTCAGGCAGCTCTTGCAGGATCTCAGAATCTCTTTTTTAAAAAATATGTTCTATTGATTTTTAGAAAGAGAGAGGAAGGGAGAGGGAGAGAGAGAGAAACATCAATGATGATAGACAATCATTGATCGGCTGCCTCCTGCACGCCCCCTACTGGGGATAGAGCCTGAGACCTGGGCATGTGTCCTGACCAGGAATCGAACCGGGGACCTCTTGGTTCATGGGTCGATGCTCAACTGCTGAGCCACACCAGCCGGGTGGATCTCAACATCTTGGGACTAGGGAGAATGTCAGGAATCTGGTCACAAATGGGAAGGGGATGGACCACCTTGGTGGGGCTTATGAAAAGGCAGAGTCCCAGGCCCTGCCCAGTCAGTGAGCCGGGGTGGGCGTGGGAATCTGCATTTGGTCAACTCTGGTGATTTTTTTTAAAAAATGCACTTCAAGTATGAGAAGCATTGGTCCAAATCATGACCCGGCTTCCGGGAGAGCAACCCTTACTCACCTGAGATACGTGACTGTTTATTCAATTCTTAAACATCTCTAAGGCTGCATAGTTCTCATATTTTTCAGGACTCAGTGAGTCTTTTCCAACTTTTTTTTATATCCAATTTTACCTTTCTAAGCCTCTTTGCTGTTTACCTGTATTGAGCACAAACTACGTGCTGGGTGAGTTAGATTCATATTTTCTTATTTAACATTCATGACACGCCTTTGAGTTACGCATAGGATGGAGGCAGTTAGAGAGTCAGGGAGAACAAGGAGAAAGGAGATCACAGGAAAAGGAGAAGACGGAAGCTGAATTCTTGGTGTGTCCTGGTTATTTTTACAACCAGAGCATGCAGCGTGTCATCAAAACTCAGAACTGCCACATTTGGAAAAATAAAATTCCACTCTAGTCTTGCCAGACTCCCTTGCAGCTAGGATTGGCCATATACAGATTCCTGACCAATGAGATGTTACAGGAAGTTGGCCGAGGTGCTTCTAGGAAATCTTTCTCTTTCCTGACAAAAGGGAGGGATGCACCTGACCCCCTCACCTTTCGGCCTTGGATAGTGTATTCGTTTCCAAGGGCCACCACCACAAATGGCCACAAACTTGGTGAGTTAAAACAACAGAAACTGATTCTTTCATAGCCTGGAGGCCAGAATTCTAAAAGCAAGGTCTCAGGAGGGATGCATTTCTCCCCAAGGCTCTAGGGAAGAACCTTTCCTTGCCCCTTTCAGCTTCTGGTGGCTCCTGACGTTTCTTGCCTTGTGGCAGCATCACCCCAATCTCAGCCCCCGTCTTCATCCACACGGCCTTCTGGCTCTGTATGCTCCATTCTGTTTGTTATATGGACACGCTCATTGGAGCAGGGCCCAGTCTAATCCAATCTGACCTCATCTCAAGCCTTACCTTAGGGACATCTGCAAAGACCCCATAAGGTCACATTCGAAGGACCTGAATTTTGGGGGAACACCATTTAACTCATTCCAGATAGGAACCTAATTCACGGAGCTGCAAGGGATCCATCGTTGAAGAACAGAAGGGCAGAGTATGCTTAATTTCATTAAAAATGTTATCATGTGGTTCGATTTATGAAGCTTTATTTATCTGGTATTTAACAAGAACAAAATTTTAATTTAAAAAAATGACAAAAATGGGTTGGCGCACTTATGGCAACAACCCAGAAGGAACTAGGGAAATGTCCCCTGCTGGGTGGGTCAGGCTGGGAGACGGGAAATGGTCCCCCCAGGTGCCCACGTGGAGCTCAGCCAGGAGGTGCTCTCTCAGCCTTGGCACAACAATGTCCAAATTGGCCTTCCCTGGTGAGGATGCCCAGTGCCCCGCCGCTCCCCAAGCTCAAAAGGGCAAGTAGTCAGGACAGGACCCAGCCTGCCATCCCTAACACGACGCTGTTTTCAGGAGCAGAGCGCCTGCAGAAGAGCAAGCAAAGTCAGGGCACAGGCTCGGGGGGAAGAAGAGCGACCACATCTGCCTCTCTCCGCCGGGCCCTGGGGAACACAGCCAAGATCTTAATCGCCGGCACCGCTCCGGCACGCCGAGTGCGTGATACACCTGTCTCCACCATCAGGCAAATGAGTGGCTTCACAGGCAGGGGCCTGCCCCGCCAAACAATGCTCCCCTTGTCCCCGCCCAGAGCTGGGGATCGGCAGGGAAGCCAAATCCATCAGCACTTGTCAGAGCCCTTGATACACACAATGCAAGTCATGATCCACATTCTCCAGCCCAGCCCCAGGCTCCGCGCAGGCCGCGCTCGCTGACACGCAAAGTGTCAGTCAACCTCCTCTAACCCAGGGCGGGGACCCGGGGAGGGGGGGCACTGGCTCTCATTCCAAAAAGCCAACCTGAGCCAGAGAAGGTGCCCCTGAAACTCTGACACATACTTGCTTAAAACCGGCCCGAGAGCTGCTTTAAAAAAAAAATCATTTCTCACGTTGGCACCGGGCTCTTCCGGCTACTTGGGCAAACACGATGCGCACGTGTGCAGGGCGAGCCCCAGTTCACGGCCCGCTGCTCAGAGGACTGAGCCCCGCCTGGGAAGAGGCGGGCTGGAAGCAGAAACTCCCAAAGGAGATTTGCTACAAATGCAGCACCAACCACAGAGGTGTGACGCCATCCTCTGCAGCCAGCGAGGTGGCAGGCTCCCCGGGAGTTTGGGGAGTGTGTGTCCTAGGAGAACCCAGAAGTGGTCTCTGTGAATGCTGCCATGTTATCATGTGCGTTTTTTTAAAAATATATTTTTACTGATTTCAGAGAGGAAGTGGGGGGGGGGAGAAACATCAATGATGAGGGAGAATCATGGGTCAGCTGCCTCCTGCAAGCCCCACACTGGGGATCAAGCCCGCAACCCGGGCATGTGCCCTGACTGGGAATCGAACTGTGACTCCGGGTTCATAGGTTGATGCTCAACCACTGAGCCACACCAGCCGGGCATCACGTGTATTTCTTAACAAATCCTGCAAACCATTCCTGGCTGCCCTGTTCTGTCCGGTCAGCCCCCTCCCTTCCCGCCTCCGCTGACAGGACCGCCAGGCACCCAGACAGGAGCGGATGAGCGTTTCCTTCGGACCACACACTCCCAGAGGGGCCCCAGCACTCAGCACAGAGGAGGGGACAGGAGAGACGAGCCGGTTCAGATCTGCTGTCCCTCTGGGGTGGGATTGCTGGCACCCTCTGCCTCGGCCAAGGGTACAAGCACATTCACAGCCCTGATTCCTGCCGATTCCATCTCACTCCCTGGATCTCCCTCCCTGTGCTCACCCCACAGGCTTCTTTGTGGGAACGAAATGAGCTAAGGAATGAGCTTCGAGAAAAGCACAAATTCCCTTAGTAATGCAGGATATTTGAGCTGAAGAATATCAGGTAAGAAGTTATCTTTTCTTCACCGAAGGCCATGGCTCACTTTAAAGGGAAGGAATGAGTTGCATGCGATATTTAAAGTAAATTACATAATGCCGCTTTTATTTTTTCTTGGTGTAAAAATGTCTTTTCCTTTTTGAGATACGTACTGGCCTGTTTATGAATAAGATGATGTGTTGGTTTTTTTCCCCAAAAAATAATGAGGAAGAGGGAGGTGAGAGGGCCAGGTTGGCAGGGGTTGGGGACTGTTGGAGCTGGGTGATGCGCACATGGGGGTTCACGCCACCATTCTGTTTATGTCAGTGCGGGTCCAAAATCCTCCATAACAAAAAGTGGAACAGAAATAAATGCCTGCATCGTAACGCCAGCGATCATATCTGGCCTTGCTTTTAACGTAGATCCGGTCTTGCTTTTTTTTAAACCAGACAGTAAAAAAGGTGAGTAAGCGCCTGCCGGAGCCAGAGAGGAAACCACTCACCATTTTGGGTAGGATTCCAGGGCGGCTTGCGTGACAGCGACTCCCCGTGAACTTGTGCCGTGGTACCAGGTTTGTCACGATGGACATCGGGGGACCGGAGCCAGTTCCTAAACTCGGGGCACACAGCGATCAACACTGTAGGGATGGTTCAAGAGAAGACTGTCCCAGAAGCTCCTGGAGCAGAAGCGGAGCAGGCTGGCTGGCATCCATCACTCTGAATCCCCAGTCCTCCCAGGTGAAGCATTTCCAACGAGGACACTTCCACTCTCCTCACAGGAGAGTATTATTAACTGGTGCGTTGCTCAAGCGAAGGCCATCCATTGAGGCTTTTCCTCTTGGTATTTCAAAAATATATATTTTAAAATTTGTTTTTATTGATTTCAGAGAGAAAGATAGAAACATCAATGATGAGAGAGAACCATTGATCGGCTGCCTCCTGCACGCCCCCTACTGGGGACCAAGCCCGTAACCCGGGAACTCGCCCTGACTGGGACTCGAACTGTGACCTCCTGGTTCATAGGTCAATGATCAACCACTGAGCCCCGCCAGGCAGGCCTGCTCTTACTATTTTTGATCTTAGAGATTAGAGAGGTGATATCAGAAATAACCAGTTCGATCCCTGAATCCTAACAGTCCCATCTGAGTGCATGAGTGTTATCGTCCCGTCTGCTTGGCAAGGTCTGAGCTCCTTCTCCAATCACGTGAGCACCTACCTACCGGCCTGGGCTGGCGCGATCCCTCTCTGTACCTACGTGCAGATCAGACTCTCTGTGAAGATCAGTGCTGACCAATGCATGGGACATTGCTGACCAATGCATGGGACATGGGCGACCCAGGAAGTCAACGGCCCAGCAAAAAGCACCAGGTGTTTATGGGTGATAAACACAGGGGCCAAACGGGTGGGACCAGCCTCCCAGACCAGGAAACGGAGGAGAAAATGGAATCTGAGCTGGTGCTGGGAGGAGGCTGGGCATGGGTGGTGTTGGCAGCCCTGGCAGGGAAGGGCATGTTTCCCAGGGAGCCTGTGCCCTACTTGTCTGCCGCACTTTACCAAACCACAAAGCCCTGCTCGGCTCTCCCCTGCCAAGGCTGATCGCAATCCGCCCTGCTATCGGCGTTGTCATCTCTACAGAGACACGGAGTCAGGGCCGTGCATCTACGGGGCCTAATCTCATCCTGCCTTTCTTGTCTGGCTATCCGGGTGCCGAGGGTGCCAGCCTGCATCCCCGTTCACTTCCTTCTCCCCTTCTCCCTCAGCTGCCCCTCTGACCCCAACCCAAACCTTCCACCCCTTGGCACCCTTATCTTTCACGGCTGGGAAGTGAATATTCAGGAGGACAGCCCACGGAGGCAAAGATCTAACCCTGACCTGCCCTGTAACCTCCACGGCTGTGTCACCCAGCCAGACTGTGGCTGTGTCCGGGGCCTGGACCCACAGGGGGCTCAGAGAGGCGGCTGCCAGAGGGAGCTGTGAGGGCGATGATGGGAAACTGGCATCAGCTTGGAAAAAGAGGGTTTTACTTTCAGCACCTGCCAACCTGACAGGTTTGCCAAGATTTCACATTTGCTAAGGATTCTACATTAAACACACACACCCCTGCCTCACCCCTCCTCCCAAATGGACGAAACTTACTGGGTGAGGAGCCAGCGCCCAGGAAGGGGGACGACATGGCTCAGGAACCTTTTGTTTCCAGAGCGTTATCTGTCCTCATCTCCGCCGCACGACCTGAAACACCTCCCTAACATTCAAGGTTGGGTCCCAGAGCCAGAGAGGTGAGCCTTGGCTTTGACCTACGAGATCTGTGCTGTTGTTTTTCACACACAAGGTGATTGAATACAGAGGTATATTTTTAAAAAATCCTTGGGTCCAGCCGGTGTGGCTCAGTGGTTGAGCATCAACCTGTAAACCAGGAGGACATGATTCGATTCCCGGTCAGGGCACATGTCCAGTGGTTGAGCATCAACCTGTAAACCAGGAGGACATGGTTGGATTCCCGGTCGGGGCACATGTCCAGGTGGTGGACTCGATCCCCAGTGATTCTCACCTTTGATGTTTCTATCTCTCTCTCCTCCCTTCCTCTCTGAAATCCATAAAAAAATATTAAAAACAAAAAAAAGAGGATGGGAAATAGAAGGGAAGAGGGTGGGACAGACTCGCGGCGCTGCTGGCCACAGCTCTCACTGGCAGTGGAGGCGGGGTTGGAGGGAGGG
>NW_005355708.1:1077380-1090054 GCF_000412655.1 Myotis brandtii | reverse complement strand
GAGGCTCCCTCCACCAGGGATGTGCGCAGGCGCAGGCAGTTCCGCCTCACCTGGCCTAGGTACCAGGTTCCCCCTCCCCCCTCCCCCCAGCCAGGCAGTGGATCACACCTGCGGGCCAGGTGGCTGGGCTCAGGGTGTGTGGCCAGGGCGGGGTGGGGGTGGGGTGGGGGAAGACCCACATGAGAGGGGAGAGTGGGTAAAAGTGAGTGACACTCACACGCTGAGAATCTGTGATTGTTACCCGTGGTCACGCGGCAATGCCAAAGGGGAAAGGAACAGCGCCTGGTCCCTGTGCTCCCAACCTCCACCCACATTTCTTGGGGGTGGAGGGGTGGCAGGGTGCTGCCCGGGGAAAGCTCTGGGTAGGATGGAAGCCAGTTCCTACATCCTGGGCAAAGCAGAGCCGCCCCTGCCGCTGGCTATGGCCCCCTGGGCAGGTAAGGCTTCCAGCCCCTCCTTCCTCCCCAGGCAAGTGGTGGAAGGAAGTGTGAGAGGTGGTCAGTGTGGAGTTCATTCGCATGGGGGTGGAGGGCGTGCCCAGGGCTGCCCTTCTTTGAGGGGTGCCGGTCTTCAGCATCTGGGGACCAGCACGGGAGGGGGGTGGGGGAAGCCGTGGCAACCGAACCAGGCTGAGTTTGAGATGTGATGGGGCCATGGTGACCCCAGTCCTCTAGCTTTCTTGGATGGAACCGATTTTCAAGCCTGGCTCCCCTGTGGGTGCTGGGAGCTCCCCTAGCCTTCCACGGACTCCCTTGTCTGAATCTGCTGGCGTCTGACGGATACTGTAACGCAGCCAGGACTCCAACTCGCCTTGGTCATCTGAGCGCTTTCCTTCGCTTTTGTTTGTGTCAGGCAGGGAAGATGTCAGGACTAACTTTTTATTTTATTTTAAAAATATATTTTTGTTGATTTCAGAGAGGAAGGGAGGGGGAGAGAGAGAGAGAGAGAGAGAGAGAGAGAGAGAGAGAAACATCAGTGGTGAGAGAGAATCATTGATTGGCTGCCTCCTGCATGCCCCTTACTGGGGATCGAGCCCTTAACAAGGGCATGTGCCCTGACCCCAGGAATCAAACTGTGACTTCCTGGTTCATAGGTCAACGCTAAACCACTGAGCCACATCCGTCAGGCAGGACTAACTTTCTAGTTGGCTCTTCCACTAACCACCCTGGAAAGAGGCGGCTTTGAGAAGGACTGAGCACAGCCGGTCGTCCACAACAGTATCCGCTTTATTGGTATGAATCACAGTTATGAGGTCTTGTCCATCAGAAAGAAGCATCGTGTAGAAAACTCCATACAAAGACACCAAAACACACACACCCCAACCACCAGAGCACGCCCTCTCGACCCCTCAGACCTCTGGACGTGCCTTCAGTTTTGATTGTCAGGGCTTCGGAAGAACAGACATTGATTGGCCCCCGGGAAGGCTGGCCTCTGGGCATTCCTTCACCCTCGGAAGCAATCGGACATGTAAACGCAGAGGGCAGGGCAGGCGTGGACAACACGACGCCTGGACGCCGGGCTCCAGGGCCGCCTGCCGTTTCCGCGGGGCCCCCCAGGGTCCTGTGGGCTCCTGTGACCCATGAGGACGGCGGCCCTCGCTGCACCTGAGGCAGCCACGTCCTCACCCCTGTTGGAGAAGCTGTGCGTACGGAGGAACAGACTGGCTTCTAGTCTAGTTCAAGTCATGGGTTAGGGTCATGTCAGAGTGATGACTAGCTGAACACTTCCTTTTAAAAGGGAAATGTAAAAAAATCTCTCCTTTTCCCACCTGTCCTTCCTTTCTCATTCTAAGTGCTCCGGCCGCACTCCAGCCAAGCTTGCCGGGCTCAGGAGTTCTGGGTCAGGTTACAAGTGACCAAATGGCCAGCAGAGAAGGACTCATCACAGAGGCCACATGCCTTCCCTTCACTCAAATTAGCTTAAGTGGCCCTGCCCACACGTAAACGAAGGGCTAGAGTTCTAGCGGTTGGCGGGTGTCCCAAATCTCTTAGAAAAACGAAGGCTATAAACTGATCAACATGAATATCATGGGGACTGGAAACCACGGCAACCGCGTGCACTTGGAACACAGGTCTCCGACCAAAGCTACAGCCTCTTCCCTTCACGGGGCTCAGTGTGTGTTCACAGTTGTCGCAATTCCCCGGCCGTTCTGCTCCGAGTCGCATGCTTAGAGCCTTCTCTCTGGGTAGCTGGCTCCCGCAGGTGCCCTCGGGGACTGGCCTGGAGTCTGGTGAGAGCGACTGGAGGTCCGAGAGCAGAGACTTCCCCGAGCTGCAGTCCCACTCAGAGGCCAACCGGAAGTCCGTGGTCCCACCGACCCCTTGAAAGTCCAAAAATAACACCAGTGCCTCCCTCGGAAGAAAAGCGCAAATCGTCGTCGTCTGATCAGGATCAATCGGGGCAGGGAGGTGAAGGGAGAGGAAGCGGAAGGGTCTGCGGGAAGGAGGGGCCATGGTCCTGCGCAGCCTCTCCTGGGGTCGGAGCAGGTCGGCGCTAGCCCAGGCCCACGTCCAGTGACATCATCACCACAAACCCCAGGATGGAGGTCCAGGACGCCAGCTTCCCGTTCCCACTAGGAGGGAGGAAAGGAGAAACATGAGGTCTCGGTGCACCCGGGACGCCATCCCCCTCAGCACGGGCTGCAGGGTCCCGCTCCGGCAGAGAACGCCCCCGCCTCCCCCCCATTAGCGATGGGAACGACCCTGACAACTGCCACTGCCCGGGGCTTGCACCGAGCCAGGCGATCGGAGCAACTTCTGTCCGCACAAGGACAGCCACGGGCCGTCATTCCCATGTCACTGGCGGGGAAACCGAGGCACGGGGACGGTAAAGAACGTCTGGAATCCATGCTCGGGGAATGCATGGTGGCAGGAAGCTCCTGGAGATCTTACGTAATCCGACCATAAACTAGCCTCAGAACCACTCCGCCATGAAAACCAAAATGAAACAAAAAGAGGCAGCCCCCTCGCGCCTGGTCCATAGCCAGACAGTGAGGCCATGGATGCATTGCTTCAGCTGACAAAGCCCACTTCCCTCCTCGTTCCAGGCCCGGGAACATCCAGGGAAGGTGGGAGGGAGGGAGGGAGGGAAGGAGGGTGGGAGAGAGGGAGGAAAAGGGAAGAGGATGAGAGGGAGGGAAGGAGAGAGGGAGAATATTCAAAAATAACAGTCTGTTTCATTGGGGGGGGTGTGCATGCCACTGCCTGATACTCATACTCCCTGGTCTCTCTCCACCCACCTGCCCGTCACCCCTCTTTCTTTCAGTGTCAGACAGCACGGCTGCGAGGGGCTGAGGAGGATCTTCGAAGGGACAGGAAGGGGTGGGAATAAAGAAAGGAGGCTGGGTCTGTTCTGGACAGGGACAGGGGCAGGGACAGGGACAGGGGCAGGGGCAGGGACAGGAGGGGCAAGGACCGATGGGGGAGGGGGCAGCTCTCCCACCTGATCTGCGCCTCGGGGATGATGTCGTCCATGACCACGTAAACCATGGCGCCAGCAGCGAAGGCCAGAGCGTAGGGCAGGAGGGGCTCGGCCAGAACCACGGCAAAGGCCCCAAAGAGCCCGGCCAGGGGCTCCACCATGCCGCTCAGCTGCCCGTACCTGAGGGAGAACAGACACGCGCATGGGCACGGCGTGGCTATGCACAGAGGTTCCGCCAGGTCCTTGGGTTTTACCAGAAGCGCCCGATTCGCTTCCAGGTCAGAGGGGTCGCCTGGCAGAAAGAAGTGGCACAGGGGACGGCCCCGAGCTCTGCCTTGGCCGTAGCGGCCGTGACCCCGGCCTGGGACGGGGCGCTCGGGCGCACTTACCAGAAGGCCCTCCAGGTGGAGAAGCCAGCCCCTCGCAAGGGGAGGCTGACCGCCAGGCCCTCTGGGAAGTTCTGGATCCCGATTCCAATGGCCAAGTTCCTGAAAGACCAAGAAGACCCATGAAGGGGGCGTCCAGAACCACCCGGGCCCAGGGCATCCTCCGGTGTCAGCAACCCAGGTGAGAGCTGGGCAGTGGAGGAAGGAGGAAGGTTAGGGTACGGGGCCGGAGGGGGGCACAGGCGAGGGAGGGGTGCATGGATACGCCACCCCTCCATGCTGCCCGGGTGTTAGGACGGCCCCAGCTCCGCCACGTAACTGTACAGCTCTGCACACATCATCCAACTTTCCCAGCTCGGGTCCTCGTCTGTCATGTGGAAGGAGCCACCTGGGGTCACAGCATCTCCCATGATGGTCGCTGTGACCCAGTGGCCTGATGAAGGCCTCTGGGGTTCCCAGCGCCAGGAGGTGCCAGCATGCTTTGGTTTCCTCTCCCTGAGGGCATGGGGATGGATCGATGCACGGCGTGGCTATGCACAGAGGTTCCGCCAGGTCCTCGGGTTTTACCAGAAGCTCCCGGGTCAGAGGGGTCACCTTCCAGGTCAGAGGGGTCGCCTGGCAGAAAGAAGCGGCACAGGGGACGGCCCCAAGCTCTGCCTTGGCCATAGCGGCCGTGACCCCGGCCTGGGACGGGGCGCTCGGGCGCACTTACCAGAAGGCCCTCCAGGTGGAGAAGCCAGCCCCTCGCAAGGGGAGGCTGACCGCCAGGCCCTCTGGGAAGTTCTGGATCCCGATTCCAATGGCCAAGTTCCTGAAAGACCAAGAAGACCCATGAAGGGGGCATCCGGAACTGCCCGGGGCCCAGGGCGTCCTCTGGTGTCAGCGACCCAGGTGAGAGCTGGGCAGTGGAGGAAGGAGGAAGGTTAGGGCACGGGGCCGGAGGGGAGCACAGGCGAGGGAGGGGTGCATGGATACGCCACCCCTCCATGCTGCCCGGGTGTTAGGACGGCCCCAGCTCCGCCACGTAACTGTACAGCTCTGCACACATCATCCAACTTTCCCAGCTCGGGTCCTCGTCTGTCACGTGGAAGGAGCCACCTGGGGCCACAGCATTTCCCATGATGGTCGCTGTACCCAGCGGCCCTCTGGGGTTCCCAGCGCCAGGAGGTGCCAGCATGCTTTGGTTTCCTCTCCCTGAGGGCATGGGGATGGATCGATCACATTTTATCGAGAAGCAACTTCAGAAGTGGGACAAGAGTCCGATGTAGAATCGGACAGTGGCCCCGATCGCCTGGGTCTGGGCTCGGCTTCTCCACGGACTCCCGGGCGGCTCTGGACCTGGCACGGCGCTTCCTCGGGCCCGGGTGGTGCTCCCCACGGTCCTCTCTGCTCCTGCCTCTGCAGGACACGGTGCTGTGCGAGTTGGTCAGCTGGTCGGAGCCAGGCCTTGAGAGCCGGCTTCCTGCGCAGACCAGGCATCTGAGTGCAGAGGGAGGAAGCCCCGGAACGAGACGGACGGAAGCAAATGCAGCGTGCGACCCCCGGGGGAGAGGCGCGCGCCTGGATGAAGAGCCCGCCTCTTATGAGCGACGGCCAGGAAACTCTCAGAGAAAGCAAAGCGTTGGCCTGAACGCAGCGGGAAGGCGGTGCCTGAGCGACCCCCACCCCTCCATGCTGCCCGGGTGTTAGGACGGCCCCAGCTCCGCCACGTAACTGTACAGCTCTGCACACATCATCCAACTTTCCCAGCTCGGGTCCTCGTCTGTCACGTGGAAGGAGCCACCTGGGGCCACAGCATTTCCCATGATGGTCGCTGTGACCCAGCGGCCTGATGAAGGCCTCTGGGGTTCCCAGCGCCTGGAGGTGCCAGCACACTTTGGTCTCCTCTCCCTGAGGGCATGGGGGTGAATCGACCACATTTTATCGAGAAGCAACTTCAGAAGTGGGACAAGAGAGTCCGATGCAGAATCGGACAGTGGCCCTGATCCCCTGGGTCTGGGCTCGGCTTCTCCACGGACTCCCGGGCGGCTCTGGACCTGGCATAGCGCTTCCTCGGGCCCGGGTGGTGCTCCCCACGGTCCTCTCTGCTCCTGCCTCTGCAGGACACGGTGCTGCGCAAGTTGTCAGCTGGTCGGAGCCAGGTCTTGAGAGCCGGCTTCCTGCGCAGACCAAGCATCCGAGTGCAGAGGGAGGAAGCCCCGGAACGAGACAGACGGGAGCAAATGCAGCATGCGACCCCCGGGGGAGAGGCGCACGCCTGGATGAAGAGCCCGCCTCCTGCGCAACGGCCAGGAAACTCTCAGAGAAAGCCAAGCATCGGCCTGAACGCAGCGGGAAGGCAGTGCCTGAGCAATCTGGGCTGGACACGTCCGTGGGCAGCCCCTCCACGGAGCACCCGTCAGATCACCACAGATCTCCAGGGAGAGAGAAGAGGTGCCACTTGGCAGGCAATGCTGGGCACGTGGCCCGGAGGGTGGGGGGAGGATTAGAGAGAAAAGGAAGCTCCATCCACTGTCACTTGTCTTTCCGGCCCATTTGCTCACGTCTGTCCCTCTGCTGCCAACAGGGATCCACCCATCAGCTCAGCGACAAGGGGGTACTCCCCCTTCCTCCTGCCTGCTCACCCGCCAGGCTCCCGGAACGGGGACGCACTGGCTGCCTGGATGGTCCCGTTAGGCCAGCTCTGGCCACGGTCCCCTGTTCTACCCCGCAGCAAAGAGCACGGGGGACCATCCTCAGAGTCTAACCTTTTTATTTGCGGGCTTGCACCTCAGCCCATCACACATTTCACAGGGGCTCGGAGCCCCAGACACACACACACACACACACACACACACACACACACACACACACACACACGGAAGCTCTGGGGTCAATGTTTTCCTAAGAGACTCTCTGACCTGGGGGCTGCCCGCCAGGCGAGGAGACACTGAGGAAAGACTGGCCCTCGCAGACCTTGGCCTGATAAACACGGAGCTCGCACGCCGTTCGTTTAACGAACTCTCATCCCGTCTCCTGCTGACAGCCTCAGCTTCCCCTCAACACCCACCCAGCAGAGTGATGGCGTCTGCAGAGCTATTACTCGTTCTCTAAAAAAGAAAACGTCTGGTGTCCTGGGGACGGCAGGTCACGCCCTGAGGACACCTGGCCGTGTGGCCCACGGCATGTCCCAGAAGGGCCCTGGCTATGGCGCCGTCTGCCGGCCTCTCCCCTGGGCTCCCTTGGATCCCGCCCTGCTTTCTCAGGCAGCTCTCTCTGTTTACTTCTTCTCTTTATTCTTAAATACTAAAGGGGGTACTCCCCCTTCCTCCTGCCCGCTCACCCGCCAGGCTCCCGGAACGGGGACGCACTGGCTGCCTGGATGGTCCCGTTAGGCCAGCTCTGGCCACGGTCCCCTGTTCTACCCCCCAGCAAAGAGCACGGGGGACCATCCTCAGAGTCTAACCTTTTTATTTGCGGGCTTGCACCTCAGCCCATCACACATTTCACAGGGGCTCGGAGCCCCAGACACACACACACACACACACACACACAGGCTCTGGGGTCAATGTTTTCCTAAGAGACTCTCTGAGCTGGGGGCCGCCCGCCAGGCGAGGAGACACTGAGGAAGGACTGGCCTTCGCAGAGCCTTGGCCTGATAAACACGGAGCTCGCACGCCGTTCGTTTAACGAACTCTCATCCGTCTCCTGCTGACAGCCTCAGCTTCCCCTCAATATCCACCCAGCAGAGTGATGGCGTCTGCAGAGCTACTACTCGTTCTCTAAAAAAGAAAACGTCTGGTGTCCCGGGGACAGCAGGTCACGCCCTGAGGACACCTGACCGTGTGGCCCACGGCATGTCCCAGAGGGCCCTGGCTATGTTGCCGTCTGCTGGCCTCTCCCCTGGGCTCCCTTGGATCCCGCCCCCCTTATCTCAGGCAGCTCTCTGTTTACTTCTTCTCTTTATTCTTAAATATATTGTTATTGATTTCAGAGAAGAAGGGGTGGGGGAGAAAGAGAGAAACATCAATGATGAGAGAGAATCATTGATGGGCTGCCTCCTACAGGCTCCACATTGGGGATTAAGTCCACAACCCAGGCATGTGTCCTGACCAGGGATTGAACCGTGACTTCCTGGTTCATAGGTTGATGCTCAACCACTGAGCCTCGCAGTCCGGGCTCTCTCCATTTATTTCTGAGGGAGGAGAGGCTCCGGCAGGCTCTGACCTCCCCCACGACCCATGAGCCACCTCACAGGAAACGACTATTTTAGGCTCTGAGGGCCACCAGGTGTCTGTGGCTACTACTCAGCTCTGCCTTTGCAGTGGGAGAGCAGCCAGTATGTAAGTGAGCGAGTGGGGCTGTGTCCCAATAAAACTTTATTTACAAAACCAGGTGGTGGGCGGAGTAGGCCCGCAGGCTGTGGTTGCTGGTCTCTGCCCTCCTATCTCAGCAGCTGCAGAAAGATCTGACCGGATGGGACCCACGACCCCACAAGAGTCTTCCCATGAGCAAGGTCAAGGGGTCTGACCAGATCTGGGGCCTCGTCGTCGTGTGGAAAGAGCACTTGGTGGCTCGCTGCCCATGGCCGTCACCTGCCTTCATGTCCTCATGACTTACCACAGCCTGACCTTGGAGAGCCGCCAGCCCAATGTCACCAGCAAGTCAAGGTGGGGCTCCCCGGCCAAAGTCCTCACCATGACGGGGCACTGGCTGCGGCCACCCGCCCGGCGGGCTGGGGAAGCCTCGCCACATCCTGCTGGAGCCACCGTCCTGATAAGCAGCACAGAAACGCCATTCTTCTGTCCCGGGCCCTCCTGGCTGCCCTGCCCTGCCCCAGCGCCTGCAGGGGGCGCACAGCCCAGCCAGGCCCGCCCTTGGGATGCTGCCAGGCTGCTCTGAGGGTGCTGTCTCACTGGGTGGTCATGGACTCTTTTCTGGGGGCTCCTGGCTCCACCACCCCCGACAGCGAGGGCTAGACCATGGCTTTTCCATCCTCTCCACCTTCATAGATATCCCTTAACATACACGCATACACACACACACACACACACACACACTCACCGGGGCCCCTTGCTCTGCTCCATGCCATGCATCTGTTAGGGGTGACCCCCTGGAAAGGCTCAGTCCCCCCACACCCTCTGTGCCCCATCCCACTGGCATCAACTCCGGACCATGAATTAAACCCAAAGCTCCCAGCCCTGGCTACACACTCCAGTCACCAGGGACCGAAGAGGTCACCAAGGGGTGAGGATGAGGATGGTGTTGCACCTGCCCCGACTCAGGACCCCTTCCCTGCCACCCCAGGAAATAAACTTAAAAGTCCCCGAGTGCTGCTTGAGTTTTGTGATGGGAACTGGGGTGCCCGACTGCCCAGGTTTGCCCAGGACACTGGGCGTTCAGTGGTGACCTCCAGAAAGTCCCGGGCCCACTGGATGACTTGGTCACCCCTGGGCGCACCCAGGAGCCCGGGACATGGCAGAGGCAACCCTGGGCCAGAATTCTAATTTGCCACAGAGGATGTTCGCACGATCCTGGAAGCTACGCAGATGCTTGTAAAGAAGGTCCTACCGCCCTGACCAGTTTGGCTCAGTGGATGGAGCGTCGGCCTGTGGACTGAAGGGTCCCTTGGTTGCGGTCACATCCCCAGTGTGGGGTGTGCAGGAGGCAGCTGATCGATGTTTCTAACTCTCTATCCCTCTCCCTTCCTCTCTGTAAAAAATAAATAAAATATATATATTTTTTTAAAAAAAGTAAAAACAAAGAATGTCCTACCCATGTTACGTGTGGCGACAAGCTCGGCCCTCTCCTGCACCTCTACGTGTTTTCTGCCACTATTATCCCCATTTTACAGATGGGAAAGGTGATGCACGGGGAGGTTAAGTGACTCGTCCCAAGGTCACCCAGCCACAAAGTGACCGTGGGGACTCTTAACCATGACTCTCTATGCGTCGGTTCCTCCGAACTTCACACAGAACCATCACACCGTCCTAAAGAGATGGTTACCTGAGCTCCCACCCCCCGCGGACAGGCAGCACTGCCTTAGGCCCGCTCAGCTAGTGAGCGGAGGGCCTGGCCCCCTGGGGGACAGGAGAGCCGGAGGGGAGAATGGGAACCAGAGGCCCCAGGGCCAACGGGGCTGGGCATCTCCCCTACGCAGGGCCTCTCCACCTGGCACTCCTGGCATTCTCGCCCAGTCACTCTGTCGTGGGGCCTGCCCACTGCACAGCAGGACCATTGGCAGCATCCCTGGCTCCACCCACTAGATGCCGGTAGCCTCCTTCCAGCGGACACGACCCACAAGGTCTCCTGGGGTCCGACCATCCCTGGCTGAGAACCACCCGCCAGACTAAGCAACAATGTAGGTGGCTTTGCTTCCTGGGCAAACATCTGAACACCAGAAACTTCCGTCCGGGCAAGGAAAACATCGCGCTCATGCATCTCACAGAGAATTTCTAGGCTCCGTGGAGCTGGGCCGGCCAGGGAGCTTGGCTGTGGCAAGACCGAGTCCTGGGGGTCAAGGTCAACACAACAGTCTGCTCCCTCACTCTGAAGGCGGCAGCCTCGGAACCCCAGGGCTGCGCACTCTGGGCACCTTGCACGTTCTGTCGGCGAACAGCGCCCCCTGGAGTTGTGCAACGAGACACTCCTGCTCGAACCCCAGCCGCGGAGTATTGCTCCGTGCAGAGTTAGTTCTGGGGTTAGTCCTGGGGTCGGAGGTGAGGAGTCCTGGGGGAGGTGCTGTACAGCATCCTGGTTTCTCAGAGAACTGGCGAGTGAGCGTCCATGGGCGCGCAGGCCTGCTCTCCGGGCTATGTTCTCGGGCCGGGGGATCTCGAAAGGAGACAGCGCACTCCCGGCAGCCCCGCTCACCGCCTTCAGATCCTCCCTGCGGACGAGCGTGTGCGTTCTTGCGTGGCAGGCCCTGACATACTGTTTTGATTGTTATCGTCCTGCCATGAAAGGCCTGATTGTTGGGGCTGGGCGATGACATCACCGGCTTCCCACTTGGCGGCCTGGGGAGGCGTCTGATGAGCCGGCAGGTGGGAAGGGGCTGGATGTTCCCCGAAGGGCCGCCCGCCCTACCTGCTCAGTGGGGCTGGCCTGGCACGCAAGGGATCCTGCCGCAGCCCCGCAGGCTGGAGAGAGGAGATGACCCAGTGCTGCCTTCAGGTCTGCCACCCTCAGAGTGGGCGGGGCCCAGCCCAGGAAGGCGCAGGGCAGGGCGGTGTCTGAGGGTGACTCAGGCCCTTGCTGCTGCCTCCCTTGCTGAAAGGTGGAGAGCTCCCAGGTACACCTGGGTCTCGGACTCCCTGTGGGGTGTCCTAGGGACCTCTACCTACTCGGTCCCCCTGCACAGCCCAGGTGTGAGGCTGCCTGTGTGACGTACAAGGGCCCTGGGGTTGTCTACCCAAGAGCAACGTGCTTCCTGCTTACGTAGCTGTGAGAAGACGCACACTAGGAGGTCACAGAAGCGCTATTAGTGTAAACTAAGCAAATGCCCTCAGACCAATGAATGGATAAACTGTGTTCCAGTCACACAAGGGAACCCTGTGTCCAGTGATGAGAATGAACGAGGCCCCCCAGAGACACAATTCTGAGTGAAACAGACACAACAGAGTCAATGTGGTGTGACTTTATCCAGAGTCCTGAGTAGGCAGAGCTAAGCCACGCCTCCCTGTCCACAGGCTGAGATGCGTGTCCATGGCCAAAGGCAACAACTTGCTGGTTAATTCTCCTTAAGGTATTTGGTGTTTTTTTAAAAAATACATTTTTATTGATTTTAAAGAGAAAGGAAGGGGGAGGGAGAGAGAGATAGAAACATCAATGGTGAGAGAGAATCATTGATCAGCTGCCTCCTGCACACAGCCCACTGGGGATCGACCCCGAAAGTGAGAGAGAATCATTGATCAGCTGCCTCCTGCACGCAGCCCACTGGGGATCGACCCAGCAACCCAGCATGTGCCCTGACCGGGAATTGAACCGTGACCTTCTGGTTCATAGGTCAAAACTCAACCACTGAGCCACGCAGACCGGGCAAGGTATTTGGCATTTTAAAAACAATGCCTTTGAGCAGACAAGGAATCTCTAAAGGTGGGAATTCAGGTCCTACCTGGGTCGGCTCACCCTTTTGGGGAAGAAATGACTTCTCCTTGTTTCTTAATAAAGGTGTCACTGCAGCTGAATGCTGAGCAGAGACGGGCGCAGACTCTAAGTGTTGTACCTGATGAATTTTCAGAAACCTGGCCGATTTCACGAAACCCACGCCCAGATCAAGAAACGGAACGTGACCGGCAGCACCAGAGCCCCACCCCGGGCCTCCTGCTCCTCCCTGCCCTGCAGAGCCCACCCCCAGGGGTACACCACCCTCACTGCTCAGGCACAGAGGGGCTGGGCCTGCCCTGGACCTCAGATAACCAGCTGAGGCGGCCGTGTGAGACCCGCCAGAGGGTCACGGGAGGGTTTGGGTGAGGAGGGCTTTGCGTTCTCATCGCCTGCACACTTGGCCTGTGGGTGGTTTCCTTTGACCACAGGTTTGGAGTTCTGCGTAGGGCATGTCCTCAGGATCCCCAAACTCGCTCCTCCACCCCAGCCCCACCCCCCAACATCTCCTTTCACTCCAGTTCCTTCTTTGCTGAGCGCCGCAGTCCGCAGTCCGTCCATCTGCAGACTCAACGTTTCAGGGGGAGGGGCTGCAACAAAAACATTTCGTTCTCCAGCAAAATACCACTGCCAACCACCAGAAAATTTTCCGGCACTTTGGCACTTTCTTCTAAAGAGCATTAAGTGCCTTCATAAACACTTCCTATTGCTCGCACGCTGGAGGCGTACGTTCCTTTTCCACTGGGTGGACGGAGCCACCAGGCCCAGAGGGCGGGGGGGCTCGGG